>NC_133581.1:25935257-26279959 GCF_964106895.1 Numenius arquata | reverse complement strand
TGACAACACAAATAGAGTAAAAGTGAAATGGAAGTAAGGACCTCTCCAACAAATGCATATTTGTGCAGATCCACTGAGATAGTGTGCTTGACATGCAAAAAAGCAAAATCTGTACAGGTGTAATTACATCCAGTAGCTTCTGTTGAATATTTTATATATTTATAAAAATACCAGTTGGAAAATACTAACTGAAAGATGGCTGCCTTTAAACTTAAGTTACATTTTGGTGAATTGTGAAACAAATGTTACAGGTGTAAGTTAGTATAATAAATAAAACACCCAAAAGAAGTTATACCTGCCTGCCCTGTTGGTGAATTTGGTTCTTGTTCCTATGAAACAGCTTCTATAAACTTCATGGTTTTGAATGCTACTTAGAACAGAATTCTTTACCATCGCTGGTGAGTCTCTGTAGTTCCTTCCAAAAGGCTACGCTGGTCAGAGAACAACATGGTTGCTTATTCATTAATAAAGGCCACAAACCAGAGAAATTCCAGATACATATTTTTATGTAATGTTTCAGAACCTTTATGTAACTTTACATCTACCACATACGGCTCTTAATATATGTAACTTAACGATGCCAACATGAAAGGCAAAACTTTCCCCAAGAGGGTTAGTTTGGGCTGGGGCTCCCTAAGAGCCGCTGAGCCAATGTACCAGTTCGTTGCCCATCACCAGTCCCTGTACCAGCTCCAGACCTTGCAGGTCCATCCCATCTATTTGAATCCTAATGAACAAATGAAGGAGAACACCAGATGATGTCACTACTTCTACAACCCATGACACAAAACCCTGCCACAGACGATGGAGGAAAAAGCAATAGTTGGGCTGCCTGAAAGAAAGTAACTTTTCTCACTCTGTTGTTCTCTGAAGATAATCCTCTGAAAACAGAAAAGACTTGCTGTTTTATGCTTACAGGAATACCTACAGATATCACATCTATGTTTTGAGCCACTTTAGGAAATAAACCCATCACCAGCACTCAATCTCTCACAGTAAAACTGTGGTTAGTACACACCTAAAAAGGACTCAAAATTAACCTGAGTTAGAAAGTGTCTCAAACAGTGGGCTTACATCAGAGCTAAATTTAGGTCTTGTTTCTGCACTGCTTTAGAGCTTTCTATAAAACACACTTCTCCATGCTCTAGCACATAGAATCAAGAAGAAAAGATTTTGGTCTTTATGCCCTTATATTCTGCATGTCTGGGTTACCCTTGCTTTTCCTGATCTGATTTCCAGAGTTAACAAACCAGTTGGTTGTTTCTGAAAAGTAAAAAAACAAAACCAAAACCAACCCAAATCCCCCCCCCAAGCACAAACCTGCATCACAATCCCAGGAACCTGAAGGTTTTCAAAAACTCTTTTCAGGTACAAGTAACAATTAATTTAGCCTCAGAACAGTCTAGATAGCACACTCTTTATAAAGCTACTGTTTAGAACTAGGCTGACTACACCAAGAATAAATTTGCCAGAACATTCCTAAATGACTTGCTTAAAGTGAATCAGATAGTAAACACAGAACATCGCCCTCTGTGATTTTCACTGTAAGTCTTTAACAATAAACCAATTATCCTGACCTACTCCAATATTTTAAAATCAGACAATGAGATTGCTTATTGCCAGGTGGTGCTGTTTATCTATAAATACCACCACTATTTTTATTTATGTTTTGCTCAAAATGCAGCTTAGCATTCTTCAACAATAAATGGAAACTTTCCTGAGTGCCTGGTAGGAAAACCAAACAAGGTTCACATGTATTAGTATTAGTCTTCCATGCACACATAGCCCACGATATTTAATTGTAGGAACTTGTAACATAATCTTCTGAAAATTTACAAAAAAAGAATGGAAACAGTTAGTTGTAATTAGGCCACAGGATGCTCCCAGCATTTCTCGTTTGTTTGAAGTTCATGCTACCTTCCATTTCAGCTTATTCTTGAAACTGGATGTAAAGTCTCTTACCCTCACTAACCAGATGAAAACAGCCAAAGCAATTAAAGAGTTTCCAGTGTCACAATACATGGTTATTTGGCATTTAGGTACAGTATAAAAACCTCATGGCTAGACTTTAAGCAATATTTACTATTTTACTATTTAATTGTAAGTTTACTATTTAATTGTAAGTTTTAGGAAATGTCATTTATTTAAAAGATATGTAGATTTGCTCCATTTATTACAGTCTTTGCTTTATGCAGAAATTTAACATCTGGCTTACTCAGAATTTCACCTCTACTGAAAACTGCGATCCTACTTTGGACTCTGCGGGAAGGGAAAATTAGGAACTCCTGTCCCATCTTCATCCAAAACCATCGCTACTTAATTTGTCAAATTCTGTCAACCAAGAAACTTTAAAAAAATGTCATCTGGGGAAAAGGGTGATCATGGATCATATCACACCTCCTTCTCAGCTCAGGCAACCTGAGAAGACTTGTATGCAAACAAAATTCACACGTACAAAAATCCTATGCTCGGTATTACATGCACACAATGTATGTGTGTGTATATATATATTTAAAAAAATACATTTATCTCCTGTTGCTCCTTGCCTTTAAATAACTTGAAGAAAAGGCACGGTGCACTCCCAAACCAATGCATACTCTAAGTGTTATAGCACTCAAGCACGACATCAGTAATATAAGCTAACATTTTCAGGTTATTACCTGGAGGAGCTGTCTTATGTATGAGCCAATTTAGCAAATCAATTAAAGTAATGCAGTTACTTAATCAAGAGATGAACACCAAAAAAAAAAAAAAAAAAAGACAAAAGAGACTGAGAAAAAAAAAAAACACATATGAGGGTCATAAAATAAGCAGAAGCTGCTGAAAAGACTGCAAAGAACATTTGGCCTCGCAGAGGTAAAAGGAGCATTGTTTTAATTGAAAAGGATCTGTTTAAGCATGGGTCACCTGCTTTTGTCAGCTTCAAGATCATTAAACAAGCAGTTCAGATTACATGCAGGTCAATTTACACAACATTTAATTTTAGGCTCACCCACCTTCATGTTGTCCCTTCAAAGAGGTTTGTGGGAGATGCAGATTACTACAGACTGAATGAGAGTTAACTTGGCTCTTCTGATGAAAAAAACCTAATATGAAAACTTTAATTAGAAACCATTGTAGTAGAATTTTTATCTCAGTATAAGTGACTCCACCTGATCAATAGAATGTTATTTGTGTTTTTTCCAGTTTTCACCTAGACAGAGGGGGAGGATTTTGACACCCACAACTCTCCAAGGCAATGTGCAACCCCTAATTCCCCTCAAGAGAGCATTAATGGAACGTAATTAGGTGCAAGCAAGCAGCAGCAAAAAAAAAAGACATAGGGAAAATGTCCTTCTCATCAACCACCAGTCAAAACTCCAGGCTTTATGAGAAGCCCAAGTTGCCTTCCAGTTGGACTGCAATGTACTTCCAGAACCTGTGTGTATCTGGCTGATCAAACTGCTTCTCCTGGAACCACAAAGCACCAGCCCCAATCAGGGGCACCCTGCGGTGGGCAACGTGCTGGCACGATCAGACATTTCTGGTCCTACAAATGCAGTGCTGTAGGCTCACAATTACCTATTTATTCCTTGGGATCATATACACCCTTATTTTTAAAAAACACACTTCCAAAGAAGAGTTGTGAGCTCATATTCCAAGTTCTCACCTGAAGTAAATTTTTTACTGATAAGTTACAAGCCTATGAACTGGTGGTTTATAATAGAAAGGCAGACTGACATTTAAATAGAGTGGCACTAGAATAATGGCTTTATATTAGTATTTTATGGGAGGCTGAATAACCACAGAGTTAACATACTGTATTTTCTGGCAATAAAAAAATCTGTTGAAAACAAAAGGTCATTTTATTTGATAATGTAAACGAATTAGATTTGTATTGTATGGTCAAGAGAGTAAAGGAAAGATTAATTCTTAGAGGAGAAGTCAATATATCAGGATGGCTAGAACTGGTTTGGTTTTAATTCTTTAACCATGTTGTAAAGCCTGTGGTTCGTAACCCACAGCCGTATATTGCTGTACACTGTAGGTTTAATACAGACCCCGGACTCCAGTCTGATCTGATAAAAATCTGAAACTTGCAGTAGGCCATTACGTGGGCAAACTATTCATTTTATATTCACCTCCTTGTCGTGTCAGTGCAGAGGTCATCTAAAGAGGGGGCCTAATTAATCAAACTGTCAGAGCCAATGAGGAGGAGCATGTTAATAGGACTTTTATTTCACCCAGGAAAGCAGTGGTCTGACAGGAACCAGAAAATATGGCCTTGATGTTGCTGTTTATTAGCAATGCCGAGATCAGTGGTAATAGGTGCCAAGCAGCCTATGTTTGATAAAGCGCTGAATGTCAAGAACCTGCACCAACTAGAAATTAGACTGACAAGAGGCAAGAATCTCAGCATATTGATAGCTACCAGAGAGCAGGTACAGTTTGGATGTGATCACAAAAACGGAACCTGCACAGGACACATTCTCATTTCTTCAAAAGCAAAGGAAACAACCCAACAACACAAATCCTCAAAAAAATCATCATCGACCCCACCCCAAATACCAAAACCCACCAGCTATTTTCCTGCACTTAAAAGTGAGGCTTTGTAATATTTAACTCTTATTTGGCATGTCACCAGAGCAGAAAAGCCCCGAATTCAGTACAACGGTGCTGAAGTTAAAGGATGGCCTCGATGGGATCCCACGGCAGTATAAATCCAGCACACGGGTGCAGCCCTGCACCTCTGTTACCCTTTAAGGGAACCATCAGGATGGTAAATGGTCTAAGACTGGTTTAACAGCTGACACTAACAAATCCAGATCAATGCAGAGGCTGCACCAGATGAAGGAAGCACGGCACAGGTAGCAGTGAGGTCTGTGCACCTCTTGCCTGTGTTAGATGGGGCACTCACCCAGTTAAACCCTGGCCCCGCAAAACACAACGATAACGCTAAAACAAATGCGGTGATGATTTCATTTCTTACTGAAAGCCTTTCCACAAAATTGATGTTCTTAACACAAAGTGCACACCCGTAATAAAGAAGAAAACAAGCATATCTAAAAGGGAGTGAGTGGGAGATATAAGAGATGCTCGCAGTTTTTGAAGGGCACTGGACTCATTTTAGCAGCAGCCACGGCATTTGCTGTGTGGGTGATATATGTAAAATTTTAAATTAATTATTTTAGTAATGCACCCCTACGTGATTTCTCAGTCTGCAATGTATTTTAGACTTCAGGCCATGGTAGTCTTTATAATTAACTACTTTCTGGAGCCATTTTAATTAAATTTTTTCCCCAACACCATTATTTCCAAATGAATAGAGAGCTAACATTAAATAGCCTTCTAAATAGAGAGCTGCAGGAATCTACTCTTGTAGGATAAAGCACCCGGAGTCACACCCCTAGCAATGCCCACAGAAAGGTTTAAGCAGAGCATGTAGCAGCCAAAGGGGAACTGATGGGGCATGCAAGTCCCTGGCGAAGTCAAAAATCTTTCTTGGTGGATGAGGAAAGCTGTTGTGTTTACAGCTGCTGCCATGGATCCATCCTCATGCTGAATTTTTTTTTCCTTCCCTGAGAATACTCCACTGTCTGAGTCTTCCTCTTAAAGCCAGAGATACTAAAATTGGCATCAAATGATGCAGAGCTGAGTTCTGTGCCTCTCACTCAGGCGAGTCAGCTTCCCAGGCAGCCCCGCTCCGTCCCGGGGCTTGCAACAGGCTGTCGGAAAGGCAGGAGCCCAGGGCAGTCCTGCCTCTGCGCTGTGGCCAGCTGTCCCTTGTGAGCGGACTAGCACAATTCCATCTACAGAGACTAGAGAGACTTGCAGTAAAATATTTATCTATTACCCATCTTGACCGGAGTTCGGATGGCCGAGCACAAAGGTACACAACGTGTTTTCTTTGGCAGCAAAACCACTTGGAAAACCTTCTGCCTCTCTCCTGAGCCTTCCCTGCCCCTCCATGCCACAGGCACCGCTCCCTTCTGCTGGCACTGCTGAGACCGAGATGGGGTCACTGAAAAATGGAAGATCTTTTCAGGTATTTGGTTTTAGTGTGTTCAAATCTGCAACAGCACAAATATGGGACTGGAGAATGGTTATTCAGGGCAGGAACTGCTTCTCCGATGGCAAAACTCACTGAAAGCTTTACCATCAAACTACAGCCTTAAAGATAACAATGCATCTCTACTGTAAAAGAAACATACGAAGAATAATTAAGGCACTCTTCCCTTCCTAATCTTCTGCTGTTGACAGTGTCCTTTCCAATGTTTCAAATATTTATTTCCCCTTAGAGTTTCATACTTTTTAATTTAAACAACACAAGGCATGCCCCCTATATGTTACAGAAAATATGTCAGATTGAAAATAAATGCAGAAAGCTAAAATGTGGTCCAAATTAGCTTTTGGAGCTTTAGATGGCTATTTTCACAGCTACAAGAAAAATAAAACTTTAATGGTTATGAGCCTCATTTTTACATTTCTCAGTAGCAGCAGTGTTAAAAACATGTATTAAAGTCAGTTAACCATTAGCATATGAAGTAGCACAAATATTTGGAACTATGTTAAGTATCTTTAAAAAGTATTGAAGAGGGTTTTTCTGCCATTGACAATGTATTACTTATCCATTAACATAGTATTTTATTAGTGTTATGATTTCCTTACTTAGATTGTACTATTATGTTTATGATTGGGGGTGGCGGGGGCGTTGAATTTTTTATAATGTCACATCTTTATTCACTATCATTGTGTAGTCAGAGTATGACCAAGGAAACTAGTTATTCAAAGGCATTGTAAAAGTGTATTATTTTAAATCGCTTGCCTAACTTCATATAGATATTGCTCTTATTTTGAAACAAAAGAAAATCTGCAAGTTAATCCCAATGACATTGCTATAGGAACCTTATTTACAGTATGATAAAAAAACGGTCCTTTCTTACAGCCTCATTAAATCTAAGCCTCATTTAACTACTAGGACATTTTTACAATGGGTTTACTGACATACTATGATAAATGTCTGTATAACATCCTTCAACAATAGCCCCGACTATAGCCATAACCACAATGTGTATAAACACTGCATCAGTTTTAACAATGCGCTGTCCTGAATAGTCGGAAGTGAAGTAACATTGAACACATTTTTACTAAGCCCCACATCTCCAAACCTGTGTTTTGCTTTAAGTTTTTTTCATGGGTTTCTGTTTTGGTTTGGGGGGCTGCTTTGTTTTGTCTTCTCAGTGGGAAAAGAAACATTCCCCTTAAAATTAGGAGAATTAAGACGTTGAACTTTTTAAATATTACAGAATCCCTTTGAAATTTTGACCTAGGCAGAAAGGTTTCCTGAAATTTGATTCTTTCGAGATAAAAGGGTTGGCAGCAGGATGAAAGCAGCCCTACCCTTTTTTCCATGTCAGAGAAATGAATGGAATGGCTTATGAATACATGTAACTCACCCATTCAGGAGCCACTCTGGTGCCTATTTGTCCTGAAATATCAGTGTTAGGTTACTGTGCAAAGCAAAATAACTGTTAGCCAGCGTGAACTCAATCCACAAGGACAATGAGGGCCAGGACACGGGGTTTAGAGACTTAACAAACTTTTCAAACTTCAAGGTAATGCAAGGAATCAGAAGACATTTCTGTGGGAATCATGCTTTAAAAACCCTTTATAAACGGTTAGCCTTTGTAACTTACTCTTGCAAGGAAGAGATCAGGAGTACCAGCACTGTACAACAAACTAAAACTGAACAGGCTCAACTGCTTTCCTGTTCATGGCTGGCCTCTGATTTAATTTCACATCAAATGATATTGCAAAGCTGGACATGGTAAACCTACAGTATTTTCACTGGAGACTAGGGTCTGACATTGTGTCTAAATGAAATTTCCCAGTTGTCCCAAGCACTTTTTATCTTATTTCCATGCTAGCAGTTTGAAATGTCACTATGTATTGCCACAATGACAGGTGAGCAAAGGCACAAGAAAGCAACAGAGCTGGTTTCTCCAATGAACCATGCCTGGCAAATGTGAAAATTTACTTTCGCCCCGGCTCCTGGTCCACCCTCAGGTATTAAAGTTAACAGAGGCAAGCTCTGCCAGCATGATTTCATGCAGGCTGAAATATAGAGCAGTGGTTAAGACAACTCAGTATGTATTTATGTACGTACATACACACGTTATTAAAAACACCACTAAGGGCCACATCTTGCAAATATTTTTTTACTTTACTATCATAGGTTATCTCACTAAGGTTAATCAGAGACTGACGGCAATAAATCCCCTGTAATACAGAAGATTGAGCCATGTGGTCATAATACATATTTTACGTGTATTAATAGACTGAGGCTTAGATAGTATCAATGAAAAAATAAAGAAAACATCCTTCAGAAAACTTTTGTATACAAGTTGACACCTCCTGCTCATTGGGATTTTGGAATCTGCAAAGACTTCCTTTCAGTGACAGTGGGGAGAAGAACATGGTGACATTTATCATTACGCTAACTGATGTATTGCTACTAACTACAATGAATTGTTCTAAAGACAACTTTAAGATCAAACTCTGGATGTTGGTTTCTCTTTCCTAAATCTCTTTTTCTTGCTGTAATGAAATAATAACCTTCTGCCTTTTAAAGGCAACCTCTTTATATAGGCTTGCTTATGTCATAGAGGTGGTAATCACTAGAAGAAAAATAAATAGGTTTATATTACCAATTAAGACCTAGATATTGCTTACCTCTATCTTCCATTTGAGTAACTGCTCGCTCTGAGTAACACTCCTGTTTACCTCACCTCAATGAGACAGGAAGACTTGCCACTCACAGCAATGACTCCTTCTGAGCAATGCTAAAAAAGGAGCAGTGAGCATTTGTATGCAGCAACCTCCATCGAGAAACATCCAGCACCCGCATCAATGTGTGTGAAATGCTGGTCTCCTTGAAGTCAATGTTCAAAATTTCACCCATGATTTATTTTTCAATAAGTCATCTCTCGCTGTTCTGCTCTTTGATATTGCTTTGCTTCTGGGAGCACAGAAGATATGAAAAGGTGCATTTCTATTAGCAACATCCACTTTAAAACTTCACATTCTACCCTCTATATAAGGCCCTGCTGCCAAACATTCTCTGATACAAGCTGTTTATTCAGCCTTCACCTGCCTTTATCCTCAGAAGAAACCATTTGGACTATCACAATCCTTTCTGCATAAAAAAAAGAAGTCATCATGGTCTCTCTTATAAACATTAGGAAAAAAACATTTGAGTAGTAGAGGTGGAGTAAAAATAGGGTTCTGCAGCACATTTTGCCTAGATTCCCCTGAAGATATAAATCTATACAACTGTTTTCTTTAACAGTACACAACTGAGGCACCAAATGATCAGAATCCTTCATGACTGTGACGATATGTGTGAGACATACCATATTTTGGGGATATCTTTTCAGAGCTCAGTAGTGAGATGCATCCAAAACCTTCCTCTTCCGGGGATGCCGTTACCTGCCCCCAGGAGAGCCACAGCCCGAGCCATTTCCTTAGCTTACCATTCCTTGGCTACAGCTGGGAGAAAGAAGGGGGAAGGGAAGCAGAGGACTGCGGATGGTGACTTCAGTTTATTCAATACTCTAGTGGTTAAAAAACTTCCTCAGAGGGTCCTCCTCATTCAGGAGACACAAATTAAATACTCTGAAAATCCGGCAAAAACCTAGAGGGATAGCCTCACCATCCCCTACAGGAAAGGCCAATAAGTCTATGCATGCACACACACATACATGATATATTCCATATATATGTTTTCATATAAAGAGATAAGAACAAGATATGCTACATCACGTGCTAGGCAATTATAATCACGTAAAAAAGTGCAGAGAAAATGAGCATGATTTGGCATGTTAAAGTAGTTTGACATGCTTGCATATCAAAACATACAACTCCTTATCAAACTTTGTTCATCAAACGTTAGAGCAATTAAACTTCTGCCTGTAATTATGAATTTTTAAAAGGGATGTTTCAATGTATAATTGCTTAACTGCAACTTCTATTCAGATAGATGAATTAGCAAAGTGTTTAAAATACAAGCTATTGCTGGCTGTCATCAGGAATGAGTTTTCCACAATGCTTAACATTTTTCAGTGTCTAAATCACTGTCACGATATCCTTACTGAAGTAAGTCTATCTCTGCTGTAGCTTTATTTCTTACAATGCACCAGGAACAAACGTGACTTCTTATTATTAGGTACAGCGAATGCAAGTCTATTAATACTACAGTCCTTGTCAGCTAAATTTAGCCATTCAAAAGTCAAATGTTTGGTCCAAACTAGTTAGCAGGGCTCCTTTATAGCCAATGGATAGACAAGCCCTTGCAAAGAGTAATTCAACTTGTCCACGGTTTAAAGCATGTTTAAAGCAGCTGGGATGGATTGCAGGTGCTGCTTTCTATCCCCTTTGACTTAAAAGGGAGCAGAGGACTCTTGCTTAGCTTCAATTCTCAGTTTTTACATACAAAAACCCCCATCAAACCTCCAAACCCAAAAAACAACAGCAAAAAAATTTATATTAACTTAAGGAACATCATATATTATACAAAATAAAGCTTCTGCAAAAATGTGGTGAGAAAGGTGTTTGTTCACATAAGTGTGTATGTATATATACAGCATATGAAATCTGACACCTAAAAAAAAAAAATATATATACCAACTTCTGGCAATATTGAAAACCCTTCAGCATGTTTCTTCTTTGAAAGTGTGCAATGCCTGTAAGAAGGCAACTGTGATACTGCTTTTAAGCTATTTTAGTAAGGGCCCTTGACAAGCTTCACATAAAATATTCAGCATTGATGCTTTCAAGTCCACACAATCTAACTTAAAAAGCTCTCCATTTTCAGCCCACATTATAAATAGGGTTATTATAAAGGTGGTGTGTGGATTAGATGCCTTCCCTTATCCTTCCCATCTGCCTTTCTAAAGCATGATAGTACTGGACTGCATCACAAACACAACCTAAATTTTAAACAATTTAAAACAATTTCTTTTTACTGTTAAAATTGTTTAGTGAAAGTCTTAATAGTTTTTAAGAAATTTAGAAGAATTTCACATACTCTTTCAAATGCTTATGCTTACATCTCCAACAAGTAACAGTACAGCAGAAGAGCAATTGGAGTTATAAGGGTCCTCTATTAATAAGTCCTCTAGTATGGAACTATATTAGCCATGCCTTTTATTGGGAAGGCTTTTGTTTTCTGAACTAACTTTTAAAATTAAATCCTGGCTTTGCAGAACTGAGAAGCCAATGCTACTGATTTCAGAGGGAGCTGCTTTTCATCCTTAATCTTTTACTTTTATCTGCATAATGAACCGATACCTGCTCAATGTCAGGAAGTTCTTAAAATAATACATTGAAATACTGGAAAACATCTACACGGTGGAAAACATAGCACCCCATTTAACTTTTCAGACTATAGCTGCAATGAAGGACTCTTTGCAGGCATAAAGCAAAAGCTATTTTCAAATTCTTACAGGTCTGGAGACTTCAATGTATTTTTTTTCTAAGCTATTTAGATGCCAAAGGTGGCATCAAGATGGAGATATGGTTGTATTTCGTAATGTAAATCTGCAATCCTTAATCAGGCAGAATTCCAAGCACAGTATTTAAAGTATGAGTATCTTTCTCATCTGCTAAGAACTTAAGATCAGTCACAAAATTTAAAGCCTACCGAGATCAGTGGAAAAAAATCCTATTGGCTTCAATAAGCTTTGGATCAGACTCAGAGGACCACAGTCAGAAAGTTACCTAGGGCCTAAAAATGCATCTAGTGAGTTTTTCTAAAGAACTGAGGCAGCCTGTCTGCAGATGCTGAAGACACTTTTATGACTGAGTGCCTTCTGCATGGATTTTGAAAACCAACAGATTCTCAGTCAAACTATGCCAATTTTGCTATCTCAATACCAAAATTTCTACTTATCTCAGTTTTCCTCATGACTTTTCTACATTACTATACCAAACTGTACTAACCAGACATATTCTTTATTCTTTGTTTCTTTGGAAATCTGATGCCTCTTTTTCGCTCTCCTTTCCCACCCACCCCTCCCTGTTTGGTACGCTTGGGAATTTTGTCCTTGAGAATAGAACTTCATGATAAAATAGAGACTAATAACACTTTTGACTTCTACTTGTGTTATGCAAAGATATTTTAACTTCTGTTGAACTCAAGCTATAGGAAATGGTGATTTCAAACTGGACTTGATACATTATATGGTCATTGAGATATTTCCTATAAATATTTTAGATGGTAATTCTGTTCTTCCCAAAGACAAAATGACTTAATTATCAGAGCCTTTTGCTCACACTATTCATGGAAACAGCTATACTTTTAAAGCATATTTAAAGATTTTAAATTATGAAAACCAGTTCACATAGGGTAACTATTGGAGATAATTATTTGATAGTTCATTATGATGACTACAGTAGATTTATTTATAATAAGTGCCATGTTTTATAACATGGTACCAAAATCAGATACAACTTCATAGCCAAAAAAGCCTCCTTTGGCACTAGCAGATTGAAAATCACCGCAACCTGTCAGTCCAGTCCTGGTAAAAACCAGACACACTTCACTCTGGTGTATCAATATTGCAGATTGCCACCGCAAACAATTTCCTTGTCCAAAGCCACGCAGGTCAGTCTGCTCTCTTACAAGAGCTATGTATGCACATAAGTAAATATGATTTGCCATTTTCGATGTTTTATAATCTACCATTTAACCTTTAAACTTATGTTTACCAAAGCCTCTATGAGCACAATGTCTTATTTTCGCTGGATAATATCAGACATACAATGCAAGGCTTATACACCAACTTCTGCTTGACTGCAAAATATATCAAAACAGAGTGAGGCCCTGTCTGTCTTGGGGAGGGAACAACGCTTCCCTGTCTTCTCAGCTCAGATCTGACACTCGTTTACAGGGACTGAAACTTCATCTCCCACTGAAATGAGAAGCTTGCCCATTGATTTAAACTGTATCAAGATTTAATCAGGCGAATATTGGCAAGACATTTACTGCAGAGTTATTGCAAAACATATTTCATTAATGATGATACTAAAACGCTGGAAATCCATAAAGGTGGAATCAGAAGGACTGGACCAAACGCTCACTGAAGTCAATGGAAAGATGAAGTCAGCTCTGGATCACACCTTGCTTACAAAGCACCATCTTCTTTAGAGCTAGCAAAATTTTACACAAAGGATTAGAGGGGTGTTACTCATTGTCTATATAAAATCCCCATACAAGAAAATGTAAAAGTGTAGATATGAATGGTGAAAATACAGTGAGGAAGCAGGAAGAGAACTAAGATCACGTTTCCACAAACACATGCAATTACTGACGTGCCATTCAGCGGAGCAAATTAAAATTTTCACACCGAAAATTCGCAGGATGGACTCCTCTGCTTACTTTCAGCAGCCTCATCGCATATTTGAGAAATCAAGCATAGAAACCACAGTCTGTTAACTTCTTTCCTTCAAGTTTGAACAGCAACTTTTCAATGCCGAACAGCGACAAGTGCGGTGTATCTGACCAGCAGCCAGAGAGCAGCAGCATGAGATGGATTTTCTGGTCAGAGCCCGGGGAGCTGCCTGTGCTGCTCGGCTACCTTGAGGGCAGCTGTTTGAAAAGAATCACCACGCTAATTAAAAAAATCTAGCTTCTGGAACAGAATATAAGAACAAGTGGTTTCTATACCTTTACCAAGTTTGCCCTTTCTTGTCCGCTTTTGCTGGAGTAAAATGAATTCACCTGAAATATTACCATCAGAGTGGGGTGAGAGGAAAGTCCAATATAACTAGCATCAGAAGTATTACATGAAAGCTGTGACATGAAAGTCACAAACCCCTCCGCCCCCACTATTTGTTCCAACTAGAATAACATCTTGCTCACGCCAATATTTATCTCCTTGTCATTTAAAGAGAAAAAACAGTCAGACCAACTTTTAAATTAACTTACAAACCATGCCTCCAGAAATTATTTTTTCTGAAAGGATAGTTAAGAAGAGCAACAAAAGAAAAACCTACATTACTGGAACTGTGCAGAATTTCTTCTTGAACCACAGCTTATTCTTCAAACAGTAGGACTGAATTGCTCACGCTGTAAGGTCAGCTGCTACGAAATTATGATTATCTAAGATTTTGAACGCACAACTCAGCATCACGCTTCTGTACGAAAGGCCAGTGCTTTTGACAGGTAGGCTGAAAAACACAATGAACTTCCTCTACAGAAACAAAAAAGGCAAACAAGTCTGCCAGAGAGCCCTGGGGAAGACTTACCTGCAGTGCGTGCTTGCTCTCAGCCCCGATGGCTGGACTCCACCAGCAAGAGCACCATCCATCCCCACAGAAGCGCAGCCTTTGTGAAGACGCCACCGCTTTCCAGAAGCTGCAGCCGTGCCCAAATTCACCCAACTTCATCTCAATTTGTGTTAGGTGCGTTCCAGAAAGCATCACTCAACTCCAGAAGCACAAAAAACCTGAAGTCCAGCTTACTACGTATGCAGTTTTAGTTTGCAGTGAGTGGGATGGCTTATTATTACTTGTTGCTAGCTTTCACCACTCATGATGGAAAAATGCTGATGTCTTCACTCTTATCTCTTCAGAAGGCATTCAGTCACCAAAAATATTTCTGACTTTACTGATTGGTCACTTTCTTGTGCAATTTATATTTTAAGTAAGTTTACATGGGAAAGGATATTTTGGAATACACAATTAGAATAATTAACAACTATGATTAAAATAAAAACATGCTGGATTGCCATTCAAAATCTTCAGCACATTGTTAGCATAACCTTCTCATATTGTGTAACTAATCACAAAACCAAGTATCATAAGCAGCTGCAACCCTGAGCACAATAGGGGGGGAAAAAAGACTCTGCTAAGTAGAAAAGCAGCTTGGCATGTGTGGCTTCTCTGTTCTCTTCAGCAAGTTTATCACAGATGTGCAGCAGAAATTATTAAGGTTCAATCAGCAAATTGTGGTGGGGAGACAAACTTACATTTCTGATTTAATTAACATGGATTTTTATTTTGAGTTTTTACATAATGAATTCTAGTTTATATTAAGTACATTATTACAGCTTTGGACAGCTAATTATTTTTAACATTTACCCTCAATCTGTAACTACCCATGTGAAGTCTACACTTGCAATAATATATCAAAATCATTAATATCTTAAAAAATAATCAATGTTTAATTGCTCCTAAAGTTAAAAGTCAAGCCATTGAACTGGCAGAAGTCTCCAAATAAGCTCTTAGAACCACAGTTTGCTGATAAAGATTTTTACAGGATTAGTTTCTGCTTTTGGAGAAGAGAATGTATTTTTTATTTTAGTCCACACAAGTAGTTCATATTAATGTTTGATTAAAATTAAAAAAAAAAAAAAAAACAACCCAACCAAAATAAACTGGGAATCAGAAAAGCAAAAGGTACCACCCCCAATTTATGAATAAAAACTAAATATGAAAGACTATCTCTGCAATCTTGAAAAACTAGCTTGACCAGGAACAATAGATCAGTTTAAAAACAGAGACAAAGGTAATACTTTGTCTTATAAGATAAAATTTGCCTTGATGAACTTAGTTTTTCTTTATGGATTTAGAAGTTCTAAGGTAGTTTTATTCTGGTAAGAGAACAAATTTTAAACTGTTGTTTGTGTTCACTCATAAATTAATTCTAATAATTTGCGTCCAAAGACAGCTTGAATGAATGACAAAAAAGAGTTTAAAAAGAATAATTCATCACTTTATAACCTGAAAAAATGTAAATGTATATAGAAAAAATATTACATGTATATTTTACATTTTTACACTTTATGACTCTAATGTGTACTAAGCTATGCTGTTATTTAAATGAGTCAGTAACATGCCGTTCAAAGTTAACAAGAATGAAACATTGCCAATCAGTGACACCCAACTTTTTTCAAATATATAATCACTCAGAGATTTTTAAAAGTACAAAATTACAAAGTAAAAAATTAAATACTTTATTTTAAAAACGGGTAACTTGGCAAATGGTAACATTTATTTTCCATCTGCTCCTGAGGTCTTTCCATAAGTAATACTGTCTACCTAATCTTTCTGCGGCTCCTTTATGGTGCCATCCAATGCTCTACTTCCCACAGCGTGCCCTCGCTCTGCACCTTGCCCCTGTTTATCTACCTTATCAGCTCAGGAAGAAATTTCGGCAAAACTCTTCCTCTGGTCACCGATATCTCTGGGAACCAAACCCATTAAGATATTTCTGACCCCTACTCATGCTATTTTAACTGTCTGATGTACAGGAAGGAACTGATAAAAATAGGATTACAATGCCCTTACAGACGAACCAGCAGGAGGCTTGATTGTGATTGATGCCTGAATAAATATACAATAACAGGCCCTACATTTCAACACCGCTTTTGATAGAAGGTAAGAAGAAGTGTCGGTTTTCACCGCCTGGACGGCAGGACTCTTTTCTCAAACACCTGGGAAGTGCCTTTGATTGAATATTGAATCTTCTACTTTTAGTCTGATTTTAAATGAAGAGCAGGAGGCAGTAATCAGTAGGTAAGAATGTATATTAGTATTATTTTGTGAGGCACAAAGGTGCATTTCTTCCCACAGGTGCTTCCGTGTGGCCCACCCTCAAGTTCAAATGAAGGTCTAAATTCCTCTGAAGTCTAAATATCTTTCCCATAGATAATCAGTGTCAAGGTGGGCCTATCAGAAAAATAAGCAATAATCCTATAATTATCCTAACAGTTCCATAGAAAACAAAGTGGGCTGGACTTTGAGCTTAAGAGTTGGCAGGGGAGGGCTGGGATTGCCCCGGTCTTTGACAACTCACCACCTCCTTGGGAGAAGCAGCTCTCAACAGGCATTTGGGTACAGACTTAGTCTGGGGGACAGTTTCTATGGAAAAGGCCCACTGCTGGGTTCAGACAGCAACAAGAGAGCATGGTATTTCAAGCAAACAATTTCAGATGGTTTTCCCCGACTCCACTGTGCTGCAGTACAGACTGAAGCCTGGCTGCATCCTTTTAATAGTTCTTAATGAACTGATTATTAATGAGGGATGCATTTACCACCCCAAACAGAAATTTCAGGAAGTAAACTCAGTGCACAGTTTTTATTAACCTTACTCTTTTCAGAGAAGAGGGCTTCAAGTGTCCTGAAATCACACATTATCAGCTCCCACTTCAAGTAACACAGCTATCTATTCCACTTCAACAGTATCTCAAATACGCCCCTTCTTATCCTGCAAAAAATAGACACCTACTTAGCTTTCCAGCACAATGATCTAGCCAAGTACTTAAGCAAGTACACAAACTTCAAGCAGGCAAACAGTCCCACTGGCTCCTTTGAAACCATTCATGAAACTAAGTCTGCATCTGCTTAGTACCTAGCTGGATCATCTTGCTAAAAATAAGTTAACGCTAATGCTTGGCACGTTCACAGTGCTTCATGTGCTGAAACTACTGTCCAAATGGCAAGCAGAGAGGAAAGCATATTAATATTATGAGGTTCATTTTGTAAACGAAGAAATGAAGGCAAAGAAACCAGCTACTCCTGCTCCTCGTATGGGGAGACAGTGTCAGAGCTGGGACCCCCCTCCCCTCTTCCCTCACCCATACACTCCATCCTTCTGGCATCCACGTGGCTCTAACTGGAAGCACAGTCACCATAGGCAGCAGCTGCCTAGCAGGTCTGCAAATAAACTTTAAATGTGCAGTTCCACCGATTACAACAGTCTGCAGCAATTAATATACATCAAATGCTATAATTAAAAAGTTATACCATTAAACTGCGATACACAGCAGCACAATATCATTCAAGAAGCAGAAGGACCAGATGTCCTTGAATATACGTGTTCTTCTACTAGCATAGTAACTGTGCTAACTATTCATTTCAAAGGCATTTCTGACGTGCATATGCGATCAGCTCTCACAAACTACAGACACCTTTCCAGAGCACTCTCTCTCTCTCCACCAAGAGCCCATGACCCAACAGTTCACCTCCTGAAGAAACTAATGTATTTATTGTATCTACCTACTAGTCTTTCTGAAACAAAGAGATAAAGTCTGAATCAAAATTATTTCACAGAGGTCACCTACGTGAAATTGCCTTTCACACACATATGTAAGCACAAATCGTATGGCTCGCTGATGGGAGGGTACAGTAATGTCTTAATGGATTTCTCCTCAGGGGTTCAACACACTAAGAACATACACCAGCTAAGTAACACTGAAAATTTATCATGTCACTTTCCATTACCTGCTTTACACAGAAAGCACTTTAATTCAAATGGGACATCCTTACACTTACAGAAGTACGAAGATAGACACCAAACCTGTCGCTCCTTCTCTCACTAGTCATTATTAGCAGATCTCACTGAAGTACTAATTCTGAAGTCATCAATCAAGACAGTAAATCCCATTTTAGTGTACCTAGCACTAGATCAAAACTCCATCAAACCCCAGACCAAAGCACTGCAGCAACAAGATGCAAAGAACTTACACAGTATAAACTTGGCCAGTTCAAAATGTGGAGCACAACTGAAGGACTAACCATGTCCCCCCTGCAGTCACCACACACTCCCCACATCATGCTTTAGGGAATGAATCAGAAACCCAGGGAATGAATCAGAAACCTGGCTGATTTGGAGGAATTCTCCATTAAAGGGTAGTAATATGGCAGCTCAGACCCAGCTCTACTGATTGTGGAACCGAGATTAAGCTGTCTCCTGGCCCCCCTTAAATCCCGCTGAAACTGGGGAAGGAAAATGCTTGCAGGATGACATCAAAATCACTGTGTTTAAAGTCTTAATACAGCATCTCACTGCTTGGTGTCACTGGAGAAGTTGCCCTCTGCGGCAGGGAGAAGCAAGAAAGCCAGGCTCAAAGCGGCCAGCGAGGTAGAAGCACTGTGCACACCAGAAGCGATTTCTGCGTTCAGACTGCAGCGCTCCCCAGCCCTCACTGACCAACAGGTAATGACAACTGCTCTGGTTTTATGTTACTATAGCTCTGGATTAGCACAGTCGTAAATCAGGGCAGTGACCCACATTTTAATACCGTTTCTTCTCCCAGTTATGATGATGCACAGTTGTGATTTGAACAGCATGCCATTCCAACCAAGCTGTGACAGATAAACTCTCCACACTTCCCTTTATAATGTAAAAATCGATTTTTGTATGGAGCTTGCAAAATGAAGCCAAACATACATAAAAGAAACAGAAATTTCCCAAGACTGTTTTTATTCAGCTGCTGATGACACAACTTGTTATTCAAGTTCATATAGATGCACACAACGTAAATGGAAAAAGTCGTGAAGCAAAAGGTTTTTCCTATTGCAATTTAAAATATGTTTGAATTTGAATGAAATATAAATTCAGTGGGCTGCTAACCAAATGACACATACCCCCAAGCTGCACAGCAAGGAAGCACTTAAACCCATGTTGAACTTGAGCAAACGCATAAATCTTAAAAATTTCACAAGGATGAAAGCACGCACTTAAAATTAAGGAAAGAGTTTGCTGTTGCTTTTGTAAACAGGTGAATGAAATTTCAAATAGACATATATATATAATTACAAAATAACAAAGCTCTGCCAATGATGACTTCTGACAAACAAGCAATAGACAATTCAAAGCTTGAAATATTAACAGAAGAATTCTATCTGGAGTACTTTTGTTTTTCAAATCAGATCCTGGAGAAGCAGTGAGAAACGTGGTGTTGATCTGTATGCCATGAATTAAGGAATGATACTAAGAATTATCTCCTAGTAAGTCTAAATTCAGCACAGAATAAAATTACAGTGTAATTGGGGTGGGTGGTGGTGGAGGAGGTGTAATTGCTCTAAGAAAAGAGAATTATAGCTACTCAGCTGCTATGATTTCAAAGTGCTCCAAAACCATAGCTCTATTTCATCACATTTAATTTTCATAAATATATTAAATTCAGTCAAGTCAGTAGATTAAAATAATATAGGAGTTTGTATCATTCCAGACTTTGGCAAAACGTGATACAATCCCTTTTCGAAAACCTAAAATTGGCTTGCCTGTAAGGACTATCACACAGATGAATAGTGGCTAAAGGGCTATAAACAAATAGATTGCAGCAGCACAAGGGAAGTGCTAGTGGATTGCCACAGGGATTGGTATTAGGATCAGTTTTATTTAACATCTTTATTAATGATCTGGAAGAACGGGTAAACAGTACATTAATTAAATTCACAGATTTCAATATACTGAGAGGTGTTATAAACATGACAGTGGGGAAAGAAATTATGCAAAAGGGGGTTAGAAACACTTAGAGAAGAAAACGGGATTCCTTCTGAAGAAATGCAGGCTAACACATCTGAGAAGAATTAAAAAACGTAAATAATCAGTGAGAGGAAGAAACCCCGAAGGCTGTTAAGCTAAAACAAAAGACCTGGGGGCAGCAGCTGACAGCAAATTATGTATGAGCTTGCAGCATGAATGGGAAAAAGAATAAAATGATCTGGGCTACACACATGGATGTATCAGAAGACATCAAAAAGACAGTGTGACGCAAGTCTGGACTTTCTGCAGAAGCAATGAAACATATGGTCACCATACTACATCAGTATTTCAACTAGCCAAATATCTCCACTCAACATACAAGTACATTAGTGACATCCATGCAGAATAGCAGGGTTTGGTTCTGAGCCTCTGTGAAATTTTAAAAAAAAAAAAAAAAAAGAAAAAAAAAAGAAAAAAGAAAAACACACACCAGACAACCAATCAACCAGAAACCAATACCCAGGAATATAAAAAAGTCCCCAAAAATAAGAAAGAGCAAAAGAGAAAAAATGGAAAGGATTATGAGGACTGAGCATATAATGTAATTGACACATGGCCTGAAAGGTACAAGAATATAAACATCAAGAAAGGTACAAGAAACCTTTAGGCTCATCTCTGCAAATAAGGTACAATTTGGATTTTTTTTTAAAAATGAAATGAACATAGGAAGAATATAAGCAGAACAGTAGTTCCCGTTAGTAACACCTGCTACACTAAGAAACAATCTTGAAAGGAATTATCTAAACCTTCTTTTCTTCATTCATTAAAACTAGGCAAAACATTCAAAAATACAGCGTAGGAGACAATCCTGTGATAGTAGAATGACTTAATAGGTCTTTTCCATCTCTAACTTCAATAATTCCATAGAAGACAATAAGCAGAGAGACAACCCTCTGCAAAATTAAATCACTGGGACTCAACTGGAGAATGAAAATTAAATCACAGTAAAGTATTTTCTTCTTTGTAAGCATTAGCATTAATCACATGCAAAAGTAAAATATTAGTTAATTTGATTCTCTGTGCCTTCCAGACTCTGGTCGAAATGAATCAATGCAGGAAGAGCGATTTCTCTGATAATTGGGGAAATTATAAGGAGGGAGGGGAAAAAGAAGAAAGAAGAAAAAAAACCTAGCAGAAATAGCTGGTGAAAATGAAATTACCAGAAGGGGACTAGAGAGAACCATGTTAAGGAGCTTATTTCTTCCAAATTCCTAGTAAGAACAATAGATGTAAAATTTCACAGTGGCAGCTTTGAAACAGCATTATATAAAGATGGCTAGAAATGGAAGTAAAATCACCTTGTACAGTTCAAACTATTACTAATTTGTTTAAGTGACTGTTATGAGTAATCTGCAAACCTCTGAAAAATGGCTTTACGCTACAGCACCTTCAAATGGTTAGCCCTCTGACACCTCAGGTTGCCACTGAGAGAAGGTGGTAACCCAGAATGCCAGCTCCTCCTTAACCAACACAGTAGAGCGGGCGTGATGAACTTGCAAGGCACGATACCTTTGGGAACCCCTTCTCCTTAATTGCTGTGAAATAGGTTACCAGTGTGCGCACAAGCCGCTCACTCGGCTATTGGTGTCAGGATCGTGTCAGCGATAAGGCACAACCGAAGGCATTCCATCTGCACTGCGTCACCCGAGGGACGGAGGGAGAGAGGTGTCACGCTGGCATTTAACTCCGCTCTTTAGGCCATGAAAGGTCAAACAGGACAAACCACAGCCTAATAAAGGGGTTTGTAGCTGGGGGTGAGGCAGCACAAAGCCTTTCAAATCAGCGGTTAAATGATGGCACAAAGCAGTGAGGGATCAGTTCTCAGCGTAGCCAACAAGAATTCAGGTGTGGACTGCACTGGAAGTCAGGACTGGACCAGTTTGCAAAGGCTGGTAATTTAAGCTTGTGCACTAGAGAAATCAAGGCATGTGCTGTGGGAATACAGTAAAAACGGGCATGAACACAGTGAGAGGCAAGCGCAGCAGCTGAGACAAACCCTGCTGCCTCGGGGCCAGGGTTTTTTCCAGACAGCAGCCCAAGTTCTTTATAGTTCAGTGACAGACTTTATTGAGCTGGCAAAGAAATACGCAATCAACATAACAGAAACTTAGAAAAAAAATAGAACCAAAGGAACAGCATTGAAAAAAATAACCAGGGGTCTGGTTTGTTTCTTCTGATACTTTTCAAAAATAGATACTTTCCTCCTAGAGGGAGGAAATACTGCATTTAATTAGAAGCATAAATCATTACACTTTTATAGTTAGTAATATCTTCTATAATGAAACTAGATTAGTTTCTCACTATATATGCTGTTTATTGTTCAAATTTTACAGTAAGTTTAATAATGAAAGTGTTACAGAACAGTTCAGTTTTGGGGTTTTTTTGTTTATATTCCAGCAGTTTTTAGATTTTTTATATATATATACACACACACGCAACAGTAGAAATTTGTCTGGCTTTCTACCTACTGCAGAAAAACACGCACTATCTTAAACGACCTTCTAAATGTTATGGGGATAGATTTATCTTTAAAATTCTCTAAAACATTTTAAAGCTCATACCCCTGTCTGTAATCAAAGCTTGAATTTTAATCCTCACATTTAAACACAGGGCAGGTTCTTCTCATTCAAAACGCACCTAACAAGCGGTTCTGCTGTGCCAGGCTCCATCCTGCCGCCTAGCTCTCTATCAACGTGGAGCCACAAATGTCACTAACTTAAGGAATTTTCTATAGGGCTGCAATTATTTTCCCCTTTCTATTTTCCCCATCCTACAGCAACACAATCAAGACGTAAATGCAAAGAAAGTACAGCAGACACATCACTGATTTCATTGCCATTTAAGACAACCCTAGGAGCTCTGTGCCATGGACTGATGAGGAAAGCACATTAAGCACTTGCAACAGAACATCCAAGTAGACCTGTTTTGCAGCCTGATTAATAGAAACAACCTCCAAGGACTAATCACAAGTCGAGCCCTGTTTTGTAGATTAATAGAACAAAGGCACAAGAGAATAGGGAAGGTTACAGGACTGGAATATAAATAAGAAAAGGTGTACACTCTAGGTAGTTTGACTGTTAGTAATTATCAGCGAAAGGCATATCCTTATGGCGAGGTCTCGCTGTTCTGAGCTAAAGCAGCTCACTTCCAGATGGACTATCAGCCTCTGCATCTCTGAATATTTTATTTGTAATTTTAACGCCAAAATTCATGAAACAACAAAACAATATCTTCCTCTGAAACAAAGCACACTTTCACCTCGTGCTTTAGGTATCATATTAATTTATATTGAGATTGAGTGTTTATAAAATTTGCAGGAACTACACTTTTCAGTTTTACATACAAGGACCAGCAAATACAATACTGGCATATAATAAATGACTGCTACTCAAAAGACTGCTGCCACCGTGCTATGGTAGCAGATGCTAAGACCCAGCAGAGATCTCCCATACCCCATCTGACCCTGTGAGGAGGTGTGCCGCTCCTGCTGCACCAGCCTGGCCAGTGGATTTTGCTGGCCCTGAGCAGGATTCCACCACATGAGGAATGGTACTCAGCCAGAGAAAAGGCCTACAAATAAATTCCTTGGAAACAAAATGCAAGATAAGGTACGTTTTTTCACTACGTGGAGTTTTGCTACTGTTCAAGGACAATTAGAAGTTGTGAGCTTCTAATTACGTGAACTGTGTGGAGTGTCAACACAAATACCATATAGGAAACGATGGAATTTTTCATGCCTCTGAGAACTAATTCTCTGCTTTTGCAAGTATTCAATTTGATTGGCTATAACGAAATGTGGTGAAGAAACAGCAACCCAAAATGTCGCATTTGTGCCTACTTCAGGGCTCCAGAAGCAGCCCGGGTAGCACTCACAGCCAGCACTTCATTAGACATGTGGAATCTTCTCTCCAAAATCCTGAGTGAAGTGAAAAAGTCCTTCTGACTCCAGGAAGAATGGACTTCATCCTTCATGTTTCAGAATACCTTTCTATCTACACAAAGAGTAAACAATATACTGCACTCTATCAGGGTGCTTTATACTTATTTCCATCTTTTCTAAGGTTTTCCAAAAGTTCAACCTCTTCAAGTGCTATACACATAAGAACCCAAGCAATGTCATTCTTGAACCTTATAAATCTAGTTTTTTAAAACGAGTCTTCACGTTAGTCAATGGAAGGCATTCTTGCTTAAAATGGTATTTTCCAGGTTTCTCAATAAATATAAAATCTGAGTTATATTCACAAACTTACTAAGAAGAGAGAGACAAACTTACTAAGAACTGAAAAAACAAATTCAGGTACCCATAATACTGGGGATTACAGTGTATTGGGGCATCCCATATTAAAACCAGGAACAATTTCCAACTTCAGCTTTTGAATTACCACTCAGTTTGCCTTTCTCTTCCATTTTCCTGTGATGCAGGACATGAAAGTGTCCCAAGCAGCCCAGATGGAACATCAAGAGAGGTGTTAAAGAGAACACCTTTCTTGCAGTCTCTTTTTATTACATTCCCAGTTTTGGAAACAAGAGGCATTAAAATCTGTGCCAGGAAAAGGAGATTGAAAGATTCATCCTTCCTTCTTACATAAAGCTTTCCTACATAAAGTTTGAGGCGATACACAATCCACAAACTCATAAACCTTACTGAAGAGGGCAACACAGTTAGCAGCTGCAAATACCAGCTTTTGCTGGCAAGATACACCAATTCACGTGCATACAGAAATAAACTGGCTTTCTGAGGAACCAGACCATACAACTTTGTCAGTCCTACCCATCCAGCAAATGCTGCTGAAACACCAAAACGGAAAAACAAGAGCTCTCCAGAAGCAGAGGATAGACAAGTTGGCAGATCTGCAGATAAAATACTCAAGTACTTACAAAATTACTTGCAAAAGAAATACGGGGACACATTCTTCAGATGATTTCAAATCATTATGTGCTCATCTTCTAGGAAGCATTATTTCCTTTGTCAAAGTAGCCACAGGCACAGGGTTTCCAAGCGTGACATGCATGTCAGTATGTAAGGCAACCGGCTAAGCATATATATAAAAGGATACTGGGTTGTTCACAGAGAAGGCTTTATACGGAATGCTAAAGAGGAGGAATACAGAATGGAGTTACTAGGTGGCAACTCCCATTATTTTTTCCAGGTACAACTGTATATGCAGATCACAAAACGATGTCCTTATTTGTGCAAAACAGTAGCATGTACTGTAACTTATCCCTGTGACTATTTTCATTCCATACTATCCAGAGGACAGACAGACAATGAATGCTGGACAAACTTTATTTAGGATATGATTTTTATATTAATGCCATTGACCGTACATTAAAAGATGACTATGCAATAACAAGATCAACCAAATTTTTTTTGTCTTCATGCACACACATAGTTAATGAGCAGGTACAGTTCACCTTTTGGGTCTATGTCATATGAACTGGACTGTGCTGGACCGGGCACTTTTGGATAACCCAAACCAACCAACTGCAGAGGTGGCAGAGAACCACAACTTGTGAGGCTTTTCTCTACTTACTCAAGGGTGTATGCAACTCAGCCACGTCTACCAAGGCACAGTGATAAGCTGCTGACATCTTCCTGCTTATAAACCACTGCTTAAGCCTTCTCTCTGTGTGCACATATACAAACATAGCTCTCAGCCATACTAAGTTTTCGATATTTAACTAGTAGAGTCAGAAACGTCAGCAACTCTCATACTTTAGAGACGCACCCAAACCATAATATAGACTAGCACCTAAGCATTTTAGAGGTGGTTATAAATACCCAGCAGTCTCATTGATTTTCAACTGAATCCATGAGTGTTGACCAGTTCTGAAGTAAGTTGCCAGATCCATTCTAGTGAATGGATTCTCATGAAAATCTGATGAATGTAGCTGTCATTCTTGACCTTTATGTCTATGTTCAGATTCATGATCAGTGTTCTCTTATTTGAGCTGCTTGTGCTTTATTTCATAGCCTCTGTGAATTACTTTAAGCATTTTATACGTCAGGGTAAAGTTAGCATTCTGATCAATAAGTATTAGATAAATATGACCCAAATCATCTTGAAAACAGTCATAAGAAATCTTACCCTTCACTGGAAGCTAACAAAATCTAGTCACTTGCTACTTTACTTACTTTTGTAAGTCAAGCACAGTTTTTCAAACATAGTTTCTCTTCCATTCCTATTGCATTTAATCACCATGACATAATGTGAGCTTCATCAGCAGCTCCACCTGAAGCAACATACATGCTTCCAAATTTTATCTTGTTTGTTCTGAATAGAAGAACTATGAAGTGAGCCACCTGTAGACACTTGTTTCACATTCCTGAAAGAACACAGGACCAGATCTACCTTCTCCCCTGTCATCCCCCCTCAATCTCATTCATTTCACCGCATCTCACATCTTATAAAGACACTTGAAAATATCCCCATTTTTCCAACTTATTTCAGCAAAGCTTTTAATATGTATATCTGTATTTAACCGATAATTACATATATAATTAAAGCTTATTACTAATCTCACTGAGTCAGTGAAACTACCCATGTCCCAAACTTGGCACATTTAGATACCTTGTTGAAGTGGGGGTTTTGAGCTACATATTTCCAGTGTGGGTTGACACTCACACTGTGCAGGTGTCTGTCCCATGCAGTCTCTTCTCACTCAGGTTCACAACTCCTGACTTAGAAATGATTCATTCATCCAATGCTTTTAAATCTGTGTTGTTTGGATCTAAATATCCTGCTGAAAGCACACACACGTTCACGTACACTGGGGCTGGATGGGCCTCACCCTTCCAGTGATACAGCCCTCACGTAGTCCTCTTACCCCTAACAGCAAAGTCTTGGTCTCCCACTTAGTTCCTTGCTGAAGTCCTGGTTTCTCTGGCTCAGCAGCTCCTCCAGAGGACCCTGAACCTCCCCCTGCTCTGAGCTCTTGCAGCCAGGACCTGGCTGGCACTCGCCCATGCATCCTCCAGCAGCCTCTTCCTCTGTCACTGCAAGCACTCAGCTGCTCCCTACTTCTTCCTGCTCGGGGTATACCACGTACGGGCAATGAAGGAAAGAAAGGAATGGGCCTTGAAGAGCATCATCCAATGTAAAATTCATCCTCAGATCAGCTCCTCAAAGCTCAAGCCCCTCTCTTACTTCTCCACTCTCCTACTGTGAAGGTGTGTCCTTGAGTGAAATAATTTTTCAGTTAACCTTAACAGCATGCTATTTTCAGTTCTGTCTTTCTTCCCTTCTGCACTAGGCCACCACAAAGAGGTATGGCACGCATACAACTAGAAGAAAATGGAAAAGTAGGAGTCCTGAAGTGCAGAAGGTGCACAGAAGAATTTATTCAAGCAAGCATCAACACGCAACAGAGTCCAATCCTGTAAGGAACAGCGTACCTCCACATCTGGGTTAACTCTCCCCTTCCCTCCTCTCTCCGCAGTCTCCATCTCTACAAGTTTTCAGCCCTCCTCCCAAGAGGAAGTCTGTAGCGGCTGAGTTGAAAATTTCAGGAGTTTTGTAGTATTCTCATTAATCCCTGCTCTTCCTAACTCCTCACTGGTTGCAGATACTTTCAGTCTACTCAGTGCACACAAATGCCACATTGACCACTGTGTTATTCCAGTGCTCAGCAAAAGGAAAGCAAACTTCTTGTTCCTGGGCAGCTGGGAAGTAAAACAAACAAACAAACAAACACACACTCCCAAACCCCCAAATGAAACAAAGCAAAACTACAAAGACAAGCACAACTTGTGGGTTTATGTTTGCCCAACTTCTATATTGTTATTGCGCAAACCACACTTCAACCTATGAACAGGAGACCACCATAAATAATTAGCCCCTCAAGAGCACAGCTCATGCTCATTCTGGCTCTTTGCTTTTTCGCAGAGCACCTACTGAACTCCAGGAAAACGGAGCAGAAGTTGGAGACACAGATTCCCAAAATCATCTGCGTGTTTCTGCTCCGACGGAGTTCAAATCCCTGTTTCCACACTGGGAAAGATTCAAAGGAGTTAGGAGAGCCACCATTTTATGTTGGTTTTACCTGGCTAGAATTTCACCCACAAAAAGACACTGTTTGTGTGTTACACTAGCAATGAATACTCTGAAGTTCTTATTCCTGCTGAAATCAAGCCTGAACGAAAGGTTAAGACTTCATGATGTGCCCCAGTGCTGAGATGCAGAGCTTTCCAAACAATTAGCCAGGACAGGTTAGCATCATAATATTCAAAGTGACTTATGAGACAATATATTTAAAATCACAAACATTCCACTATTAAAAAAAAAAAAAAAAAAAGGAAAGAAAGCAAGCTTTTAAAAGTAAACAAGACATTTTTTTTTTCTTGGAAGTGAATCTGATATCAAAGAGAGTGAAGAAAAATCAGCGACATTCCCAACAAGGCAAAAAATGTAAACAAACCGCTGCAATTCTAGACCAAGGGGAATACATTCTTCGATCCTAAAATGAGAGACTTGAAGGACAAATGCCAAGAAAAACGAAACAGAAGCCTGCACCTTTAAACACAACCATGCTACAGTGGTGGTGTGTTTGTTTAACACACAGACAGGAGACTTCAGTCTTTGCCAATATTTTTCTCAGTTGCTGACTTCTACTGCATAAATGCCGGAATTCCCGAAAAACTGGTACAACACCAACGGTCTTGTCCAGTCTGCCCCTGGCTTCCTCACTGCTGAACAGCAATGAAGAACTTTATTGCTGAGTAGTCCGATTTCTGTTCCTCCCTTTTTTAGGCACGAGCTAATTGCCAACTAAGAGTATGAAAATAAAAGAAATGAGATCCATTCCAAGCCATCAGTGTATCTGAATCCTATCATGTGAGTTGCCAATTGGTTTTCCAGTCCTCACGCTCAATATCTGCTGTTAATTTGCTTGCTATTTCAAGAACTTGAAGACTGTCAGCAAAATCCGTGATGCATTACAAAACTTATAATTGAAAAGAAAAAAAAAAAAAAAAATCATCTGATGCTTTTCTGACAGGATAAACACAAAGCCTGAAAACAAGGGAGAGGCACTAACTTAGAGCTACTTGTATTAAAATATGATTGCAAACGAAGCAGGGAAAGAACGTGAGTTATAGAAATTATTTCAAACTGATGCAAAATTATTTGATTAAACCCCCAAATTTACACTGGGCTAAAAAGAAAAGAAAAAAATGCACAAAACATCATTTTAAAAGGAGATGACTGAACCTGTCTATACTTTCTTACGGCTGCATTATCTATGCCAATTAAAATTTTGCTTCTGAAAGAGAGTTAAGGCACTTCCTCTAGAGTTACTAAAAAAAGCAAATGAAAGCCTTGGCTTCGCAGAGGTGAGCAATAGTGAGCCGTTTGTTCTTGACCTCTGGATCACCCTCCAGATCAAATTCTTGGACATAGGAAAAACCCACTAGTATTCATTAAAAGCAACTGGGAGGCCAGCTTTGTGCTTCTGTTCTTGAGACCTGAACAAGCTACAACTTGACAAATGTGCAGGATACTGCTGAACAATGCTGCTGTTCCTGTCGGGAGGGAAGAGCTTTATTCCCAGCTTCATTCAGGATGAAATGATTTTCATCACAATGATGCAAATCACAGATTTCAGTCACTATTTAAATAATCAATTTTTATCTTTTACATTTGTGCTTTTCAGTTATTTCCATAAAGTTGATTCTGTTAACCATTAAAATGCATTGATTTATATCAAATCAGCTTTTATATTAAATGTTCTCCTTCCTCAAAAAGATTCATCTAGCTATAGTTATATAAATAAATATATATGCTGAAAATCTTGGGTCTTCAGTTTTACTTTTCACTCTGATAGATATGGGTAGAATTTGCCCATATATTTTAATAGCTAAAAATAATGTAAATGATTGCTTTATTAGATTATTTTATACTTATGGCTTATAACTTTTTTGTGGAAGTTTTATAGAGAACAGAATTCAAAATTCATAAATAAGCTTATTGCCTTGTTATTCATGAAATTAACTACCATAAATTTCTGTGCACACAAAGTTTATCAGAGTATTTTCTAATTTCAACTGTTTTTGTCTTTCAAGCAAACCAAAAAAGCTACCTGTAGAGCTGAAGAGCAGAACAAAAGAAAAAAGAGAAGAAAATATTCTCCCTGAACACTTGTTTCTGTCAAAACATGGTTTAAACAAATCCTGGCTCCAGTTAACTGCAGTTCTCTGGTGGTTTGAATGCTTTTAAAGCTTCATTAGAAAACAGACGTTGCTATAATATTTGTATTCAAATGTCTATAGCATACTACAGTAAATCCAGTCCTTACCGTGGATGAACAATTTCAACACGTATTTTAAAATAACATTTGAATTTAAATAAAACTTATACATATTACTTACATATATTCAGCGCCCAAAGCCAGAGTAAAAACAGACTGTCTCTCCTTACCCTTTTACAGATACATCAGTATGAGTTACGCTTACATATATTTCACAAAGGGAGTTTGAAGATTTAAAAATTCATATATCCATTACTGTTTGTATTTCTGTCCTGTTCAATAAGTAGCCTCAATCTCAAATTTTCAAAGGAGAAAATGTTTCCATTGGAATCTTTGAGAGTTTTGACGACATACAGTATAAACTATCAATAATTTCCCCATCAAACAAGCCAGGTTCATAGGGCAAAGTCAGAAGGGAAAGAAAGGACAGAAATGTTTTTGTGGAATGTTCTCTGTAGACCAAATGGAAAATCTTCAGCCATTTTGCTCCTTCAAGGCACATCAGAGAATCTCCTATTTAAGGTGTGAAAATGTCCTTTACATTCTCCACCTCTGAAAATGAGCAGAGCTCTGAGTGTGATTCATGTCCCACCCTTGCTCTTTTCCCTTTTAGAGGCAGATACTTCTGTTTTCAACTCCCCTCCAGCTAATGCCATTTAATACTCTCAGAACCATCAGGCTAAATTCAAATTTTCTGCTCCTTAGAGGCTGTTGATATGCACCACCGCACATTCCAATTGCAAATACACATGAATGCTCCCGTGTATTGTAAGTTATTTTCTACATACAAATTCTACTAAATTGTAAGTTAGGAGGCACTACTTGAATTCTCTTAGGTCTTTAGAAAGCTTTCAGACGTACCATGAGTAATAACATGTAATGAATATGGACTGATATTTCTTTTCTGTAGTTACACTGACTTGGCAATTTACATTTTCTAAATAGATAACTTATAGCAGTTTTCCCAGTATTCTGGCAATTACTTCTTAGAAACCCCTGACAGGCTGAAACCTCCAGAATCACAGCTGTTATTCTTGGTTTGATCCCTCTTTTTAAATTAAAACCAGTAGCTTTATCAGCAAATGAGAATTTTTTTTTTCCCTCTGGAAATACTTACAAAAATGCACATAAATTGAACATGTCAACTTATCTCATTTTAGGGTTGGAGCATCTTCTGGGTTAATGACTAGTGTTCCACTTCTGTGACAGAACTAATTGGGGTAAGGAGGCCATAAATACATACAAAACCCCCACAAATTCTCTTCCTTTGGGGTAATTTGAAGATTTATAGCAGTAGAGTGTAATGTGATTGGAGGGGAAGGAGAAAAAAAATTAAGAAGCTCTAACAGGCTCATCTCATCATTCTGTCTCAGTTTCCAGGCACAGAACTGACTTGGAACAGATTTTTCTAGTATCTGATGTGACTTTTCCTTCCTCTCAAAGATCAACTAAAATGCAGGAACCCATCTGAATTTTCACATTTTCCAGGAACTGTCATTATAAAGAAGAGAGAGAGAGAAGGAAAGAAAGAGAGAAAAAGACGACACATCTCAATGCTCCAAACACAGCCCAAACAGCTAGTTGATCTAAAAAGCTGTATTCAAATTGATAGCCTCAACTCCACATCAACAGTTGCTCAACACATGCTTTGATAACAGTTTTTCATAACTGAACACAAATGAAACATCTTTTGAGAGAGAAGTCTGCACTTGGTTGGAGCTCAGCATGCCTTTCTAGCAGTCTAGCTTTATTTCCCATTGATCACTAGTTGGAAAAAACCAGTTATCAATGGATTATAGGAAGGACTAATTAAGATTTCTCTTCCATGACTATATCAGAATACATACAGCATTCATTTGCTATGGTTAAAACAACTCAGTTCCTTGATGTGGCATCCCTTCATATTTCAGAACAAACATTCTAAATCCTTGTGTATAGCTGCAAAATGAAAGAACTTCTAAATGCAGCTGGAGACAAAAGGATAACAGATTGCCCTTATGGATTCAGGAAGCAAAAGAGGGGAAAATAGATCACTACTTTTTGCCAGTACATATAAATGTAAATGTAAAGGCATATCATGCAGTTCTCCATTTCAGAATAACAAGCTCTCTCTTCCCCAGACTTGGATCCTACGTTCTCCAGATCTCTCCAACAGGTCTGTAGTAGCAGAATTCAGGTAAATCAGCCACAAATAAATTCCAAAATTTCTTTTGAATAAATAAATTTCGAAATACACTTCGTAATCATTGGATGCCTGCAGAACACAAGCCCTCTCAGTCCAAGACATATACATGAAAGAAGTTGAACACAATCTTAATCTTAGCAGCTAACCTTCCAGCTCACACAGCTGTTCACCTTGCAACACGTCTCAAATCCACCTTACACTACCCAAGGCCTTTATGCGCCCTGTCTTCTTCTGTGTTATATGCCGCTATACTAAAAAAATTACTTTGAAATGTCTTTAAGAGAGGATTCCTAACCTGAATTGAGATCATCTTTCCCAATTAGCTGATACTGCAGGATTTAGAGTTGTGGGTTTTTTTCAGCTACACAATGTCAGGTTGATTTAAACTACCAGCTAAAGGCTATGGCTTAAATGAAAAAAATCAGCAGCTTAAGTCAAGAATGTGAGATACAGAGCTAGATCACAGTTTTCTAGCCAGCACTTATGTACAGATATGACAAAAAAAGCATTGTCAGAAGCATCAACGTGTGTGGTGCTGTATGAATCACCAAGGCCTGGGGGCCGAGTGAACTGTCCATAGAGATGAGATGAAGGGGAAAATTTCTAACGTCTGTATAGGTTTGCCCCATTCTTTGGTTCAATCCCTGCCATTCCCCCTTCCTATTCTACTTCCACCTTTAAAGCAAGCCTGCCACAAAAATATAAGTTCTAAGCTTATAATAAACCCTTCTTATAGGTGTGCATAAATTAGCATCTAAGTACTTCAGCTGACAATTGAGAATGCCAAGTAGCATAATGATTATCACCATCACTGAACTTCAGGTTTCTGGTAGAATCTCAAAGGGCTGCGGCTGTAGTTAGCACGAGAATTTAAAACAAGTGCTACCCAAGATTCTACAGAGATATCAGGCGTCACAATTAAACAACACGGAGAAAAAACAAGGAAGAGTCTCCTCAGTACAAAACTGGACAGCAATTTTTCCTGCATATGCCCAGCACAGCAGCAGAATGAGATCAAAACTGGCTTGAAATTCTGTTATCACAACTTTACAAGCAAAAAAAAAAAAAATGCCTAGAACTGATCAGAAATAACACTTAAAGCACCTGCTGCCTTGAACTTCATGTGGTGTGGGTGTTAAATGCTACCATACTAATCTATTAGCACAGCAGACATAAACACCTAAACAGCATACAATATAATGGAACTTCCTTCCCTAATACATACTAAGGTGCCACTGCAGTTAATCCACAAGCACAGAGCAGATATCGAGTCCACAATTGTTTAAGTGCATTCAGGAGGCAGAACAGAAATAATTACAATTCTTTTTCTCGTATTTCACATGCATGGCTAAATACAGCCTATTTATCCACAAAAAAAAAAAAAAAAAGTGGCAATTGTTTCAGAGTGGTTTATGGCTAAGTTTGATACTGTTCTGCAAGGCAATGCAACAAAGCAGCTTCATGCATTTTCAGCAGGAATGACTCCTGCTGTGATTCAAGTAATAAACAGCAAAGAAAGTTTAAATTGAGACTTACCACGGGGCACCGTATATTCGGAATCCTTTAACTGTTACCTCTGAATCTTGTAAGTAAATACTATTTGTCAGGAGTGACTGAACATTGTCAAAGTCCTCTGGTTTCAATTTGGACACAGAGGGAAAGCGGTAGTAATCTTGTTTAACAAGGTCTGCCATGAATTCCTTATCAAATGTCAGTTCATGATTCCCAGCAATCACTATTTTATATTCGTATGGTAGGTTTCCTGAAATAACAAAAAAGAGGACTTAATTAGCACATTTTCCTCCCACGCCAGCGTTGCCGGCACAATAAGTAGACAGCTAGCAGTGACAGAATGAAATACCCAAGATCTGTGTGCATCTCCATGCTGAGCATAAGTTATTAGTACCGCTTCTCTTCCATTGAATGAAGCTGTGTTAAAATGTAAAGTAACATCACACAAAGCAGTGTCATAATAAAAAGCATTAAACAAAACAAGCTGGTATGCACCAAAGCAGCTCCAAAGGCAGCATAAACCACCTCTGCTCCCTTGCTCTCAACTGATGACACACCGATTTAGATGTGACACTAAGTTCTACCCTTTAATTCATGGCATTGGGTCAGAGTCAGTAGTCCTGAGCCCTAATCCACAGAAGTGACCTGCAGTGAGACACCTCGGATGGGCAGACCAGAGACTGCAGTACACCTCACAAGTGTGTTGTAAGGGTACCAGGCATGCGGTACTGAATTAGGCTGCTGGTGCTGTTGGTTTTTAAATTATGCAGTTATTTGGAATAATTTGTATGGAACCCAACAAGAAGTGGCATTTATTCCAGCCAAGCCTGTTCTTCAAAGCACCAATTCACTTGGAATGGACTCGTACTTTATTATTTTAATTCAGCTTCTGGTAGTGTCTCATTTCAGTAAGATACACATAGAAGAAACCATGAAACTCAAGTGAGTAAGACATCAGGTAGGAAATGTGGTTAATTCATTTACCATGGGGGATCACAGGGCTTGATCACCTCAAGTCAGGACAACTATTTTCATTGTTTGGAATGAGGCATGGATCAGGCCCACAGAGCCAGATTTCTGGAGCTCAGAGACAGATTTTCAAGTACTTGGTACCAACAATCAGTGCCAGATCTTTCAAATAAACATATTGAGTGCTGAGCTCCCTTAAAAATATGGTCCCAATATGGTGTCTTCACAGAAGTCAAGTTCTTTTACAAAATCTGTCCCATTGTGACTTGCCAAAAATCACATGTAAGTTTGCATCAAAGCTAAAACCAGACTCACACTTCCCTTCTCCTGCCTTCACCATAAGCCTGATTTCCTAGTCTTATACCAAATCATTCATTTTGATGTATAATCCTAATAATAATTTAGAAAAGGTTGGGTTTGTTTTGTTTGTTTCATAAAGGCAGCAAAATGAATGTGGAAATCTATGTGTCCACCTTCCAGTTCTGGTACTCCCAACATCTGCCCCGAGGAACGCAGAATTGGATGCTATGTATTTCTTGTGAATACAGTTCTCCTAAATAGATGTGGCTTTGCTAGTTTAAAACTTGTCTTTCAACTTTCAAAACTGTTTGGGTTTTTTTGGTTTTTTTTTAAGTAAGTTTCAAAGTAAAGCTGTAAGTATTGACAAGAAGATTGACTTTCCCCTAAATAAGTTAAGGGAAACCAGTCAAAAACCCTCTGCTTTTCAATATTTACAGCACGGAAACAGGAATTACACAATATATGTATATAAACATCATCTTTGCAAAATTAGTTAATTCTGGATAGAACAACATAAAGCTATAAATCCCCTGAAAAAAAAAAAACCAAGCAGACATCTTCATAGACCCCTCACATCTGAACAAAATGCAGATCATACATATTCATAGCCCTCTGCGGTGCTGCATTAAATTAAAAGCTGGGGGAATGCAATAAATGCTCCTCTATGGTTAATGCCTCACTCATTTCCCCCTTCCCCATCCCTGCTACACGCTGCTCTGCAATTCATTTTTATTTAAAAACTCAATGTGGCAGGTACCTACAATTCCTGCTCTCTGTGACTCCTGGGCACAAGGTAAAATTGCTATTTTCTCCTCTCTCAGGAAACATAAAAGATACCACTGGCATGAAATTTGATACACTTGTCATAACTATCAATCCCCCAAAACAAGCTAGATGTGATTAAATTCTCAGAGAAGTAGGCTGGAGAAGTTAAATTCAGGTTTCTGCCAAGTTATCAACATTTGCCAGTTTTAGCAGAGAAAACTTCTCATCTTACTGGATAAATGTTCAGATTTTACACTGTCTCCCATGTATTTAGATAAATTTGAAAATCAGCACATTTTGATAATACTATGTCCAATTAAGTCTGGAAATTTTTTGCTTGAAGTCAATGCTTTTTTACCTTGACATCTTGGGAAAAAAAAAAAAAAAAAGGGCTAAATTAGAAGACACATCAGGCACAAAAATTACAAACCAATGCTGGCATCAGTGATTATTAAAATATATAAATGTAACATTATACATGTTATATAAGCACCTGAAATCAGTAAGGAAAACCAAACAGTAATTACTGCAATTGGTGTCAAGACAGCTGTTGATTTTATTAAGACTACAGAGAGGCTCTGCTTGGTCAGTTCTTCGGAGCCAGGAAGGGGGAAGAGCCTCTCCCGGGTGCCGCTGGGGAGCTCAGGACACAGCCATACCAATGAAATCCAAGGACCAACTCCAGGACTGAGGAATAAGGCAAGACAGGCCCCGGAGGAGAAACACCACGGGGACCAAAGTTTGCCACCATCTTCCCATATGTCAGCTCAGCGGTACTGCACAGCCACAGCTGCGAGCTGCAGAGTCACCAGTGCTGCTGGGGATGCGATGGCTACAGACCCAGGTCCCCCATCCAGCAATGCGACGAGATGCACTTCACTCCACACTCGTACATACTTTAGTATTTACCATCGGATGGGAACCAAGGTCTGACCAGGCTCCCCATCTAGTTCCCTGACCTTATAACCAGTCACATTTTGCCTTCCTTTTCCAGAGCTGGCTCGGGAGCTAGCAACAAGAAACATGACCCATCAAAATGGAAACGCGTCAAAAGCCAGGCCGAGCAAAGGGGAGCAGCAAGAGGAAGTCTCATCCATTTCTTTCCTCTTCCCTCAGGAAAGACTATATAGCACTAATCACAGTAATAAATTACCTGCAATCAGATTAGCTATTTATTCATTGCATTCAGGTTTTCACTTCCTGAAAGGCCCTGTGGCAGTGCACAACATTCATTCTCTCTGATACAATTTATGAAATATTTTGGCATCTTTTCTTTTGGCAGTCCTGGCCTTTGCCTCTAATCTGCTGACCTTCTGTGTTTAATATGGAAGCATAAAGAGTCACACACAAAATCTCCTACTCCATGGTATTTTAGCTTCATCTTGACCAGATTAATCTCTGCATATCTACATCCGTGCTGTCTGTACAGAGAGACACCACAGCGCAATACACAGGTTGAAAGGCATTTCCTCATTTTCTTTCACTACGTTTCTGTTTGCTACATTTGGTCTTTATTAGTCGAATTTCCTAACTATTAGATTTTCCACCATGCATCCGTAATACTATGCATGCTAATTTATACCGTGAATCTGGAAAATGGATAGAAGAATTCGCTTTCCAAACTAGGAAAAGAGTTGGATCTGTTTGCTGGGATGAACACTTCAGAAACCCCAATTATCAACTGCTAGGGTAATAAGTGAGTTTATATCAAAAATACTTAAATGTTTAACAGGTGAGATCAAAAGGCTAAAATTACAGGTACTAAAAATGATTAGGGCACCAAGTCTGTGAAGCAGAGTCACAGTAGAGTATTTGAAATCCTATATATTTATATGTATATACACACGCAGGGTATGCGCGTGTGTGTGCATGTATCTTCAATATATATTTATATTATTTTGGCTAAGATGTTTTTCAACATTTGCCCACAACAGTAGAAGGGCACAATGCAATCATTGATCAAGAAAATATTGCAATTAGACAAGTTGTTCTCTTCCAGAAGACAAAAGGTCAGTATCACTCTTGCTCAAAGAAAAGCAAAGAGAGTAAAACTTGAATAACTTGTAAAAACAGACCTTTTTTATAGTAAATACATTAATCTGGGAGTTTTGGAAGATTTCTGTGACTTTTTGCTTAACAAGTCAGCCCTGAAGCTACAGTCCCATGTACCTTTGTCCCCTCAGCGTTCACCCTCACTCCTGTGCCACCACGCCTCTTTGCCAACACAAGGATTTGGTGGCCACAGGGGATCAGAAAACTGATCCAGCTGAAAATCGATGTAGCAAAAAAGGAATGAGGCTTTGTGAACGCTGGTAACGCAGGACTTTCTTTGCTGGGTGCAACCACTTATATCACTTTAAAGTGTTAGCTGAACAACAGACAGACTTTAAATACACCTATTACATGGGATGAGAGGGGAAGCTGGGAGCTCTGGGGGGCTGTTTTTAAGTTGTCGGGTTTTTAAGTTCACCTTAAGTACTGGATCCTAGGAGTCCTTTAATCTGTTGAACCACTGTTCCCGTTTTAATGCCATGCTTCATACAAGTACAATTTAGTCACACAACCCAAGTTCCATAGAGCTGCCAGACATGAAAAGGAGTCTAACTGGCAATGAATGTTGACTGCTGAGTCCCTATAAAAATAGAATATCACATTATCTTTTGACTACTGTTACCCACAAAACCCACAGGGAAGTAGGGTAATAAGAAATAATGTGATACCAGCTGTCTATATGGTGGTAGAAACCTGTATTTACCCACAAATGCTCCACAAGTGCTTCTGATGCGAAGCTCTGAATTTGCATGGGCATGCATTAACTATTCAAACCACATAACACTTCCATGAAACGTGAAGAGTTTTCATGCCCATTTCATCGCCTCATAGACCCTTTGGCCATATGTTGAGAAATGGGCTGAGAAACCTTGAAGTACAAATCTTACTCCCTTCAAAAAGAGGGAAATCTGTACAAATGAGATGACTGTGCAAGTGAATCATCTCGAATTTATGGTACATCATATATGCTTCAAAAGTGCAAAACTGGTCATGAAGCATTCACCTATAACTAACCACATACACCCCCAGAGATAAACATTGAAGGAGCAGATTCTGTGTTGTTCCTATGGACTTCCAGTCCCCACAGCAGCACAGGTTGCTATCAGTTGTCTGGCCACAGCTGTCCACCGATGGGCAGCAGGCGAGGGCAACCAGCAGAACCTGCTACTGGTCAGCAGCTCTGCAACTCTTCTAGGGGTCTCTCATGGAAAGCCCCCTGCATCTCAGGGTCATGGTTACTCTCTCTTCCCAGCATTTACGGCACAATCACAACACATGCAGGCCCCTTTCAGCTTTTTAAAAGAAAGACAGAATATCTCAAAGGCTCCAAGTTCTCCATCGGCAGCAACAAATGAGTTAGACTGTATAAATACAGTTATATAGACTCGAGCTTTCAAACGATAAGCTGGACTTCTCCCACCAACAATCAGCTGCAGGTACTGAGATCCAAAACCGGGTAGGAAAAAGAAATATCTTTTCTAAGATGATATTGACCAGCTGACTGGGAAAATATTCTGGCTGTTTTAATGAAACAGCCCTCACAGAAAGTCCTCAATGGAATAGCTAAAACTGATGTCAAGCAACATGCTGGCTGAAAACCTAACCTGTGAATTTCTATGGATTGTACCTCTCTGCGTCTGTAGAAATCTACAGAATTAAACCATTAAAAACAAAAAAGCAGGCAAATAAAAACATGCACAAACCCAGAACATGCTTCTACAGAAGGACAAAGAACTGAAGTACAAGATCTCTCAAAATCTTGACAAAAAGTATTTCACCAGCTTTTTAAAATATCTTCGGTTCAGAAGCCTCTTTTCTTTTCCCCTATCTCCAACAGAAAATTTTGGAGAAGGAAAAATAAAGGCAAAACACACATGGGCAACACAGCAAGAAGAGCAGATGAACGAAAGTTTAACTGTTTTGCCTTTATGCAAAGAAAACATCAGACCACAGCACAGGGAGAAGCAAAGGCTGAGACCCTTGAATTCCTGTGATAAATCTAAAGCTTGTACATTAAAGCTCCCCTTTGTTGAAAATGCTGTTAGACACAACAAAACAGAAATGTTAGGTAAGTGCAAGCTCTGCCTCTGACCTTTCACTCTGTAACCGTCAGGCTTCATTAATTTTCACAAGGCCTGACAGCTCTAGCGTTAATACTCACACTTGCGGATCGAGCCACACAGCAGGTTGAGACTGCTACCTTCTCCTCTGAAACTCATGCATTAGGATTTCTTCCATGCTGGCAATGGAAAACCAAGTCTAAGAAACATTAAACACAAAAAACTACGTTACAATAATGCCAAGGTTGAGTCATAAACCCATGAAAGCAAGGAAGTATTGAGTGAATCCTGCCTCGGCACCTATAGCCCAGCCATGCAGTGCCAAGGTATTGCAGCAAACGCGGTCCTGTCCCAGTGACCGCAGATCCGGGTGCTACTTAACCTACAGGGGCACTTGAGAGAAGCCTCACGCTGCAGCATCAGCGGTACCCAATGCCAGGTGCTTCCACTGCTTCTCTCTCCCATAGGTGAATACAGTGAATTTCGCAAAACACTGGGCCGTAACATCGTGAAGTGCGGTATGAGCCCCGCCACAGGGCCATACGCACTGCAGAACGTAGTTAACTATGGGTCTGATTTAACGATGCTCCGCATTGGTAACAATTCCTTGCTTTTATGTATTTATGTCTCAACCATAACATTATTCTAATGTAACTGTTTGTGATTAATATCGTTCTCCTCTCTCTTAAAAGAAAAAACGTAGCAGAACATAAGCGACAATCTTTTGCTTCACTTCAGTGTTCCACAGCTTCCTTAACATTATTCTAACATTACAAGTGCTGGGTTTTGGTCTCAAAGTCATTTTGAATTTCACTGGGCTACTGTTAATGAGACATTTTTTTCTTGAAACATGGAAAGCATCACTAAAGTTTGATCATTTAATACATAATATTTATTTGCTTTGAAACAGGCAGAATGTGAAGGTTTTGTTTAGCCTAACCTCAAAAACAAAAAAGCCTCCAGATTTTGCAGCTCACAGCCCTGCCAACTTCAGGTGTAAGAAGTCCCCCCAAATTGACTTTAAAATTATGAAACTTGAAACAGAAGCGGCACAGATTTCTCTGCTTGTTAGTCCCTGGAAAGGCTTTCTTTTCAGGCTTGTAATCGTGTAACCTAAAAGATGGAGCTTTCAAGGAAGGAGAAGAAGAAAAAGAGGGGAAAAAAAAAAAAAAGGCTGACATCTATGAAGTTTCTCTTTAAATTTAAGAGAATTCTGAAAACAACACCCTCCCTGCAAATCACAATAGTCTTATATTTTCCCCTTCGTTTTAAAAAAAATGATTCTTGCAGAAACGGTAGTTCCTGCTACTCTTCCCCATAGCAAAGCAATACATAAAGGACTACCACAACTGTATCGGTGCTACGTGTGCACTTTGAAAGAGATTCTTTAAATGAAATAGCACTCACACAGGGAAAATATATAAGCTTGTAAGGCAAGAACACCTTTCTTTTGGCAGAGCTGAAGGGTGTTCCTCTAAACAGAATTACCCCATATTTACACGTATAATGAGATTTGCATCTAGCCCCCTGCAGTTTAAGGTCTATAGTGCATATACTGCAAATACATTGAAATATGCTATATTTTGTCCAACAGAATTTTCCATTTTCTCTTGTGATCAAGATCTTAATGTACCAGGGCTGACAAGCTTTAGATCAATTTCAGCTCAGTGTGGTTTCAGATGGCTCCAATCTTGAATTGTGAATACCAAGGCTGAGAACGGGAACATAAACTCTGCCTTCACAGTGCGAGTGGGGCTAAGTAGAAATGTTCTCCTTGAACTTGATTAAGACTAAACTGAAAAGCAACATTTTTGGTTACTATTACATTAGGCTAAAATATAGAAATGAACCCTAATACTATCTAAATCTAATAAGAAAAAGCCATCTCTATTTCAAAATTTTCAAAGCATTCTCTATAAATGCATCACAGATCAATTTACATGGTACTTTTGCCAATAAGCAAAACGAAATCACAGGTTCCAATTGGCTTAACTCATATTGGAAAGTGCGAAAGCAAATGCTAGAAAATGCAATTACTGCAAACAAACTCCATTTTCTCCACTCAGGAGGGAATTTCAGGGAACATTTTATTGCCCTCAAATAATATTTCTAAAGGCATCAATACACAATTCTATTTTCTTTTTGGAGTCTCCACACTATATAACCTAATCCTCTATACAGAAACTCACCAGATTTTGAAATAATATATTGGTTGTTGATATTACCCTGTGCACTCACATATTGTATCAATTTAAATGATTTTTCTCCGTGAATCTTAAGAATAATAAAAAAACAACAGTGACTGTCTGACACAAACAGATCTGGACCTACTTCCTGTAACATACCCTTTGTCTCTGTAATTTACAATTCCAATTAAGTCCTTTTTTTCCTAAAATAAATGAATAAAAGCCATCAAAAAGGAGGTCATCTTGAGAAACAATTATATAGAAAGTAATTAAGCTAATCATAATTATCACAGACAATGTCTTGGTGTTTTCACGTACATACATTTTCACAATGCAAAAGGCCAGAGAATAAGGACAAGATTTTCCTGATAAAGTAAAATCTTTATTTAAAAGAGAAACAAGTCTGGTTATCAATTCTTCACTACTTACTGAAGGAAATGAGAATTATGAATACAGGACCCAGATCTAGATTCTGCCCCAAATTTTTCTGCCTTATTGACAGGGACCATTATGAGAGCAGCAGAACTTCCTTTTCTGTCCATCGGACTGAAAAACACACCTCTATCAGGGTACTTCCAATATCTACCTACCTATCTTAAGATAAACAAACAAATAAATCCATCGGGGAAACACACAGAATCACCAAAAACATTCTGCTGTTTCTCTCCTCTCTGAACTTATTCCTGTTATTTGTTTTCTCATTTTTCAATGGAAGTCTTTGAGGCTTATAAATGCACAAAGCAGCAGGCACACACCTCCCTCTATCCTGCAGCCTGGTAAAACCTAGACAATGTTTCTGAAAAAATCCCTCTAAATGTCTCCTTTTGTTCTGTATCCCAGGAAGGTGATTAGAGCATTTCTTATGAGAAGCAAAATCTCAAATACATAAACAAGAAACTTGTGATAATTTTTAAAATTTTCTTTCTACAATACAGTGTACTTTACATAACTTCTCGATTTTTACACATGGAACTTAAATTTTTCCTTTCAAAACTATAATTTGAGAGTACATTACTGGTAAATTACAAAACATACCGAGGCTCAGACTTAACTGACTACCAATACTAACGTAACATGGATAAATTCCCATAATGACAAGGGGGAAAATAATAAGCAGGGACACCAAGAGTAATTACAAGGAAAATAAACTGAAAGGAAAAGGAAGAAATAAGATAAAATATTTTTTAAATATCCCAAAGGTTTTAAAAGCATGGACTGCTGTCTAAAAGAAAGACAGCAGCTTTTAATAACTCTGTAACATTCTCCAGTGTGCTAAAGCAATTAGCTGCTTTTGAAATTTTACCCTATGATCATGTTTTGTGCTTTTAGTTGTCAACATTTAAGTATAAGAAGCAAGTTTGATATTCGAAGATGTTTTAAAAAAATATATTCTGGCGATGCTATTGTTCGTTGGGAATTGTTTCTTCCTTTTTACGTAGGAAGGGGAGAAATCTAAAACCTGAACTAAGCCCTCCTGATATCCATTTTACAGAAGCAGCCTGATATCCATTTTACAGCACTATGTACTGTATTTCAGAACTACTTCCACAGTCCTTTCCTGAAATTTTTACAGAGGATAAAAACCAAAGAGAAACCACACAGAAAACACAAACAGAAATTATAGTCAACTAAAAATATTCAGGCAGTCTTTATGAATCTCCAGTATTGTTTTCCGAATACCATGTTTAAATTTATTATTCTAAATAAATCTAAACATTCCATTATAGTCTTTCAAGATGAATTTGGATACCAGGAATCTCCTGAGCCCTGTAAGGAAATTCCTTTTAATAACCCAGCCCACAGAGAGGTTTCTTAGCTACTAAAGGAGACAACCAAATCACTCCAGCTGTATCATGTTATTACAAGGAACTGAATTCCTCTTATGCACTTTTTTTTTTCTCCGAGCCATCTAGAATTGCCTGAGCAGAATGCCACATAGCCTCCGATACCTTCCTCGTAAGTTTAAGCAAACTTTAAACCTCTTCAATTACCAAATCATATACATTACAGCATCCCAGAACCTCATGACAGACAGTTAAGACTGAAGTATTTTAAAAATCCAAGGCACCACTCTTTGAATTTCAGTGGGCAAACTTATGTGCCAAAATACCTCCTAATTGTCCTTTCAAAGAAGGAAGGACAAAACAGATGAATGAAAAATAATATATGTAACGTAAACTCCATTCTACAATATAAAGACTTTGCGTGCTTTCTTTGTGACGGTCCTATCCTTGTTACTACAAGTACATAGGACTTCTGCTGCAGCCATCTCTGCTCCTTAATAAAATAAGGACAATAGTAAGCACCTAACGTACTAAGGTAGGTGAAAAGTTTTTCAATCAAGTTAAATGGATACGTGGGGTTTACGGTATTTATACGTGTGCATTTGAATTTACAGTAATGTTTTCACAAGCTGCCGCAAAATCTCTATGATGCAGCAACTGTAGTTTCCTTTTGCATACAGAAGTACACCGAGGATTCTGCTACATGAATACATGCTTCTCTGTAATCAAACACCGTCATTAACTGTTGGGGCATGCAGCATTTGCAATTTTTCATCTAGTAGGCTTTCTGCAGAGTAGGGTCTCTCTCGGCTTACCCATTTTAGCCATCATTTGCAGACTTAAAAAAAAAAAAAAAAAACAAAACCAACAACCAAAAAAAACCAGACAAAAAAGGAATGAAAAAGCTGCCATAAAAAGGCACGATACGAAAACCTCAAGTTTTGCCGAATAAAGTGACAACTACAGTTAATCAGAGCTGATCATTAAGGCAAAGCGCTAAGAGAACAGCCATTTCAGTCACTTACACAAACGTAACAATTTAGTTCTTATTTATACTCCTTTCTGCTAAGGTTCTGCCCTTTCACCTCAAAGGCAAGCATCATTGTTTTTACAGTTGGCTTGACGGAAGCATTTGTTTATGAATGGTTGTATTGCTTCCACTAGACCTGTACACACATCCTCTCTAGGAACCCACTCCGATGCCGGGATCTGCTCTCATATCTCCAGCCAAAGCTGTCGGTCACCAGCCCAGTGGCTCTTCCTCCCCCTGGCCCCAGGGACAGTGGTGGCCACGCAGCCCCTTGGCCACTCTTGGGAGTTACAAGAGGGGATGTTAGTCCCAGGACCTTTACTCTCAAGACCACGTATATGGCCACAGCTACATTGTTTTATTCCCAGTGACCACCGAACCTTCAGCAGGGACAGAGGAGAGCAGAAGGAATGACCTCCTTCTTCAAAATGCCCAGAAGAAATCTCCTGCACAAAAAATGCAGGAAACCTCAACATTTGCCTTGCAGTTTTTCTGCTCACGTCTCAGCAGCCAACACAAATGCCAAATGCTGGGCAGGGAGCGGGGAGTCTTAAGAGTAACGTATGGGGGACAGCAGCTCAGGTAAAAGTAGGAAAACGGGTGTAACTGCCATTTGCAGCTCTGTTTTAAACTAAATTTCTCTATGTTTCTGTGGCTCATCACATAAAAAAAAAATTAATAGCAGCATTCAGGAGAAAAGGAGTTATTGCACTCTGATACCCAGCCTGGCCTGTAATATTAAAGATTCTGGTTCATTAGAAACTATGTACATAATTCTGAGGTCTTTAAGGTTCATTTATCACCAGTTATAGGAACTTCAAAGTAGAGAGTGCTCCTGAGCTCTCATTTCTTAATTTTATTAACTTGGGAAGAAATGATGCTCTGGAAAAAGCAAAGAAACCTCCCATGCTTTACATCCCTGTGCCCTCTCCTTTCAAGCCACTGTCCCTCCCCTAGTTTGATGTTATTTTGTTTTCTTCTGTGTTGGCTTTGCATCTTCTTGCCTTTGTCCTTACACAGCTGTCCCCTGTTGTGCTGCTTTGTTCCTTCTCTACTAAATGTACCACCGATAGTAACTGTGGGTTCAGAAACCAGCACCTCACAGCTAGGGTGCAGGGGGAGAAAAGAGGGAGCAGAACAGCCCTGTGAAATGAGGCACTGAAGTGATCCAAGCCTTGACACGATCTCAAGTCCTGAGAAACCCAGTTCCCAAAGCTGTGGAAGGGCCACCACGAACCGGCCCACGCATGGGCGGAACACCATGGGACGCCCCAGCCTTGCACTGGGGTTTACTGAGAGAAGATGCTGCCTGCAGGTCTTGTAACCACCCTACGGAGCAAGCACTGGAGCAAGCACCATTACTCACACTGTCACACTCAGGATGACAAAGCAGGACAAAGAAAATGCAGATTCCTTTAGCTCTGGGAGAGGGGTTCTCTTCTCCTTTTTCTCCTCACCAGTGGTACCAGATTGCCCGGGAATGTAACACCCCTCCTCTGAAATCAATATACTCCCTAAATACAGTCAATAAAGATTTCAAGCTCTTTCTAATAGGCAAAATGGGGACGAGCTGGAGAGCTGGAGTTGCACAGGTCTTTCTTTTGCAGCCCTTTTGTGCCAGGACGCATTGCTCCTGATACATAAAATGCATGCAGAATTTGTCCAGGCTCAAACACTCAGCTTCAGCCTACTGCAACAAGAGGTTTAATTAACAAGCCACGCAGGCTGGTTATAGCCAGCAAGGAGCAACAACCTATTTTTCTTTAAGAAAAAAAAAAAGTAGTCAGTAATTCTTGGAACATTTATTAACCCCCTAGTATAGGCAATTACTGTAAGATAAAGGTCTGCCAGTCTTGCATTAACATAAAGTGCTGCACGTTGCTTTTCTACAGCATAGTAATGTTCCCAACAGTGCAAATAAACACTAACATTTGAGTTTTAAACTTGACTCAACCCCCCCCAAATCTACACATTTTTAGCAGATCTTCACTCTCAGTGGCTGCTTGGCCACCAAAAAAAAAAAAAAAAAAATCATTTTACAAAAAAAAAAAAATGCAGGGTGGCGTTTCACTGAGATACCGTTTTGTAGCTCAGTTTAAGGTTATCTCACGCATTTCCTAACATGCAGAACTGAGAAGAGGAAAGGGGGTCGGGAAGCACAAAACCCAAAGATCATTCCTGCTGTCTGCTACGTTCTGTAGTCGCATACAACATTAAAAAAAAACCACAGTGGTGATTAAAAAAAAAAAAACCAACAAAAACCCATGACTTTATAATAGACAGGACACTGCAACCAGCTTTAAATTGAATTACACAGCCTGCTAATCTTTATGATGAAATAAAATTTCTTTGAACACTACACATTATACTAAAATCTGCAGTGCTTTCTCCCCCCAGCTCCAACCTCTCTCTGTCAAAAGCAACTCCTCCACCCCGAAACCATTGTTCTTGCTAAGCAGGAACGTGATGCTCTACTAACAGAAAGACTTCTTATTTTAATTAGATATTGTTAACGTGGTATGTGCGATGTGAAAATTTAGGAGAGAGGCATTTTTGTACTTTGTATTTTTGATGCGAGATTTAATTTGTAAGTGACAAAATAAATTGAGGGTGCACAAAGAACACATCCTTTGACTGCCTTCCATTGAAATCATTCTCATGCTACGATATGTGGCTGCGACAGCAATGCTGGAGGAAGAATCTGATGACAATGTCTGTAAAACTTTCTATTTGGGTGGCATTACTTGTTTCATGCCTGGTCAATACAACAACCATAAATCTCTGCTCCATTTTAAAGTGGATTTTCGGGAAAGAGGGAATTGAAAGAAAGAATTATTTTGGTTATTGTATAAATTTGTTTTGGTTATGGTTTCTTATTTGAAACCTGATTATGCCCCCCTTTTAAGACAACAGCAGTCCAGGGAAGCAGATCCAAGAAATGACGGAGCAATTATTGTGATTGAAAGTCCTGTCCAAAAATTGTGCAATACTTTCCAGTGCTCGCTGGCTCCTTTCCTTCATTGAAAATTACCAAATGAATATTTTAGGTTTAAACATATAGAGCCACTCATTCCAGAAAATTATTCTCTTTGAAAGTATATTTCACCTGAGCCAAACTTTCTAATGGCTGTCCAATAACACCTTAACGTCTGGTTTGACTGATCATGGCAGGTAGTACACAACTTGTATAGAGAATTTGACACTGTATCTCTAGAATGTTAGTGACTATAATGTAAGAAAAAAGCTCAGTTTCTCTGCATGCCATTAGGAGATAGTAAATAACAAGAACAAAACAAGAAACAACTAATCAGAAGTAAACTTACACTGCTCCTCATGCACAAATTCCACTTTAGTAAAATTTCCACTGACTATCTTGACATTCATTTCTGTACAATTTCTTCTATTTTGCCTTTAAGTAATACTTCTAAGGGTTCTGTTTTCCACAAAGCATCTAGTATCTGACTCGGAGCAGAGGATAAATATGAGAAAGCAGCTATAATAACCACAGCACAAAAGTAGAATTTTGGACTTATTTCCCTTTTGAGTTCACATTTCACTGTAGATTACTACATCAGGAAAACATTATTCAGCCTATTACCAAAAACCCACATGGCTGTATTTTCCCACTATTTTACAAACAGAATAAAATGTAACATTCAATTGATTTTTTTATTCCTCTGAGAAGAAAAAAAATTAAAATTGTTATTAATGTATCTAAAAAGTTGTATGCAAATAAAAGCTGAGCATTGAGGACTAATTTAGTCATGCCATATGGGGATTTAAAACTAAGTACAAATGAGAATTTAACAGTGATATTAAACACAGTTCAAGTTAGAACAAAACCAAAAGAAATACTCTTAAGTAGCAATACTGCAATAAAATCTAAATAAACTTGGAAGAAGCTTTTAAAAGTTTTACCATAAAGACAGAGTGAGATACATACCCCAGAGAACCAAATAAGTAAAGAAAACCCACCAAACAACAAAAAAAAAACCAAAACCCCAAAACGTTTTTGAAGACTAGATTTCATTGTATAAAAATGGGGGGTTTTGAAAGAAATTGCATCAAGATGTTCCGAACTTATAATACTCAGCATCTATTAGCAACTGGAATTAATAAGCAAGTAGACACAATAAAACTGTCTGCACAGTCTTGCCAGTGCACCTTCAGGTCTCCATTATTCCCCAGTTTAGAGCATCCTAAATGATTCTATGATCCCTGAAACAGGCAGCCAGCATGGTCTGGATCCTGCAAATCACACGAAACTCCTGACAGTATCAGAGGGACATCAGGACTGCAACACCAACAGAAGAGCCAACCCTCTTCAGCAGCCAGCTCAACCTCTTATTAAAATAAGCATATCCCATTCCAGTGTTTGAAGCCTAAAGAAGCTCCTCACCAGAGTCACCGACAGAAGACATGGCTGTTTTCAGAATTAGACTAATAGATTTTCCAGGGAGTTGCTTCCCTCTCTCCCAGAACAGCTGTGCAGAACTCATACACGCTTACAGGATTAAAGCTACCTCAGCATTTTCTTTCACTTGCAATGAATGCAATTTTTTTTTCAAGTGCTAAGAGTTTTGTTCATCAAAGTGGTATTTTATGTTTAGTCAATTATTCATTCTAGCTATAACAAGTAGAGCAATATAGGGTTCAAAATATGCTCCAGATGGTAAAAACACAAATCAGAAATAAATCAATTTATAAAAATAGGAAGAAATTTGTTTTCATTGCCATAATTTTACTGTAAAATATTCATAAGCTTCATTCTGGTTTTAAATTAGTTCAGAATACTTTGAGCTAATATCCCTCTGAATTTGGAGAAATTTAGAGCTTACTGGTTTGTTTTTATAAAAAAATGTCATGTTAGATGCTAAAATAATTCACATCAGAAATATACTTTTAAGGAGCAAAAGTTCTCAAGACTAAATACTTTGTCACAATGAAAGTGCTTTCAGTGTGCATTAGCAAGAGGAACAGTCATACAAAACCCTAAAAGAAATATGCCTGGAGACGAGATGAAGCCTAGATAAAATGAGGAAATAACTGGGCCAGACCAGAGAGACTGAGAAAGGATGCAAGAGGAATGTGACCCTGAATTTTTAAACAGTGACAAGAGCTTGATCTTACTATTATGCTATTTTGGTTTGTGGTTGGTTGTTTTTTTTCAGATTAAATTATACTATCTTCAAGACCAAACACTGTTTTGGCAGGTGTCTGGCTTACAGTTTTGAATATAATTTCAGGTTTCTACAGTACTAATGAAGTGAAATCTAAGTGCAGACTGGAACCAGGTGTCTGACCATACCTCTGAGAGCAACACCGCTTTTCCAGTGCTCTTCCCACCATGCTGTCATCTATTCCATCCAACAGCCAGCAATTCCAAGGTGAAGCAGTTACTTTCAATAACTACACATTGACACAAAAATGAACTTTAAAAGAACTGATGATATGTTTCTGAGGACCACATCCATATATGCAGAGTGTAACAAGAAAATCGCCACGTTAAAACAATATCATCATTCTTTTCTTCTCACTTTAACATGATGGAGGAACTACCATACAGAAAAAAAGCAGTTTTTTTCTTTTACTTCTATCAACATTGTTTATACTAAAGGCAAGGATATATTCCAGGTAAAGAAAAATTTGTTTCAGTACTAACCCATATACATTTGGCCACTACTCACACAGCTCCTTAAGTCATTATCCCACAGAAATTAAAAGAAACATGCATTCAAAATAAAAGCAAGACATGAAAGAAAAAACATACAACAGTCAGGTTGCCAAATCCCAGAACAACTCAGGAAACACCTAGCCATATTCTATTCTCAGCTCCACAGACATTAACCAGCAGTGATTTCACCTAATGGATCTATCCACATCTACCAAAATCTGTAGAATTTTGCCTAATTCGTTAAGTAATAAGCCTTACATTAGAAATAAGCATGAAAAAAACCAAAAAAACCAGACACCTCCCCTCTCAAATGAAACATAGTTAGGCCATAAGTAAGAGACAAACACTAGACAAAAAAGTCTAAAGAACAAAACCGGCGATTTGAGAAAAATTACTGAACCAGATGCAAATTATTCACACAAGTAAGGATATGCTCAATCAGGCCCATACTAATTGAGCACAATAAACATATCGTCACTCATTAAAGATCTATCTGCCTGAATTTATCTTTGCTTTCTCTTCAGTTCTTATGAGTTATTCAATCACTTCCCATCACACAGGAAAGGAAATATTGCATTATGAAGACAGAGCTATAATTAGATATTCCTGTATTTCATTTCCCATATATGACTGAATGAGAATGGATGGGAAAAATATGAACAGTGATAATAATAGTACGTTGAAACATTCAGTAAGTAATATATTGGGCATAGAATAACTTTTTAATTCTTCCTCAGTACCTAATGCTGTGTTTACTGCAAGGTCAGTTAAGTTACTATAACAGATTTTTAATGAAAACAATTATAAATTTAAAATAACTGTGTTTAAAGCATTTAACAGTCACTAAGGTCAAGTGATTACAGCAGTTACAAGACCCGAGGGACACGTTCACACCAAAACAAAGTGAATAAATTACCTCAGCCAGTGTATGTAATCTCTAAGTGACCACAGAGGTTATTCAATGTATGAGCCCAGACAACTTTCACGCAAAACCAATAATGAAAATTTACCAGCCAAAGGGGAAAAAAGCATAAGAATTAGTAAAAGTTGCAGGAAGGGCTGAGAGCTAGGAGCGGGAAAGAGGGTGTGGAAAGCGTGTTCTGTGATTTGGCTGCAGAGACAAGGAAGAAGGATGAATGTTAATGAAATGGATGGACAAGATGCTGAACGCATTGCTCAGGTGAGATACCTGAAGAGTTGCAAAGAGATGCAAGACCCACAAAAGACAAAGTGGCAGGGTTGACAGGAGCGCTCTCAGTCCTGCGTAACTGGCATACGGGACACCCAGTGAAGTACAAGCGAGGCAGGGGTTCAGAATAATCATCTTTTAACTTTTCCCTTGGCTTTACTGCCAAGAAAATTATGGATAATTATTGTGCCTTAGTTACCCCATGATACAATTCTAGTGGAGATGAGACCCTGTTGTTACCGCAGAGTGGGTGGGATACGCTGAAGCCTAGCTGCGATCTTGCTTCTCTCCCTCAAGATAAAAACAATACAGATGCCTTGTCTTCATTCCTGCTTTACAACACAACTGCCAAGAGAGAAACCATGCACACAAAAGATATGAAAACCCCTATCTATAAGGACTATACTGTATTTGGTGGGAGTTCTCAGTGCATTGCTTTAGAATAAGGTTCCTACCACCTATGACGAAAAAAAGATGCCTCCCACTATACAGCAGAAGAAAAAGGAATCCTGCTTGTTCCTGCCTGCCACTGGTATGTATTTTTTATACTATTACATGTCATCACATCACAACCGTGACAGTATTAATCTTCATAATATACGTAGTAAGTAGTAAAATGTGATTACTCCTATTTTGCTGATAGGAGCCTAAAATAAAGTGGCAAAAGGACATGCCTGACTGCATAGTGTTTTCATTCCAGATGAGGAGAGGACAGCACTGGGGCAACTATTCACCAACACGACAGGATTCCACAGGGGAATCAATTTGCTGCCTCACCTTATGCTAGAAACCTAGTAACCGGTATTGTCATACATACGAATTCTGTACCTGTTAAAAAAAAGAAAAAAAAAAAAAAAAAGGAGGGGGGGGAGGAAATAACAAAAGAAGTTTTCTCTGTATCTGAAACATGAAAGCCTCAGGGCAAAGCCAGTAGGTCCTCACACAGTGAAAGCTTCCAGTTTCAATGACACTGACTGCCAAAGAATGCAAAATCTGCTTTCTCAGATAAATACCATACAGACTTCTACGAGAAATATGTGTGTGTGTGTATATATATATATGCTAAGAAAGGCCCATGATAAAATATTGAGGCTGGAACAAAACCTATTCAGTGTTACAATTCTGCTGCTGCAAACGTTAAACCAAGGATGTATGTGATGAAATAACATCACCATGGAACACCTGCTAAATACAAGGAATGTCCAAGTGGCTGCTGATACTGTAAGATTCCCTATGAAAGGCTAAAAACACACCAGCAGCTTACTTGCTTTGGCTTCCAGCAGTTCTGAGTTAGCGTTTTCAGATGCCAAGCATGGGCTGGGCATGGGCATGGGCTCTGGCTGTATCAAAACAATACTTGTGAAAAGACCAAAGAGGAACTTTGGCAACCAGACACTGCTTTTAGCAGTGTATTCAGGGAAGACTTTGGAGGTCTACGCTCTCCAGAAAGTGATTCCTTTGCCTGGCATCTGTAACAGCCGAGTCTCACTGAACAGCAGTGCTGCCCAGCTTCTCTATGAGGACTGAAGCTTGGTGGGACCACATCACACACTCCCAGGGAAGCTGTGCAGCCTCCCACTGCCCTTACCTTGCCTGCTCCTCCTCCTCCTCCTACTTCACACCACCAACGCTTACAGGTTATCATAAAGAATACACAAAAAGTTGAGGAAGATGATTCCTACTGCACCTCTTCCCTCAACCCATGTACTTATTCACCTACTTCTCATACCACTTCTTACTTCCCCGTCCTGCAATTATATTCCTAGAAAAAGCATAGCTTTGAGCCCATAAAATCCAGTACTGCTTTCTAGAAGTAAGAATTATAAAACTAAATTACAGTAATGTATGGCAGTAGCTGGAAGCCCCAATCCCACATGCACAGCAATAAGAAGAAGGAAAACTGCAGGTCAGAAGGAAGATAAAAAGAACGATATGGAGAAAATGCAAAGGAGGTTGAAAAGATGGAGAATGTGGAAGGTCTTCTATTTTAAAATTCCTTTTATAGATCCAAATGTTCTCTACTTATCTCTTGAAGGGTCAGCCAAGGAACTCCAATGGAATAAAAAGATGCTATTAAAGGCATGTAGAGATGTGGCATCATACAGCAGGCAAGAGAAGAGAGAGTGCACTCATGGAGGTAAAGCATGATGACAAAGCTATGCTTTCAAAGGTTTTTATAGCATACTGTAATTCATTCTAGCATTTCTTGAAGATCAGTTACTTGAGTCACCTGGTGAGATGGCAGTACACAGCCAGCCTACCAGTGGCATTTATAACAGGAGCACCCTGCACAAGTTCCCCCCCCTCATTTTTGGTATTCTGCTGTTGCAATTTAATTGTCCTCAATTGTAGCAACACACTATCAAAGGCACTGCTATCAAATACAGTAGAATATGAAAAGCATTCTACTGAAGAGGCATTGAGTGCCTGCATTCAAAGTTAAAATGTCAGTAATCTTAACTCAAAGGGGCAATCATGTGAATACCACCCCCAAAAAATTCTCCTCTTCCAAACAGTGTTATTGATTTTGCCATCCTATATTGTGGGAATAAGGACTTCCATCATTTCCAAATTTGTTGTAGCTTTCAGCACTGCTTTCAATTACGGTAACCCCAAAATACAGTGAGCAACAGTTTTGGCTGTGGACATAAAAACTCACAGCATCAACTAATAGGACACTGTATGCATTCGTATGTGGTGCCACCACCCTCCCAACACACAGAGAAGGCTACACAGTCCTTGATGTGGAATGACAGAATATTTTCCCCCAAGATAATGCAGAAATACAGCGAAGTCTCTAAATTTGTCTTAATTAACAGAATCATACTGAGGCTAGAAACAGCACATCACATGAGGACAAGTGAAGCAAGGGTAGGGGGGGATTTTCAAGTGCTCTAATTCAATTAGGAGGCAGTGACTGACACTTGGACAGGAGAGGTTAATTGGGGTCACCAAAACGCAGTAATTCCTTACCTAACCAGTCATTAAACTTCTTAACCTCTGAGGGCAGTCCCAGTTCGGTGAAATCGCCCGTGTGGAGAAGGATGTCCCCATAAGGCATCTGGATGCCATCTGTTCTGGAGTGTGTGTCTGAGACGCAGACAAATCGCGTGTGGCCCGCTGGTTTTGGAGTGTCATATGGGATAGGGTCGACCCTAAAGCAGACACATAAAGATCTCGTAACAGTTACAAGGTTAAAACCCTCACATCTATTATTTCAGATCTATTTCTACATATGCACACACATACACATCCATTTACACACATCATGCTCAAAGAAATGACTCTGTAATGCAACACTGTCAAAAATCCACAAGGGACCAGAGTGCTTCTCAAATACTTACCTGCTAAGGAAGGAAAACTAAAAAAAAATGCACAAGATATGGTTAGTTTCTCCTACTAAAGTTAATATAAGCATTGGAAAAAATGAATTTGAGAGACTTTGAAGTCAGATGTATTTTTTGCATCATCTGCCTTATGTGTACCTTAACAGGTACACAAGCCGCTAAATAACAGGTCTCTCAGGTAGGCCAGTAACAGGCTCTCACTTGAGCTGAGCAGCTTAGCATCTGATTTTGTTCAAGAGCACAGGCACTCCAACAGATTCTGCAAGAATATTTGTTTACACACAATCAGGTACATTCAGGAATGCTTCGATGAAGCCTGGAAATTGCAGAACTAAGTCTAATGACAACTTCTTACTCTCATACAAAATCCTAAACTTATCTTCCCAGAAATCTATAAAGTCAGGAACTAATGCGGTAGAGCACTAAGCAACCATAGATAAAATATTTTTTTTTCTATCACAAATAATGTTAAAAATTTAGTTTGATTGGTTATTTGCAAGCCACGTTTGTTCATTATCAACTATATGTCACCCATCATAGAAGTTTAGTTCTGTGAGGTGTTTTGTTTTTTAAATTTAAGCAGAATAGAGAAAAATAATAGGGAAGAGAAGTGCTTTATGCATACTTAGCGGTTGGAAGTTCTAAATTACTAGATAATAACTTAAAATACAAAAGGCAACCCATTGCCTACTTTGGAATAGCCATTATTTCTCTGCAGAGTTACCGTAATTTGATTTGCTCAACTTAACTCAACATTTGAAAATTGTGAGGTATGTAGGAGTTATGTCAGAATAATAGTCCACTTATGTCTCAAATCATCACAGCAGTGAAACCAAGCTCTAGGTATTTTAAACCACCCAAAATAAAGATGTTCTAAGACTTATTGGGACAAACTGGCACAACAGACATTCAAAAATTGGTGCCTGAAAGTAAAAAGAAAATTTAACAGGGTTTATTAGTTTTGCTCTCCACCATGAATGAAAAGAAAATCACGTAACTAGCACACATCACTGTGAATCTCTTTCTCTTAAATCCTCATAGTTGTAATGAGATGTGTAATCAGTAATAGAAAATAAAGCACAAACTTTTGAAGTATATATTTATTCACTAAACTGTATTTAGTATTTTAGTAAACTAAATAAGTATATAGTATTCACTATACACTGAGCTGTGTGAAAACTTCAGCTCCCTACATAGGTGAGAAAGACCAAAAGCATCCTCCAGGGAGCAACTCAGCTCCCTACACTGGGGAATTTATAGTGGTTCAAGAGATTAAAGTCCATGTGGACACGTACTGGTCTCCAGTGGAAAAAAGCCCGCATGAACACACTTATGTTGTGGTTTAATCCCAGCCTGGTTTAACCCCCAGAAGGGGGCAAGAGGGAAGGAAAAAAAAGGAGGCGGGGGGGAGAAGGGAGGAAAAAACCTCATGTGTTGAGATAAAGACAGTTTAATAGAAACAATAACAGAAACAGAAAAATAACAATAATAATAATGACACAGGTCATTCTCAATGCCTGGCACCATCCAGACCAGTGAGGAGGATTCCCGTCCCCCAGCTAACGCCCATTTATATACCAAGCATGAAGTCTATGGTACAGAATATTTCATTGACCATTCCATCCTTCTGTCTATGCTTCTACGGGAAGACGAAAAAAGTCCTTGAACAGTGTAAACATCACTTAGCAACAACTAAAAACAATAGGTATTATTGACATTCCTTTCAATTGCTAGCAATCACTAGAAAGAAAATTAACTCTTTCCCAGCTGAAACCAGGACAACTTACTAACAAGATTTTACTGAGTCTTTTAGATTTGGCAGAATGTTTAATAACAGCTAAAATTTTAGCATGGGAGGCAGGGGAGATATTATTTATAAGACTGCATTTTCTCCAGTACCATAATTAAGTATTTCCAATCAAATTGTATTGACTATAAATGTACCACATTTGGTTGTCATGCTCCACTGAATTAACCCTCAAAATTCAGAGTCTACAAGATGATGTTTACATTAGTATGGTCTTCACTTTAAAAAAAGATTTTACTGCAGGCTGGGCTGGATGGGAAGGAGCAGTTTGGTGGCTAGCTTTTTTGGTTTTGGTATTGCACCTCCTATTCCACTCAAAGGCCCAGGTACAATTCATAGAGCTGTACAACTGGTGAGCAGTACAGAAACCCACTGCAAAAATCTGAACTCTAACAATCAATGGATTTGCGTTCTCTGCAAGGGTCAAAAATTAATAAGGTTATTACTACAGAGGAGAATTCATTTACCCATTCAAATCACACTGGCAAGCCGGGCAGAACTGTAATTACAGTCCATAGTGCTTTTGTACTTGGTGTCTTTCAATTACTGAAGGTAAGCTGAAACTTTTTTAATAGTATGTCACACAGTAAACAAGAGGGTCTGCAAATCAACATTTCCATACTTCCAAGTATATTAACTCCAGACAACACAAAAAATGAACAGCAACTTCCATCAGTACCACATACCCTGTTCAGATCGTCTCTGCTTGAGGTATGACCAGTACTGCCTGCCTCCGGGGAGTCTGGTTTTGTTCATACACAGCAGCTATGCCTTTGCTATTCTCTGCAGTTTGTTTCCAAACAAACCCTGTTTTGCTTTAGGCAATCTCTATTAGAGTATGACACCAAAATCTGGTTTCAGATTTTTCTATTCATGCAATGACTTACTGATAGAAAATTCTATAATCGAAATTCATTAAATTCCTGACCCTTCTTTCTCCTCTTTACAAACACTGTGATGTTGTCTAGTAACCTCTTTTTCTACATCTTAGCTTAATTTCGTCTCTTATTCAGTAGTGCTTGCCTACTAAGTATTTGAAAGTGAGATACTGAAGGTTATTGTGTTCAGTGCGTCAATTTATCTTACTCAAAACAGTCCTTCAATAGAAACTTAATAAAAGTGCTGTTACTGCCGGTTCTAAAGACTCAAGTTTTCTTTTTATTCACAGCTACAGTATGGCAAACAGTAATGCAAGATTTTTCTTTTTCACTACATCACGGGATGACTGGCCTCTGATCTTGTGAGCTCAGCTACCACAGTAGGCAAGGTGCTACCCTTTCACAGCTTTTGGTGACACAGTGCTCGGCTAGCAGGCTTCTACCTGGGCTGTGAACATCATCCCTTCTTCTGGTGGCCTGCTCACCTCACGACCCAACATCTGGGGATTACACCCTGGCAGTTCTAAAAGCTCTGTAATAGTTATGCATCTGGCCCTCACTGCAATGCAACAGGAGATAAAATAATTATTTCAGCCCTGCCCACCACCAGGCTTTGCTGAACGAGAACACATACCTATGAAATTCAACAATTTCTTCACCATTTGCTCCAAACACAGTGCATCCAGCTAACTTTGACATTCTCCATCACCACCAATACTTTATTTTTCCAGTTGTCGAGTTAGCCGACTCAAATACTTCACAAATTATTCAACTGGAATAACCATGCTCATGTAAAGACGCAGTAAATGGTATTCTGGAATAATTTAAAAGGTCGTATGTTAGGATTAATACAGCAATCAGGAAACAATACAACCTAACAAAATAGCCAAGTATCAAAACAAATGAACCTTAAGTTCGTAAACAATTTTGGGCATCTAACTTCCTTCACAGACAGCTGTTAATAGGTACTTTTCTATCCTAAGATATTTTGCACTTTAGAAAACTGGGCACTTCGGTCGCTTTTCAAAAGTTTACGTAAGACCCAGAATGAAATCCCTGAAGCCAGCTGAGCAATGACTACTGTCTAAGATCATGACAGTAATGTAAGATCTGTCACATTTAATGCATTTGTGACAAGGATTTACAAATCAGAAGGGACAATGTAATCTTCATACAGTTCTATAAGGACTTGTTTATCGGGTAATTACTTGGCTTTACTGAACTGCCCTTACCACTAGTTGTTTTCATGTAGAGTAAGAGTCCTGCAGGTACCAACCTCAGATTTACAGTTCCTCACACACTGCTGCAGCTGAAGCAAACACCACCACAACCCAGGCTCCGATTTGGCTTGCTCAGCTATCATAGAATCACAGAATCTCCTTGGTTGGAAGGGACCTTTGAGATCGAGTCCAAGCAACAACAACAACAACAAAAAAAAAAACGAAATCCAAAAAACAAACCAAAACCATCACAAAAACAACGCCAAACACCCACAACCACACACCACACCCACCCACAAACAGACACAAACCAACAATCTTGGGCACTAGAGCATGCCTTGAAGTGCCACGTCTACACGTTTCTTAAATACCTCCAGGGATGGCGACTCCACCACCTCCCTGGGCAGGCTGTTCCAGTGCCTGACCACTCTCTCAGTAAAGTAATTCTTCCTTATATCCAATCTAAACCTCCCCTGCCGCAACTTCAGACCATTTCCTCTGGTCCTGTCATTATTCCCTTGGGAGAAGAGGCCAACACCCACCTCTCTACACCCTCCTTTCAGGTAGTTGTAGAGGGCAATGAGGTTCCCCCTCAGCCTCCTCTTCTCCAAACTAAACATGCCCAGTTCCCTCAGTCTCTCCTCCTATGACTTGTTCTCTAGACCCCTCACCAGCTTGGTGGCTCTCCTCTGGACACGCTCCAGCAGCTCAATGTCCTTCCTGTAGTGAGGGGCCCAGAAATGAACACAGCACTCGAGGTGAGGCCTCACCAGTGCCCAGTACAGAGGCACCATCACTGCCCTACTCCTGCTGGCCATGCTGTTCCTGATCCAGGCCAGGATGCCGTTGGCCTTCTTGGCCACCTGGGCACACTGCTGGCTCATGTTAAGCCGGCTATCCACCAACACCCCCAGGTCCTTTTCTGCTGGCGATTAGCTATCACTTATCAGTATCCTCCTCCAAAACCACGGTTCCCATGGCATTTCCAAGACAGTGGAGCTGTGTGAGCCAGAGAGCCAGGTGCTGGCTCCTGCCCTGCCAGCACCACTGCTACTCCTGGGCACTGCGCAGACTTGGACTTATACCTTATACCCTGTCCTCACCCATCAGATCACCGATTTTGTCATGGCTTCACGCTTTGAAAAGCAGAGATTTAAGTAAATAAGCAACAATAAGCAACGCAGAAGTTATCATGGGGATTCTGACAGCGAGGTAGGAGGGCTGAATTTGGGAAAACATTGGGCCTTTCACATGCAGGGAGGCAAAGGACTTGATTTAGGATGTCATGCTGTGGAACAGACATGTTAGCTGTGGATTTCGGCCCAAGCTTATGCTAGTTACTCATAACGACGTCTTATAAATCAGCAGCATTAGAAAGTACCTCTGAGACAGAAAGGGCAGTGCAGCCCTCCAAGAGACATAGCTGTGGGCAGAATTACACCGGGATCCTATTTTCAAAGAAAATTTAGAAAAGACAGAAGCACTATTTTTCTGAAAGAAATAGAAGTTTGGATTCCAAAGGATAATTCTGCATGGGTGAGTTCAATTACTGAAAATGTAGCACTGAGGCAGGGTTAGCCAGTCCTCGGGAATGCCTGTGCCTGTGAGCTGAGCCCACAGCCTGTACGCTCCCCCTGCTCTCTTGGGGTTTGAGATATGCAGACCCCAAATCCCCTCTTTCAGAACAATTCCCCAGAAAGCAATTCATCCCTTAAAACTAAATAAAAATCTTAAACATTAAGCCAGGAAGAATTTCAGTTCCTAAAATGGTATAAATCACTCCGATGAATGCAGCACCTACGCCGGACAAAACATTTACAGCGCAGAAGACCACATAATTTTACTCTTTCCCAGACTCACCAGATGCATGAACAGCCCTGTGACATACGGGCCCATGTCCTTCCCAGTCTTTGTCACATTGTTTGCTGTCTTTTCATCTCTTAATAATTTCTCCACTGCGTTACATCTGTGACTGAATTTGTGGGTTTGTTTTTTTACAGACATCTAAATTAGCATTCATTATCGATCCATTTAAGCACAGACTTCAAGTCTGTGTGCCACATAAAATCTGTATGTGTTGTTGCACTTACTCTGCTGTTTTGGGAGTCATTTGGATACATGCTATCTAGTAACTATTCTATATTAAAAACATATCTATATTACTAGCTTTTAAAAAGCCACCTACGCGTACCCACTATGAAGAGTCATAGTTTTATTTATTTACAGTTTAGCTTCCTCTTGCAAAATCTTCATACTCTTCCTGCTGCTCCTATTTTCAAAATCTGTAAACCAAATCTGTAAACTCTTTCAAAGAGCCAGTTACCTTGATATATTTATTTTCGGATTAAAATGCAAACACTTTCTGCAAAAACACTTCAAAAAGCTTGCTTCTAAGTGCTCTTAGTTCCCCTTCCTCAGCTAAGGCAACAAAAGATGATTTTTGTTGAAACTGGAAAACAAAAGCAATATATTCTCTACATCATCTTCTTCTTTCTTTGAATTCATACCACTGCCTCTAGACATGCTCCCTCCAGCACGGGAAGTTCAGGAGAAGAGAAGAATGGGAATTTCTGTGAAAACTCCTTGCTACAGTACTTGAAGTATTTGTTACTGAAGCCAAATCGCACAGCTTAGTTACATTGTGATATTTGTTACTTCTTATAGCGCCAGTCCCAATTCCTGGAACTGGGTGAGACCTGTGGCTTAATTATTTTTGTCAAAATATATCAATAAATCTCTCACTTGAAGTAAAATGTATGAAGGACTACATCAAAAAATCAAACTGTAAATGTGTCTACATTTTGGAAAAAAATTTAACATCTGAATTTAAAATCTTCAGTTCAAAACATTAATTTAAGTCTTTCAAATGTAGTGTTGTTTAGCTTATCAGGTTGATATGAATATGGATACGTTACTAAAGACTTCATACACTATCAGATTAAAAACCAAAACTCCAGCATCAAGTGTGGAACAGATGTGGTCCCCTGTTCTTCATGGAAACTTACTCAAAATCTTTTGATCTCCTTCACTCTCCGAAAGTGCCAAGGGAAAAATGTCTCTGTGCCACAGCTGCTCTGGATGCGGTTCCCCAAATTTGTCAGGCAGCTTGGAAGATCCAGGCACTTTCTTTTTTCCTCTACCGAAGCACTCTTATTTCTTACAATTATCATCGTGACAGCACCCATCTCAACACCCAACATTTCAACTCCCCAGTGTGCCCCAGCTGTGGGGGCAGAGCCACAGCCACAGCAGTGACGGCATACATGGAGACGTGGTGTCCGTCTGCAACACCTCATGGACAGCCAGGCCGAGCAAGCTCATCACCTCACCCACCACCACCAAACACCAGTGAAAGGGCCATCACTGGGCACACACGAGAGCCAACAGTGCAGTCAAGCCCAAGGCTCTTGGATGACAACAATCCAGAAAAAGGCAAATTACACTAAGGGAGGCTTGCTATAACACTTTTGGGGTGATGGAGATCGTGGGTTTTTTTCCTAGGGCTCACCAAGCCCCAGGGTTTTTATCCAAGGCTCCATCTCCTCTGCTGCAGGCTCAGCCACCCATGCTGGAGGTGACGCAGCCCCGGCAGGATGGCTGCTCTGTCCAGTTGGCTTTGCTCCCTGAACTGGCTCAACCCCTGATTTCAACAGGCCCTGGCATCTTTATCTCCTCGACTCATCTCACCATGGTTGCCCTCCAACACAGAGTAGATGATGGTTTCCCAAGCACAGCTGCAGATAGCACTCCTATATGAGACTCTACATGATGAGGGCCCAGTAATAGAAACTGATTAAAAAGGAAAAAAAGAAAGAAAAAAGTAGTACATGCCTGGAAAAGAGGGAGGAGGTAAAGGAGAATACCACATCCAGCTGTCAATCACCATTTTAATTTCCTTGCTTAAGAAATCTTAGTACCCATAAGTTAAGCCAGACACCACGGGTTACCATGGCTTTTCTCAGCCAACAGAGTAGTAAACAAACTAGAGAAAAAGTCAGGTGGGGTGGTAGGACTGGAAGGAAACCCAGCAGGGCAAACACTCCTGTTATCAGCATGCCACAGAGGTGGCAATGGTGCTTCAGCCAAACACCTGCTGTCAGGGAGAAGAGGCAAAAACCAGCGCACCACGTAAGAAAACGACTGCAAGCCAGCAATCTCCATGGGGCCACCTTGGCACCTCTGCCTCCTCTTCCAGGAGCTCCTTTCCCACACCCGCAAATATGGCAAATAGATTAACTTCTCAGTATAACTCAGTTGTAACCGATTTCCTGATTTTGAAAGGAAAAAATCAGATCAGGAAAAAATCTGATCACATTGTACCCTCCAATGAAAGATAGACTGTCTACAAATTCTTACAGCATAAATTCAGCGCATCATATAGATACCCAGACATCTCCAGCCAGAAAAATACATACATGCACATACACAGAGCTGATTTTGTGATACAACACATGCTGAATGACACAAAGCCAAATACTCATTTCCTCTCAATAAACACAATGGCTGTCAAAACATAGCATTGCTTTAGTTGGCCGCTGTCAGCTATTAATTGTTTAAATCATACAGATTAGCGCTTTTGTTAACTTGACTCCATCTTCCAGTATGGTCAAACACCAAGAAAATATCTGGCTGCTTCTCTGACTAAAAATAAATGGGATGTAAATACACCTCAACACTCTCACTGGTAGATCTTATTTGTATAAGCACACGTATTTAAGAACTGACTACCCCAAATTAGCGAGAAAGCCACACCTCATCTGGAAACCTCCGTGTACATGTGTCACCCAACAAAACCTTAGAGAGAGTTCTGGAAACTGTACAACAAGAGGTCTGATATTTATTTCAAAAATGACATTAATTATGTCTTGGTGCAATGTGGGAAAAAAAAATTACATTTACAAACCCACAGGAGAATTCAACACACCACTCAGCAGCTTACTGCTAACGTTTCCAACAATTATAGCTGCAGGGAAATGATGGATCTTTTTATTACAGGTTTTGGAGCTGTTTTACTTCCAGTGAGATTTATGAGATTAAACAGAAAAGACCTATATTATCCACTGACATCATTTGGGCAAACTTAAGAAAACCCTCCTTTATATGGAATTTATAATAATACATCTTCTCAGTCCAATATAAACCTCAACTAATTAAGAGCCCAAACTCTGTTAATCCCAGATTCTGGTCAGTAATAAAACCAGGAAGAGGCAAAATCCAGATTTTCTATGATGTTCTTTGGGGGCAAATAGTCAGATGGTCTTTTTTCTGAAGGACCTAACCTCTTTTGGTATTAATGGGAATTGAAAAACTGAATTGCTTGACCGCTTTTGAAAATCCTATTAATCATCGCTTTGCAGATGAGATTTCAGTCAATGAAATAGTTTATAAAATTTGGGAATAAGTGGCTTTCCAAAGATTAGAGAAGCAAAACAGAACTGAAAACAGTATCAACACCAGTACCAGCATCACTCAAAGGCCCAGGCAAAACTTTTGTCTTTAAATAAAACACTAAATCGCCATTTTTACGCTGGTATGGTTTCAATTAAAAGTCATTAAGAAGCACTTTTCCCACATTCTTTTGCTGTTGTTGTTGGGGGACTGCTATAAATTACGCCTTCCCTCCACCCTCAAAAAGCTCATTTGCTGATAAAACTGCACCTACTAAGAAGGTACGTCTCTACACCAAAGGCAGGTTTTTATCTCTGTACTACAAGCTCTACAAACATTGACTCCTTAAATATACTCCAAGTACATAATCTGGCATCCCAAACCCCAAAGAGAAGTAAATTTAGATAGAATTTTAATTTAAGGACAACAAGATCTGAAAAATTCACATTTTTGTATCTCAGCAAGAGTGACGCTAAATTATTGTGTGGTATCCCTCCAATTATTTCAATCGCATGAGTCGTAACACAGGGCAGACTTATTTCTAAGATGGAAACCACAGAGAAGGCTTCAGCCCTTGAGCCCGTGCTTCAATAGTAAAACACTTTTTAGAACTGTAATGCAAAAAACCCACCCCAAAACAAATAGAAACAGATCTCCAGGACAGATTATATTTAATTGGTTTTGCTTTAACTTGACACATCAAAAATGCCATCTTTCTCTGAAATTACGATAATTTTGATTAGACAAATGTAGAAAACTAATGAGATTATTCACAATCACGAGGTTCTGTCAAAAAAAAAAAAAAAGACTTGTATAAGCATATATTGCAGTATATATTCCATTTTTGATGCCCACTTGCATTTAGCTAAAATCTAGAATGTCCTAAAATAGACAGAATTCACAAGCATAACTCAATAGCTTTTCTTGGAGAATTCAAGCAATAGACAATAACTCTTATGTAATAAGGCAACTGGACTTGAAGGCCCACAGAATTTTAAGGAGAACTGATTATCTTGTAGAATTTGCTACCAAATCCAAAATCTATCTTCGTGTTTCAGAAACAAATACTTGGTGTTTAGACACCCACAGGATTGAGACTGAGAGTGTTTGCTGAGAAATACCTGAGGTTGGTTCTGGTTTTTTTTTTGCCAATAAATATTTGGTCTAAAGTACAGTAACTACTTGGAATTTCACTGACTTGCAGCTCAGGAAATAAGTGTTCTTCTCTAATCCACAAGCTAAGTATACGGTGCAAGTAAGAAACTCTGCACTTAGTCTCCTCAATCACTTTACTTTCTGACCTGAAGGTATCACCCTCCCCAGGGCTGAGATGCAGCAATTCAATCTCCATGCAAGGAAAGCGTTAGCCCTCTCCTAAACTGAGCGCTAAGCATGAGTCTCTCTGCTGCTCTGACTTATGATTTGACTTCCACAGGAATGATGGAACCAAGTCCAAAAAATCTGTTCAAAGGAAGGACAATTCATGCTGGGCAAACACCATCAGCTCCCGTTTTTAAGTTACCAAGGGCATAGAGTGCCATCAACATGCCTGTGAAATTGTCACTGATGTTAGTAGGAGATCGGTGAACAAACAGAGCGGAACATATAACTCAAATAAAAAGAAATTTCCTAGCATTTGTGCAGCATGAGATACTGTTTTAAGGAAGTAAATTGGAAGTCGCTGTATGTTATCTACAAAATCCATTTGTGGATCTGAACAGGTTTAAAAATCTGTCTCCGTTAGGGTGTATAAGCACTAACAAACTTTTTGAAGATATTAGTAATAAAATGCTTCTCATCGAAATCTGGGCATCTAACACTATTTTCCTAATAAATAAACCTCTTCACAATAGCTATGCTGTCTTTAAAGGCCTTTTGCCACTCAGTCTCTCGTACATTAATTATTTCAGCCCTTTTCAAAGGCTTCAGCCTCTAGCTCCTCTTAACGTTTAAGAAGCTTTCTGCAGAGATGATAAAATAAAGATGGCACTTTAGCTCTCCTCCTAAATTTAAGCTCTTGTTTTTAACAGGAATAGAGACAGGAGATTCTTAACTAGCTTCTACCAACACCAAAACACAGGTTTCTACTCAACATCCAGGTTACCAAAAAGCTTGGTATATTGAAATGGTTGATTGAAATTATGTGAGCTTTCATATTCTATAGTCACACAGCTGGCCTAATATTTTTATACTCCCAGTAACTATACCACCACAAGTGTTGACACCAGTCATCGGAAGCTCAACTTGAATTCCAGATTTAGACTGGTGAGAGATCTGAATCAATCACAGGATGTATAGAAAAACATGTATTTACTTTATATAATTTTCTTATATATGCTCTCAATCCTTCACAGTAACTTTTCTGGAGACATAGAAACATAAAGGACTTCGGCCATGGAATTTTACTGGGGAGAATTTTGCACTTTTATCTTTCTATCCTTTATCTTTCTAGTGCAATTGTCTTCATTACAGCTAACATCATCTCCCTGACATACATGTCTAACACGAAACCCAGTCACAGACAGAACAGGATTCAATCAACAAAAAAGCTGCAATTCCTTGATGACTGGCTTGGAGAGGGCTGTGGAGCGCTGTACTGCAGATACTGAAAGCAGGTTCTTTTATTTGTAAAAGATTGTGCCAAATACATTTTCAGCTAAAAAGATGCTACCAGATAGCTTCCTCCCTCTTACAACTTACGACAAGGAAACTGCAGGTCAAATAGTACACATTCCACAATATTTCAAGATACAAACATTAGTTGGAGGGAGAAAAAGCTTGGTAGATAAAGCTACAGCAGGGGGAGAAATAATATCTCATGTCTGCACTAGCAGAACACCACACGAATATAGCTTCAGCTGGAGATACTACTTAGAAATGCACAATTCATTCTGACTTACTTTCTGCCGCCCCTTTATTTTCTTTTTCAAATCTCACTCATTATTTGGTGTTCTCACACACTTTCTCCTAAGCAATGAGTACTTATATACTAGAGGCCACTGAACTCAGCACCAATGCCTTCTTATAGAAAATTAAAAAAAATAACTCATGGGTAAACACCAGCACTGAATATTTTTGTTGCACCATCACTATAACTTGTCTATGGCATTTATTTGACACACATCACATTTATACAATATTATGAGAAGCACTGCTGCATATATGATCAGGAGGTTTTATCAATAATGTAGTTAAGAGGCAGAGGTTTTGTGGGCAACCACAGTTATAGGTTATCTAAGAACATTTTTGTTTTGCTTATACTTCTATCATAAAAATTAATGACTTAGAAGTCCTCAGTGGGAGTATCCAGAACATTCATATTTATCAGAATTGTTACTGACTTCTGCACTTAGCAATTATTCTTACTGTGTTAAGCTATTTATTTCCAAAGATGTATCCCAAAAATCAAATAAATTCAAAAATGAATTATAGTCAAGATAGAAATCTACCTCAGGGATACTTTTAGAAAACTCAATTTAAAAATGCATTTACTTCCGCTTCTATGCCTGTAACAAAGGCAGGGGAAAAGAGGGAAGAACAACAGAATCATTTGGATTTCAGTATTATCTACAAGTCAATTCCAAAGCCAAATAAGCTGAAACCTCTCAATATGCAGCTTCTGTATGCGAATAGTAGTAAGGTATTATCACATGTGACTCAAGAGGTTGTTGCTAATTGTACAAACCTACTTAGTAAACACTTAATATGCAACAGAACACAAGACCCTGAAAGCTTTGAAAACCAGCTGCTTTCCAAATCCATACGTTGTACGCTATCAAAATTTTGGTTCACGTGGCAGATGTAGGAACGCACAGCAGAAAGTAATTTCTGTGCCAAACACAAAAAGCAAATACTTTGTAGCTTTGAAATTTAGAGAAAGACTATCACCATGAAAAGCTCCAGGAAGGAGGGAAACAAGCTGCACCACACAACATTTTAGGATACTAAATGAGATGTGGGCAATGTAATTTCACTTACGTGATTCAGTTACAAGTGATGCAGATGCAATCTCACTGATTCCACTTCAAAACAAAAGAGGGGATTTTATTACTTCAACCAATGCATTCGCCATATAAAAATTATGAAACATCCTATCTGCAGCAGAAAGAATAGAAACCACCATTTCACATTCAGATGGGAATAACCATGGTGGGTGAAATTCATCCTGTTGTGGTGGGTGCTGGTAAGGCATAAAATGAAAAAGGCAACATTTAAGCTCACATATGGTGAGCTTAACCATGGTAAGTATGGTCTTATGCACAGAGATGAATTCCACCAAACTTGTAATTAATAAGCTTAAGACAGACAGACAGCTCAGATCCCCCAAACCGCGAGTTAAAAAAAAAAAAAAAAACCACAAAAAATCCAAACAACAAAATTAACAATAAAAAACCCCACACCTTTTTTATGCAAAATAATCTTTTTCATTTAAATAATTTATCTTCTGGTTTCTTGAAGCATGAGAACACGAGGAGGTTACTCTGAAGTAAGGCAGGCTATATGAATTCAAAGTACCATAGCTTTTCTATATGACTCCCCAGGGACTCTATTTATTAGGCACAGTCCTGTTTTCTGGTTTAGCTTAAGCACTTTTCCTAGAGAATATGAGTGTCCATACCAAAAGGATTTTCAGAGTACCAGCTGCAGAACAGCCTTTTCTGTAGGAACTATCTGAATCAGTTTCCCTACATGGATACACACTTGTCTTGGTTTTCATCTCCATACTCCTCTTAGTGCTTAAAAGGAAAAGAAACATACATGTTTTTAATATGCATTCCAGTTATAAAAAAAATTAAGGAAAGCTTCAGCTACTTGAAAATTCAAAGTAAAACTGACAAACTGGCAACACCAAAATACAGAAATATATGGAATATCAGGGTGAACTCATTGTAAGCTACACTAACTTGGATGGGTTGTTTTGGCTTTTTTTAAATGCTCAAACCCATTTTTGCTCTGACTAAGAATATGTGTAAAATTGTACCCACCAACCCATCCACAGCAATTTTTCTCAGCGCGCAAATGAAATGCCACTTTTCTTCCTTGTAACATGGAGCAGGAAAAGATACCTTCCAGGGACAGACTAAGACAGAATTCCACAACAGCTCTGCAAGGCTATGAGGAATTGCAAATTAAAAAAAAAAAAAAGTTTCTATGAGTTTTCAGAAAAAAATCATTACTAAACATTCTGTAAATGATATTACCTAAAATTTCCCACTGTCTTTGACACACTTGTAACTATCAGGGTATTTTCTGAGTAAGGAAACAGGCTAATTCTCCAAGTTGCTTAAGGAGACCAAAAAAAACCCAAACCCACAACTGTTAAAATCTGGGAACAGCTTTCTTAACCATTTCTTCTTTTACATCTGGATCCATTTGTTTTTTAGTTTTCTTTACATTTCTGCATTCTGGCATTGCCACTGAAATTTCCAGTTGGACAGCACAAAGGGCTTATGCTCGCGCTTACTGAAGTCAGTAAAGTCAAAGTTCACAGTGACCGTAATGGTACAGGAATGTGAGCTAAGTGCAACTATTTTCTTCACATCGATACTTTAACAGCCATCTATATTAAACAAAATTAGCAGTTAAGATTCTTAGTTCTTTGACTAAAGTGACTAATTTCCTGCAACCTTTCTCCTCCTTCCTCCCTCCAAACTTTTTGGCAACCGAGAACAGACTTACAGACTGTTTCATAACGAATACTGCCCTTCAGGGCAAAACTGGCAAGATACTTCACTCTGTTCCAGAAATCCCTTCTGCAATTGATTATTCCATCTAGTTCTACTCTACTGGTTTACTTTGGCCTATAAAATCCCAAGCTCCTTCATCTTCTGTGGACTGTGAAGATTTGAGACTAACTATACCCCTGAAGGGCAAAGCTGACTTTTTCTAGAATTAAAAGGCTCTGGTCTGTCTGCCTTCTGGAAAATCAACTGCTAGAACTTTTCCTCAAGAATGGTTTTGTCTGAAGGCTGCTGTAGAAACCAAACAGTAACATGCTCAGAGGCTTTCCAGTACCAAATATTTTTGCATAAGAAAGCATCTCTAACACTTGCTTTTTGCTGTTGGTATTTCCTATAGTAACAAGGATCATGTCTATTTCTATATAAAACAGAGTCACAGAATGATATGCAGTTGGAAGGGACCTCCAGAGATCATCTAGCCCAACCCCCCTGCCAAAGCAGGTCCACCTAGAGCAGGTTGCACAGGAACTTGTCCAGGCGGGTTTTCAATGTCTCCAGAGAATGAGACTCCACCACCCCCCTGGGCAGCCTATTCCAGTGCTCTGCCACCCTCAAAGTAAAGAAATTCCTCCTCATGTTTAGGTGGAACTTCTTATATTCAAGTTTGTGCCCATTTCCTCTTGTCCTGTCCCTGGGCCCCACTGAAAAAAGACCGGCCCCGTCAAGAGGACAAGAGCCGGTCTCCTTGTCAAATAAAATGTTAATTATTTTTTTTTAAGTAACGATCATCTTTAACTGATGAAGATAACATCACACAGTTCCAAAAAGCTATGCTGATCTTGCCCATACAAATGACATTTTCTTGTCTGAAACATCACAATCTCCCAAAGACTACTTCTCATTGAAGTAATACCTTGCTGTTACTACGATTCAATGCTTGTACACCCTTTATGGTGTGTCACCAAAACAGCAGCAAACCCAACTCAGTTTAACAAGCACAGGTGTGTATTTTTTGTAAATCAGCTAATTAAAGTGGCTGACAATCACCTCCATATAGATCAATGACATGCACTGTGTCACCGCACCCTTCCTTATAAACCATGCTCTCTCTGTGCACACCCCAAACATGATCCACTAAATCGCACTGCCCTTGACCTTTGCTAAATAACCCTGCCCATAGAATAGCCCAAATTAGACTTGCCGTTGAGCTATTTCCCAGTATGAGGCGACCTGCCAGGTGTACGTACCATCAGCCCCAAGACCTCAGCAAGCAGGGGTATGCCTCGCTGCGCTCCACTCCGACAAGCCAACTATCCGAAGGGAATCTAACCTCGCAGGAATTTAACAAGGTCTCTGACTCGTGGCATGTGCCAGTCACTTTTCAGTTCCCGGCCTGATGGCAAAAATGCAATTCCAATCCAAGCGTGATGGGTACATGCTTATATGTGGAGGGACAACTGCAGTATGGTACAAAAGGAATTCAGCCCTGGGACATTAAGTATGGCCTGCCACCAGCTTAACAAGACGTCAGAGCTGCACACAGAGGATAACACAATGTACAATCACTTTTATATTCTGAAGTAAGTGCAGGGAAGTGCTGTTGGCTGTATAAGCTCTGCTGTGATTTTTCACACCATTAAGGAAAACAGAGGGAACTGTTAACCATGAAGACCTGTCTCCTCCTAGATTTTCCCTGGTGGTTCCCAGCTTGTGCTTCTCTGTTTCATGAATGTCCCACCAAGCTCCGACTCATGGGAGATAAGAACTTGTATCAGGAAGCCTATCAAGATGATTGCCTTTACCATCCATCCCATTCACAGATCTGATAAAGGCCGCTAATTGCAAACTAACAGCGTAAAATACACTTGCACAGATTTGGCCCTCCTTAAAAGTCAGAGCGAGTCACAAGCGGTTTCACCTTTCAGGAAAAAGGGAAAAGAAGCCGCCTTCTCTCCCACTAACCCAGAACCTATATTGGGAGCCAGCAGACAGGTGGCTGGTCACATCCTCCCAACCACTCCTCATTTCCAGGCATGTTTTCAGTCAAACCTCTTCCCAATCCCATTCACACATTCACAGAGCAGCTGCACTAACAACTGTCAAGAGCCAGTACTACACGTCAAGATTTCACATTCAGGCATCAGAGCCTCGGAGGGAGGGAGTATTCACAGGACAGCCATGCAGACCTAGACCTAGATCTCACGGTGCAACTGCTGACTTGGACTAGCCCTAGAAGTCATGTGTCGTCTCCACACACCGATTCAGCTCACCAGTACAAGCATAAGGGAAGCAACAGGAGCACTGGGACACAGCAGGAATGAAGGCAGTGTAGCTTCAGCAGAAGCTACACGTTGGATCAACACAGATATTTTCCTAAATGTTAAGTGGGGTTTTTTTTCTTTCAGTTAAGGTAAAAATAAGAAACTCCTTGTTCTAATGAGAGTTGTCTCTGTTTCCAGACAGAGCTTGATCTTGCATAGTACGTTCGACTTCTAGATGGCTCCCTTTGTTAGAGACAGTATTAGGTTTGGATGGGGAAACAGACTTCCTAACAGACAAATTAAAAGCAAACAAACAAAATGAATAAAGAAAGAAAAAAAAGAAAAGCAATTAACTTTAACATATTGAGATAACAAGAGTACTGACTGGATTTTTTTGTTGTGCTAAGGGGAAGTATTTCACAACCTTCTACACGCCTTTCTTCCCCAGGTTCAGTCCCAAACATCCATGCTTTTTTGTTACTCCATTTTTTTTTTTATCATCCTTGAACAAAGCTGTATCCTTACATGGTCTCATGTATTTATTTGAACTTTAAAAGCAGCAAGTGATCATGCTGTATATGAAAAACAGAGTTACGCTCCGCTCATTTTTACAGACTTTGTTTTTTCCTTTTTTGTTTTCCTGCAACCGCTTCATTTTTTCCTGAGGGACACGCTGACATGAACGCCACATTAACTGCCAGCTCTGTGAGAAGAACATTTCAATCACCCATTACAACTAAGAATCAGACCTCTAAAGTCCAATGGCCAGATGCTGTTTCATGCCCTTCCAGTAACCCTGCAGCGTGGCTATCGCTGCCACTTCTTATCTTATCGTCATTTCAAACATTGTCTGCTATGGTCAGATGAAGAGCCAGACCTAAACAATGACGGCAAATGAAGACTTCCTCCTCCCAACGCAGTCTTGAACTTCTCCTCCCAACACAGTCTTGAACTTCTAATGAAACTGATCACTCCTTAGCGAGATAACAAACCACATCAAGGTTATACAGGGTTTAAAAAAATCGAAGTCAAGAGAATCTCAAAAGAAAGCAAGCTTCCAGAGGGTGGCAAAGCTATTACTGCATGTAAACATGCTCTCTGGGAAACAGGTAAGCACCAACTATATGTATATGTACAAACATACACACATGTAGAAACAAATATACACCACGTGAGGTTTTTTTGATTCCTTCGTTTTTTTATGACAGAAATAAAAGATCAGTCAAATTCTCCTCTGTTACACCTGGTGAGCAGAAAAAAAAAAATTTAAAGGAGGGTTTTTGGCTCATTAGATTTAAAAAGGCAGCTGAAGCAGCTGGGAGTTTTCCAGAGTAAAGAACTCAACGTTTTTTAATTTCATTAAAATTCAGACAACTCTGCACTAGAAGTGATGTCACAGAAAATTATTTTTGCAATGTTTTTATAGCAGTAAAAGATCTGGTATATATGAAACAAAATAAAAAACCTAACCCCAGGAAGGAGCAAGCCTTTTGCTTCCACAATTTTTCTCCATCTCACTGCTTGCTGTCAAGAGTGTGAGCTTTTTTACCAGCATAATCTGTGTCCTCATTAGGTGGATCTGTTAACACGATTAACATTAGAACTATACCAGCAAACTTCACTAAAATAGATTTGGCCTCTGTTCAGACTAACTGCCCTTTCTTCCAGGGGAGTCACAGGTAGGAGCTCTAAATGAGGATTAAGAGGTTTCAAGGAGAGAAGAATATGCAGTCCAAGCCTCCACGTGACAAAGACCGTCCCCTCATTCATCCCATCCCATCAGGGCAGATTTAAGTGGGCAGTCTGACTGCCCACAGCACCCCAGAGGCTCCACTACCAGGGAAAGTCCAGAGACACCATCCTACAGTCTGACATGGGGTACTTCTTTTCAGTCCTTGCTGCGGTGCCTTGCGCCGTCACTCGCTGTGGCAATGCTGGCAGGACAGTCAGCAGCTCAGCGCTCCCCGTGCTTCAAAGCACTACTCTAGCCCTGCAGAAAGTCCGAGTCAAAATTCCCACTGATCTCCACAGGTACACTCAGGCTCTTCAGGATGTAGAAGTTACCTCAGATTATTCTTGTAGCTTTCAATAACGCTGGGGAATTCTTTACACCTTGTTTGGAAATCACACAAAAGTCTCCTGTGAGTTCATTCTAGGTTCTTCGTAATTCACCCACATGCTGAGCTCTAAACCATCCAACACCACAAGACACACAAACCAACAATTCATAGCTATGTCTCGGGAAGTACTTTTGCAAATGAACCGCAAAGTCAGCCATACATTAACCACAAAACCATTACTAATCTGTGTGGGTATCCAGTTTGATACCCTCACCCTTCAGCAGCAGTGCCAGCCTCTGCAGCACCCCGTCCCCTCTCGCTGCAGCTGGTTCCAGCTGGGCTGGGCCAGTACCACTGTCTGCAGGGATGGATGGTGAACAGGACTGGAGAACTGAACCGGGCTATACAGAGTTTCTTTCCCTCTCACTCCAGGGGATTATTGCGAATTCCCAGTTATGTTACATGTATGACACAGACACACGTGGGAGAATAGAACAATGGAGCAAACGAGTGAGGGCTATTCAAGTTGGCAGTACCACAATCCCAAGAAAAACAGGGGACAAAAAAGCCCTCATAAAACCATGGCTTCACACACTCATTGTCATTATGAATTTAACAAGCAATGACTTAAGCTCTCAAACCATGGTGTATGTTACAAGGGATGTTAGTTTGAGCAGCTTAAAGCAGCCCCAGGTTGCAGCTCTTTGAGAAGTCACAGAGCAAACCAGGTTGCTGACCCGTTTGGGAGTTGAAAATCACATCTGAAGGCAATGGCGACCCTTGACTACGTGTGCAAGTGAATGCTTTCCTACCTCTGCTTCATCGGTGATTAAGCCATACAAAAAAAGGCAGAAATACCACAGGGAAAAAAACATTTTTTTAAGAGGCATTTTGCCCTTTTTAGCAATATAGCTCAGTTTAGGAAGATATTCCACATATTACTGTTTCTGCAAGGATAATGAAGACTTAAACTCAAAAATCTTGATCCCACTGAAGTTTTTTGTGACAAAACTTTATGCAGAGAGGCTGCATTTCACTGTTTCAAAACACTTTCCCAGCAACAGTTACAAACCGGCCTTTCAAATTTACATAACGGGATACGTAGCTCAGTGAAAATACAAGTTCTTGAAGTTATACTCTCTTACGATTTTCATAAATATTTAGGTCAGGTGCTGCAGAGCAGCATCACCGAAAGCTCCTTCAAGATTCACTCCAAGAGAGTCAGGAGCAGCTCAGCTCCTTCTTACCAAGTGCAGCAAGCAGAAGCTTGCAGAAAGCAAGTAAACCTGTCAGCACAGGGAGCTGGCTATATGCTATTCCTCTGTCAAAACTTAAGCACAGTTGATCCTTAAAAGTCCTTTTCAGACATTGGGTCACTACTAAGACCTAACATAACAGGAAATTTTAAGTCAAATAGTACATTAGCCAAAACAACACCAATAAATAGCAAAGTTGCCAGGCTTAGCATAAAAATGAAAAACACTAATGAAACATAGAGCAGTTTGTTCATACCATGTGCAGCCTAGAATCATGCATAATGTAACAGTGCAATTGCTAACAGCAGGCTCACATAAGATAATTTACACTTGTTTTTATGGACATGAGGAACTGATCTTTGAAGTTGTCCCTAATGAGATTCTGCTTGGCCCTAACAGCATCCTGAGAGAATGTGCCGGTTTTCTCCCCTGCATCCGGTGCATATTTATAATGCAGAATCCAGACCTATTTAAATCGCACATGTGGACTGGTGTCCCCCCATGCCATCGCAAAGCCAGATTCTCACAGTGGGGGAAATACCTACTAAAATGTCTCAATTTACCTTCAAGCCTTTTTTGTAATTACTCATACCACCTTTACTAATTACCAAAAGATACATGGGGCTTAATGAATAAGGGTTTTTTTAATTTGTACAGTTGAACTCCTAACTTGATTAAGCTGCCAGGTCACTGGCAGCTGTATCACACATTGCAGAAGACATGTCACAAGGCTCCTCAGAGAAAACAGAGGTGTAGCTGTGTAATGGATCAGAAGACTTTATTCCAAAGACACAGGCAGCAGCATCAGTAAGACAAATAGGAAACGTTTTTTTCCTAAAGCAATGTAGTCATAGGTTTACTACTATATCCACCTGTTTTAAAAGCCCTTTCAGTTACGAGATCTGCAAGAACCATTAAACCAACATCACTAAAATCTCAAACTGCAACTGATGCAGTAGCCACACCTACAACTAGGAGATACTGCAGTACAACTACCACAAACTGCCAAGGAACATAATGAAATAATGTTCGTGGAGACAGACCTCAACTCTGTCAAGCTCAAAGAACACAGATAGTCACATCTGTAAGTCACATGTATAGTAACACAACCCTTCTACAGTACTGGGCCAAAAACTACTGCAAAAGTTAGGTAACCATTGAAAAACATTTGTTTAAATGCTGCCTAATGTAACTTCAGTATGTGAGTACTCGGAGCACTGCTGCTAACAAGTGTCATTGCCCACTCTGAGCTTCCTAACCATACTTCTAAATACAGCCACTCATATACCATGTTTCTTGACTATCACTGTTTCAAGTCAAAGCATTCACGCAAACAAGAGCTGATTATCATTTAGAGTAATATACTGAAGTGCAAATGAAGGCAGTTCAGGAAATGTTTTTATGCACCATTCAATTGTTCCTTTTGCAGGTTAATGGTCTTCAGGAGGGTGCTAAAATCAGGAGGCTGGGGATGGCAACTCCAGCAGCCACCCATGTGGCTGATAGATAACATACTTAAGTTATACCATCAGCGAGTCAACATTTTAACTGTTCGTTCTCTGCCTTTTTCTGCTTGGAAAATATAGAGGAAAAAAAATCCATAAATTCTTTGAACATACTTGTCAACACTGTTCATGCCCTACAAATTCACAGTTTAAGATTAAATGACTTGGGACAGATAGCAGGATATCTGATTTTTCATTTAGAGCTCATTGTCTAATCTGACCCTAAACAAACAGACATTCTACCCCCTGGCAGCTGTTTAGTGCCTTAAAAAAACCTCAAAGGACTCTACTTTAGTTCCTATAAAGATGTTCATGTAACAAAGACCACCACGGAAACTGGTGTTCTCTGAAGAAACTCTAGTTTGAATGGAGACAGAGACTAATCTGCCCTCCCAGTTCCACGTGAAGTCCCTACAGGTAAGAGAGGACAGTCATTTGTGGGGAACTTATGAGGGAAGCTCTAACAGCAACTACAATAGCTCTGTGTGCATACGTGGAGAAAGAGAATTTGTTCCCAGCACACTGTCTGACACTGCTCTCAAGCACACTAAGCCCCACAGAAGAAAAATTGTAAAGAACTAAAAAAAAAAAAAAAAAAAAAAAAAAAGTGTGCCTTTAAAGTCACTAGGTTCTGGGCACAGCACTGAAAGGTTCAAATGACCTCGCCTCAGTATGATCAATGTACAACCTCTTGGTCAGCATTGCCAGATTCCCCTGTGAACAACTACAAGGCTTAAGTCTGGAAGCTCAAAATCTAAAAAAGCTTTTGTTAGGAAAATAATAAAACGCATACAAACCTGAAAGACAGACTCCAACACTACTGCTGCAGCAATAATGTGCCATATATTACTGCTACGTTTCATGCTAGAGCAAGATTGCCTTTGAACACATATGCAGACAGTAAAATCGTAACAAATGAAATATGGCTGCAGGTGCAAGGTGTGCTAAGAACGATACTTTAGGCCAACATCTTATCTCTAGTTATGTCTGGGTATTTGAGATCATTTATCCATTTCTCATCTTCCATTTATTTTGTATTAGTCAGCTCCAGTACATTCCTCTTGCATTTTATTGGACAAGTGTCTGAACCCGAAGGAAATTGCATTGCCTCTTTATAGCTAGATACCCAGAAAATTGCCACTTGTACCAAATCTTCTATAGACCCCCATTTAATTTGAACTAATTGATCAAAAAAAAAAAAAAAACTCTACCAACTTCCTGACTCTGTTTCAGTTTATGTATTTTAACTCTGCACTGAATAAAATGATTTGTAGAAGTTCTTTCCCATTCTGTAGAACGAGGTCTTAAAAACCTAAGAGAAATATTGACTGAAAATAATGACTCTTGCGTATCAGAGTAATAAATGATGGTATAACAGACTACCAACAAAGCCAGGTGATCCAAAGTTAATTTTCAACTCAAATTAATATTACTCTTGTCAATCTAGACTGAAAGTGAGAATTCTTCTCACAAAAATATGCTCTGTATTAATGATATTTATGTGAATGAGCCTCAAAACAAAACAAAATCCCCCTAAACATAGACCATTTAAATTCCTTGAAATCAATACCAGGATTTCCTTTCTCTACTCAAATTACATTTTAAAAACAAATTGTTTTCTTGAAGGCATAGAATTTATGGTTAATAGTTAACTAACGACAAATGATGAAAACTCCGTGAGTTAAAGTCTTCGTTTTGTTGCCCAGATGATGTATCAGATTCTGAGAGGAACAGTACGTGTGATCCTTCCATTAACACAGCGGCTCTCTCACAAAGCAGCAATGCAAAGTAGCCAAGCAGAACACCACCAAAGGTCACAGTGCAAAAAAAAGGAGAAAAAAAAAAAACAACATCATATACCACCCCTAGAGGATTATCATCATCATTTTAATTCTCAGAGGGTGTCTGGAACTCGTTTTACAGTATTTGATCTGCCCAGCCTCATTATACTGACAACATTTCTAGCGGAAAACGCGTGTAAGAGCTGTGTGCAAACAATTAAAATACCCTCCAAAAGATCTAAGGAGTTGCAATATGAGTCATAACTCTCCCTCAGTAACCCAAAGTGGGTGTCCTAAGTGGAAACTTTCAAAGTAGAGAATAATAATGATAGCAGAACAAAATTTGTTCTTCTTGTAAACATGCTTTCCTTTGAAAGCTGCAAACATCAGTGTTTAACAAACAGAAGATGCTGGAAAATCAAACTAATGTCAAGAGAAATATATCGATTTACTGTTAAAACAATTTATTAAAAAAAAAATCAAGTAATTTCAAAGATTATACCTGAATTCTATATATTTTTAATGTATCATTATGTATTCATTTAGTTTTAATTTATTCACTCCTTTCCACCAGAAGGAAAAGTGAATGCCTGGCTGACTTGAAATTTACAAAATAAACAAACCATAAAGATGACATTTCCCTCTTCTTTAATATCTATTAATTATCATAATCTTATATGTACACTGTTAACAACCAGAGAAAAGAAGTCCCTGAAAGAATCATAGCTTAAAATTGAGGGAGCCACTTAATCCGGCATCTCTAAGTGACTGGTCCTGTCCCACTGGAAGCAGTAAGAGCGTCACTAATCACTGCATTTAACAAGTACAGGACAAGGCTCCTATTTATTAAATATGCTGGACCACATGAAATTTTAATTCTGAAAAATTATTTTCCCCAAAACTACTGCTTCACCATTCACGGGAAAGAAAATAACCATTTGGTAATTCTCACTGCTGGCCAAAAGTGAATGTGCTTTAAGAAACAAAGAAGCCTAGAGTAATTAAAAAGTAATGACTTTTCTCTGTGTTCCCTATATAAAAGAAGCATGAAGGAAGATATACTGGACTAGCACCTTTTTCTTCCCATAAACTGATACAATAGCTAAACATTTAGGAGTAATATGCTGACCCCGATGCTCCCAGTCACTACACTCAATTCCTTACACCAGCGAAATTGTAAACGTGGTAAATAGCAAGTCTCCTGGCTTACAAATATATCAGATAAAGTCCCTCTATCATACTCCTTTTTCCTTCCCTCCCCCATTCCCTCTCCATCTGCTGCCCTCCTGGGAAGGGAGTGCTACACTTAATGGCTATGTGCTTTTAAGTCTAATGCGCTGGATATAAGTTAATGCCTGGTACAGTAAGTGGGGACTCTGCTGCGAGGAAGCCTCCAGTGCTGTTTTTTCCTTGTCAACATCCAGCGGAATCTCTGTAGCCCTAATGTCAAGCAAGAAGAGAGTCTGGGAATATAAAATCCACCACCTGTGACAAATCTTGCAAGACACTACACGGCACAATCATTTAAATAATTTTTTGGTAAAAACATGAGAGAGTTGGGTTTTTTTTTATTTATCTCTCCCCTCAAGACAATGATTTAAATTTAGAAGATAGGCCCATTATAAAATAGGACGTATGAAAACAGGGCAAGCATTTCCCTGTCAGTGGAGACTACACAGGTGAACTCTGTTGACAGCATTCTGATCTACGAGAGAAGAGAAAGAAATAACATGGGCTTGATCCATCAGAGCTCTGAAGAGGACAACTGTATTTGGGGATTACGGGTTGACTTACTCTCTAGCTATCCTCTCTTCTCCCACCCTGAAAGCTTCAGCAGCAGCATGCAACACCAATGCTCATCCAACAGCATTTTGTTTCAGCCAACCTTCATGCAGCAGATCCTGCAGGATGCATGCAGCTGATGGAGTGGGAAAAATCTCCAGGTTTATGGAGGTTAAGACCAAGCTTTATGGTCAACTCTTCAGGAGAGAAATAAAATGACTGCAATTCCAGGTACCTAACGTTTATTGTTTGGAATACAGACATGCGGTTTTCCGCTCTAACCAGTTGATACTGCTCTGGGCATGTTACCAGCTACTGTACATGGTACTTGGTACAAGATTATCATACGTTGTCTTTTTGTTTGAAAAAGGCATCACAATTAAAGATCATTAAGTCTATTCACATTTACTACAGATGGAGTTGCTGTGACTTCAGCGTGTTAAACACATACACGTTTTGGCCACAGCTTCCTCATTTTATAATTTAAACAACCACACACAGTATCGCAAAACTCGCTCTCTGCAGTGAGACCTAAAAATTGCAATCTTAATGGCCCATGTCAAAACTTAAAATAAATGGGGCAAAACCTGAATTTCCAAATCCCATCAACCAACCACCTCTTTGTATCTTCTGAAACATCTCCTATGAAATATGTGCAGGTACATAAGCAGACACGCTTACCCCCTTCCTCTATTTCGCACTCCTCTGCATGCGTACATTACAGAAAAGATCAGAAAGCCAGTGTCAGGCCTTCTGCAAGCAGAAACAATCATGACAAAGTCCATGAATCTACAATTGCATAGGCCAAGCATGAGTCAAACCACTGGAAACAAGAAGCCATTGCATCAAGGCCCAAAGCTCACAATTTGCTGGAAACCTTTCTAGAGACTTGGGAAAATCTCGCACAAATTAAGAGGCGAGTGATTTTACCATGCAGGACTGAGGGGACCTCCTACCCAGCCCTGGCACTCCATCTCCTCTGCCAGCAGCCATCACTGGGGCAATGCAGGTAACCAAGCCCTACACCAGACTTAACTGTATCTTCAAATGAGTAACTTTACAGCTTGCTGTAAGAGACGCATGTTTTAAAGAATCTCCCTGCCTCACTGTATTTCTTCTACTACGCCTAAGCACATTTATTTTCTCAAGTTATGCCACGACATTTTACAGAATTCAAAACAAAACTCATCAGGTGCTCTTTAGGGAACACGACATGCTGCCCCCCCCCACTTCTAAATTTTTCCATAGATACCTATGGCAGGCAGCTGACTCGGAAATTAAGCCACCTCTGTTGGCTCAAGATTGGAAATGCAAACTCAAAAAGTTACCGTGCAACATTCAGTACAGAATCGATGTTTGTAACCAATACTCCGGCACTTCCGAAATAGTCCTGCATCAAACATGAGCAAACCGCATACAGTAATTTAACATAGACCTCTAAATCCACATTGTTTACAAGGCTTTCCTTTTGCTTATTTGTCCAACAAGATATTCGAACACACATTTGTAAAATAAAATAACAAGATGTGTGGTAGGCAGGTGCAGCATTTCCCTTGGGCTTGGAATAGCCATGTGTCACAAGGAACATACTCATCCTTACCAGCAGGGAAGACCCAGCCTCATTCTGCCATTAGGAGAAAACCAAGAGCCAAAACCTCTACGATGGGATTTGCAGTGTGGGGCCTGTTTTATTGGAATCTGTGCTCTAAAAGTTGTTTCACAGGACAGATTGCACTCTCACCCTTCAACGATTAAACAAAAGCAAGAATCTGTTGCTTCCACAACAATACCCCCACCGCCCTGATACTTTAAAAAAATAAATTACAAGCTTCCAGTGACAATACAACATCCTGATTGTAACGTACATCCATTTTTTTGTTTACTTCACAGCAAAGAACTCCCCCAGCAAGCACTGTCCCTGTAGCACAAGGTACTGTGGTAGGTAGGGACCACTGCTGCAGAAGGCATCCCTGGTCAGATCCCACCACACGCCTCCCGTAAGATAAGAAACACACAGTATATTGTACATAGACGTGAAACTCAGTCAACTGTCACTCAGTATTAGTGACCACTAAATGAACGACATAGGTAAAACTGTAACGTAGAATCAGATCATGTAACGAAAATTTCCACGTATAGTACTCAGCTACTGAAATGGGGCCTTACAATTAAAGTACTTGTTACCTGAAGGCTTCTTTGCATGATTAATACAGCATAAAAGAACATTAGCATGCATGCGCATAAAAAACATGTAATTTTCTTTTTTTCTCCCTTCTCGGAGTTTACCACAGGGACCAGACTGACTCTACAAGGTAGTATTTTAAGAGCACGATTTTGTCAATGAAGAAATAAGGTGAAGAAATGTCCATCTCCTCCTATCCTTGCCCCTTGGCTGATCCATAAGCTCACTGCCTTCTCACCTGTGCTGGCCACTTCTGTAACCCACTACTGGTGAGGCTAGAAAGAATCAAGAAAGAGACCACTGAAAGTAGCTAACTGAAAAAAAAAAAAACAAACCAAACGGCACTGAATGGACATTTTTAACCTAGACCATTTCAGTGGTATGATCTATACCGCAACCTCGCTAAAGACTCTGCCAATACTACTGGGGGGTGGGGGGGGTGATGGCAAAGCGCATGGCACAGCGGCAGGAATGGACAGCCAGGGAGCAGCAGGCTCAGCACTGAAATCTGTGTTATCAAGGAACTTCCAGCCCTGGAAGGAACCTACAGGCATGGCTTTTACATTCAGACAACCAGCGGTAATTGCACAAGGCCCACACCTCACACTGAGGGGCTGACTGATTGATTTTCAAAGGTATGGAGACGGCTTGGGCAGCCCGTTCCCACGAGCACAAGAGGTAAAGGGGTTTTATCACCAATGTAAACCAGACCTGGCTTCCATCTTAGGACAGGGCAATCTGAAAATATAGTAACTAATAGGGCGATGGTGACAAAAAATTATTTTAAACCTGTCCTACATTTATAATAATAATAATGTTGGCACTTTTACAACATCAGCCTTCCAGGGGTGTCAGAACATTTTTTTAAAGGTAGGTCGGTATTATTCCTTTTTAGAATGACAAAAAGAGGTCATAAACTTAATGAATTTTTTGAGTGAGTTTAGCATAACATGACTACACTGCATAAACACAATACAAGGGGCCTAAATCTGAGTTTTAATTACAGAACTACAATCTCTAAGCTGTGTATAACCACTGCATGAACACTTCACTTCCAGCATGCTCCACTCAAGCATCTCAAAATGCTTTAAATAGAAATGTATTTTTTTCTCATTTTACATGTTAATTTTAAGTTTAGAACTTATTTTATGTTTAGATTTTGCAAAATCAGTAACTCAAAATCATTAAGATCAGTAGAAATCTGTCATTGACAGACATACGCACATGGTCCAGTAAATCAGTTTTCTTAATGACAGTTAAAATTAGCATCTTTGCAACTGGTTTTCCATTGTTCTATTGCAGGAGAATCAGAAAATACCATCAGTTAATGGCCCTCTTCTTGTGTGGGGACTATTTTGGGACAACTGTAAGGATTCTCACCTACAGCTGTTGTCCTCCCGCCTTTCTGCTGGAGTCCCTGCGCCGCTGCAGGGGCAGCTCAGCTGCTCAAGGGCAGCTGCTGAAGGGCTGCTGTTGTTGGCTTAAGAAAAACAGGTCCATTTTATTTAACACACTGGGTTGTGAACTGCTGCGTTTCAGTAGCCGCCCATGCCACTGAGCGACCAGCACGAGAAAGATGACTAGAACTGCGCAGAGGTAGAGCTGACTGTGAGCCACGGTCCCTGTAGAAATCCCTGTGTCCAGAAGTAAGGCTCAAGTTTTAACTAGACTCATTCGATGTACTCATGTTTTCACAATTAGAGCTTAAATGTAACTTTACTGTTTCAGGGAGTACTGCTTTTTTTTCAATTAATTTTGAAAAATAAGTAGTGAAAAGGAACTTAAGTGGTCATGAACTATGCATGCTTTTGTAAGAAATGGACAGAGCAACAACAATTTCCACCAAAACCATGATCCTCTGTCACATCAGTATCAACTGAAATAGTTTGCCCAGTCACACCAGGTATACCCAACTAGCTTAAGACTCAATCTCTGTATTCTCTCAACCAATATTATTACATGTATGAACTCCGCTATTCTGTAAATGTCAAAGGAGTCCATATTCTACTAACGCCAACTCTTTCCCCCTCCCCCTAAATATCACACACCTTATATGAACGAAAAGTTGAGAATATTTACAAATCAAATGCATGATTTCCCACTAATCCCAGTGGGAGTCTATAAAGCCCATTAAATGCAGGATGGTTTCCCCAAGAAGAAAAAATACACAACATCCTATTTCTCAAGGTTAGTAGTCTGATAAGATCTCTGGGTTGTAACAATTTAAGGTTTCATCACAGCTGAAAGTTTTTCCTTCTATGATTATATAGCTATAGTTTTATATTGCTATTATTATTATATATCCACATTCACACATACTCATACACTTAAATATTTTATTCAACTATACATATATATTTTTACTGATATAAAACTCTGCTTATACTCTTTGTTCTAAAATAAGAATATTCACATAGGGAATTACTCCAGTACAGAAAAAGCATTAAAATTATATAGTTACAGATTGTTCAATGTATCTCCAGGTATGAATAAACTCATTTCTATCTTTCTTATTCCCCTACTACTGAATTTAAACCATACCAGCATTTTAACATGTACTCCAAGTATCCTAAAACCAAGCCACCAAGCCATTCTGCTGAGAGCAGAAGAAAGCTAATGAACTCCTTTAAAAGGCTGAGCCTGCCGCAGCTCGGACTACAGCTAGTTTATCTCCACAAAACTCCCTCGCCAGCTGGGCCTGTTTAAAAGAGCATTTTCCATGACAGATACACAAAGTTTATTTCACCCTCCCTTTTTTTTTTTTTTCCCTGAAAGTAAATGGGGTGTTGCAACCAAACAGGAAGACTTTTTGCTTTGGTTAAAACCTAAGAAAATAATTTTCCATTTGGATTTGTCCCATTTTCTCCACAGCTCCTTTCCATCGGTTTGAGGAAAAAAAAATGGGCAAGACGGGAAGGTTCCACAAAACTGAGCCTTAGTAATTCCTGTTAATTAAAATGGTTTAAAGACCCATGGTGGTGGCTGCTGTAAAGCTGCAGAGTTTAGAGAGAAAAAAAAAAAGTCTTACAAAAAAAGAGAGAACAAGCTAAGCAAATGACAAATAAACCTGATGAATTCTAATTATCTTCTAAGTTTAGTCATTTTTGCTTTTTTTCCTACTGTTTGCTTACGATAGTAGAAATTTTCTCTATCTCTGTACTTAGAGGCAGAAGCCTCAAAGCATACCTGCTGCCAGCTCCTCCCACGTGTGCCCATCCTGTCCCCAGGCTGCATCCTACCACTGCTCACTGGTATCAGTGGCACCACTGACCGTAGCCTCATACAGAACATCTCAAGGGTTTAAACAGGCTTAAAAGCTTTTCCTTTTTTTTTTTAATTTAAAAAAAAAACACAAACCCAAACAAAAAACAAACTTGCAACACTTGGCTGCACTACACTGAAAGAACAGGAAGCATTTGTCTCTTGAAGTCACAATTCCTGACAAAAAATGGGAAAGTATGAAGACTTTCAGAAGAATAATAATCATTAAGAAGCAAAGGGAGGCAGATTGTAACTGTTATTATTTTGCAGCTGCCCTTTAAAGCATGGAACTATGGTAATGCAGTTAATTAAAACTAACTGAAAGTAAACATGACTTGTACAAACCATTAAAATACAGACATTTTATAACATCTTCAGAAAGTAAGTGAAACCTGTGGGTGGGAGCATTGCTTCAAGATGACAAAATATTTAACATGATATCCCTTTATCCAAAATAATCGTACAGTAAAAATTGTCTTTAGAACACCTGTTCAAACATTAATTAGTAGAGAACTAAAATATAAGCACAGGACAAACTGACTTAAATGTTATACTATACCAGAGTTTAAGTAACTGACAAAACTGCTGTCGCAGCCAGCCCAAGCAAAGGGAGCTTTAATACACCGTTATTTACCAGATAGTAAATTTCTACAGATTGACTATTTCTAAAGTGCTGGTGTAAAGATACACATAGAGATTATAAACGAGAACTGTATCCCTGCTGATTGAACTACACGATGCTGTCATGTGAAAGGCACAAAATGAAAGCGGGAGAAAAAGCGCAGGACAAGTGTCCCGCAGAACAGGCAGTGTAATGCCAGTAGTGTCTGGTTAACCACCAGGTTTACGCTGGTGGTATTCAAGACTCTCCATCTACTCTGCACGAGATGAGAGTTGGGCCCAAAGGATACTACAACCAGAAATGGCTCACTGTATGCCAAGAATCCAGTTCTCACCTTTGCACATGAAGATGCACACCCATGAAGAAATTACTTTTTAAAAAAAATTACTTTCTTTAGGAAATATTTCCTTAAGCGGCACCCAGCCACTGATTCATGGTAGGCAGCAGGGCCCTGTAACAATATATCGCCCTGCTATTCACATACATGTTGTAACACTCTGTTCCCATGTTGCTTTAGTCATTTCTCATCATTCCATGATTTTTTAAGTACATTTTTCACTACAGAAGGATAAAACTTCCTTAAACACTCTCTTAAAAAAATAAATAAATAAATAAATAAATGCTTGCATTACTTTAAGATAGTAAAAAAGAAAAGCAGGTTGTAAAACCAAATCAAATCGCACAATCCTGGCAGCTGCAGCAATTTGGCACTGGCAAATATACAACAGGGTTAAAAAAAGATCATGGTTTCTTTGTTAATACTGCTTTTACCAATTTTCTGTTCAGGTTTCTTGCTTGATAACATCCTCCTCCAGAAATATGCACGATGCTTCCATTACAAAACATTGGGAAGGCAAATTAGGACCCCTTCTGAAGCCACCACACAACCTGGTCTCTCCTCCCCAGAAATAACTACGGTTCTTGCCATCACAGAGCCATAGTCGTATCTTCACTTCCTCGCTTTCCTCTCCCCTCAGCTCTAGACACCTGGTAGGATCCTGTCATTTTTTCCTCAACGAGGTTTCTCAAATCCATCATTCACTATCCAGACCTACACCTGAACTCACCTTCTACACATCAACATTGTTTTCTTTGCTTTGTTTCCATTGTAATCTGAAACTTATCAACCCCCTTCCAATTTTGCTAGATTTTGATCCCTCTTTCAGTATGCCACACCTCTCCTTGAAACCAAATTACTGATTTTAAGAAAGCAGCAGAATTTCAGTTAAAAATCCTTTAAAATACTGTCACTATATTGTACTTTATAGTTTCAGTATTTATTTCAATTACACAATTTCTCCAAACAAGTAAAATAACTTTTAAGACATCTGTCAAGTCAGTATCATTTGAGATACACACAAATTAGTAGTGATGCAGCTGTATAAACGTTTGTGATTTTTTTGAAAGAAAGCATGAGCAATTTTTACGATGTTGAACGCCACACTGTTGGTCCTTAAATCAGCTCCCACTGAAATCAATGTCAATTAGAAGAGGCTCTTTTAAACTGCTTTCTGCATTTCTTTTGTTTGTTCTGACATGTACTTAATGTCAGTCACAAGTGCAGTCTGGAGCGCAAAACACGCAACAGAAATTTGCAGACAAAAGGTCTGAAAAGTGAATCAAGAAATGGAAACTTTTCTAAAAGAAGAGTTACATCATTGTCGTTGTAATAAACCAAATGTAATTAATGAAAACTTTTTCCACCTTGAAAAGTCACATGCAGACAGACCCTCTTCCTAAAGTTGCCTTTTGGAAGATTGTAACCACATGAAATCCTATTAGAAGGTGCTGAACTCCTACATTGTGACTCTTCCGGCAGGCTTCTACATAACAAAAATGCAATGAAGTGCCGTACAACTTTTCCCCCCCTTATTATGCAAAATCCTTATCAAATTCAATAGTGTGACATCGTTCAAAATCCTGACTAACAATGGCATGCGGGAGGTCAAGAGATGTCGTCTTTGTTTTAGTTTCACGTGCTTTCCAGTCTATTAATGTTAAAAGAAAAAAGAACCTTCACAGAAATAACCGATAAAGATCAAACTTAACTAAACAATGGGAAGGAAATTCAGAGTTAAAACTGGTACTTAGCTCTTAAGACAAACCATTGTGCCCGGGCACTGTGCGGCGGAACGATCCTGCGGGTCACACAATCCCCAGGAATAACAAGGTGAGGTAAGAAGCCTTCAGCTCCCCAATTCCCATGCTTTTGGGGGTTTAAGTTCGGGCCAGGGACATCGTTTTAAGGCGGTATTTGTTATTTCTTGGGAGGAACCAGTGGGCAGCCCCCCGACTCCTTTGTGCTGCGGGTTGCGAGTGGAATGCAGCATGCGGCACACGTTCCACTCGCAACCAGGAGGACAAAGGATTCAGTGATCGGGGAGGGGACAATTAGTCCCAATTAGGCCTATTTCGCAGCTGAGTGTAAGGGCTGGGGGAAGGGAGCTTAAATTTTAAAGCAATGGGTCGCTCAGGCGAGTTAAAGTGAGGTCAGTGAAGTGACAAGTTTCAGAAAACGTACCCTGTTAGTCACCGTTGGGGCAAGTCTCCCGAAGTCGGTGGCACCTCCCCTCAGGCACCGCCAGGAGATGATGGGGCAGCGGTTCTCAAACACGCCGTTTAAGAAATTTGATAACCACTTTGCCTATTAGGCTAATGCGACTAACCAATTTTTCCAGTTTGCAACCCACTCCTCCCAGCAGCGCTCTCAGTTCCAAGGCACACGCAGACGCACAGGCAGGCACACACAAAGGCCGCGTCAGGAATACTCACATATGCACATGCGGAGGCTGGAACCTGCTCTGGTTAATGTTGTAGTGCGTAAACGCCTGCGTTGGGTTGGAGCTGTATTCATCCACCGTTATGGTAACTTTGCCTTGTGAAGGAATTCCATGAGCCATCCTTCCTCCTTATGGACATGAGCAGCTCACAACTTGCCAAGGTCAGGAGCCGGGTAGGGCATTGTGTTCCAGGCACCTTCTGACTCCCAGCAGCTCCTCATCAACTCCGCAGACCTCTGTCAGGAGAGAGAGACAGCACACACTGCTATCAACTCAAAGGAGATGAAAACATACACAAACATATTGCTCTAGCCTCTCCCCATTTCCGTTTAAAGGTCTTTTTTTTTCTATATTTTTGATGTACCCATCACCCAACTCTCTAAGCATTACTATTCACATTTTTTCTTTAATTACCTCATCATTTAACTCCATCATCATTAAACACATCCAAAGGATGAATGCTTAAAGTAAGGTTTTATCTTCAGGGGAAAAAGCTCCAGTTAAATACTCCACATTTATTATTCTTTATTTTAAATAACATCTTGAGCTAATTGCAACCATGAAAATTAACAAGTGGACCCAGTTTTCCTGAAGGACAAATGGCTTTCCACAAATACACACACTTGTTTTCAAGGCCCCATTTTAGCTTTACAAAGTAAGTTACATCTGAGAAACTTAGGAGAAGCCAATGCAAAGCAGAAAGAAAATTTTACAATTGTATAGCAAAAGGTACACGCAAATACCTTGGAATCAAAGCATTTATCTGTCCCGAGAAAGGCTAGCAGCCAGACAACATTAACAAAATATCCATGTTCTAGCGCAGTAGCCATGAAACTGGTTTGGATTCCTCACCAGACAGTAAGTAATGATTTATCTGACAGATTTAAGTGCGATTTTCTGCATAAATATTTCTGCATAAGATGAAAGAAATATGCTCTTCCCTCTCTAGGCATCCCTATCTTTCACTTCTTCAAAGTGCTCTTAAACATATTTTGCATTAAGACTGGAAGCGTTCTATAATATGAGCGTAAGCCCAATAGCCAGAAACTTCCCAAACCTGTTCTCTGTTGAGTTCCCCGCACAGAATCTGAGCTTCAATTTCTTCAATCAATAAACTGAGGATACCTCAGCTGCCTTCCTTTCAGAGGGGCTTTGTGAGAATTGATCAGCTGATGTTCGAGGAATATTTTCAAGATGAGCAACTCTTTAAAAGCCCTGTTTATGAGGTAGAGCCTCAGCTGGGGCAAGCTCTCCTAGCTGCAAGGACTTGCATGAAACCACGATACTCTGCATCAGTTGACACCCCCCTCCCCTTTAGCTGCCACACACAATCGTGGGTTTTTTCATATCTGGTGTGGAATTTACAAAAGTAAATCAGTGCTTACTGGGAAGACAAAGAAATAGGAAAGAGAAGAGAATGACTTGATCCCTGAGCATCAAACTAAGCAGTATTTTTCCAGTGTGATTTTCCTGGACTTCTCTTAGCTCCCAAATAGAAATGTGTTTGCCATGTGTAATGTTAAACATTTGGAATCTTTGATTTGTATTCAAAATATATTTTTAATACAAAGACTAATTTCCAGTTTGGCATGAAGAATGATAAAAATGCCCTGCAAATGGCAGATGGCCTGCTATAGGCCATTTATTTTACTATTTTACAACCTCAGGCCTATGTGGGCTTCCATATGTTAGTTGGGTTAAGACATTCTGCAACGTTCATTCCAGTAATTGGGTTCTATCCTTCATCTTCTTTATCATTGGAGGCGGGCGGGGGGGGGGGGGGGGGGGAGATGAAACTAAACCATAAAGTTTCCATTTAAAAGCTGAGGCACTAGTGAGACAGTACATCTCCGTATACATCTCCGTAACTAAGGTTATGGTCTGGTCTTGGCACTAATCCTCTCTCATAACTAAAAGCACAATAGTTTCAGGGGTAGAAATCAGCAAGGTGAGCTTAACTTAACCAAATCTTTGCTGTGTTAGAAGAGATGTAAGATGCATACAACAACTGCTCACGAATCATAATGTAGTGGTTGCCATACCAAGTTTGCAGCTGTTTCCTTAATTTCCCTTACAATTATATTTTAGTGTTATTTTGCATAACAGTAAAACACAACACCTGCTTCAAATTGCAGTCCTGTTCCAAGTACTGTAATTCTTTTGAGATAGGAACTACGAAGAGTGTGCAACACAGAGCAGCGTAATTGCCCTGGACTGAAAAGTAAAGACAAATGAAAACATCTTCCTGTTAGAGAAATGACTGTCATTAACAAGAATGCTAGCATTCAAAACTCCCAGGAAAAAAAACTAAGTTTTTCTTTTACCCAACAAGAACTTTAGTGTCTGCATAAATTAAGTAGTAGTGTGAAAATTACATGTCTAATGTGATTTTTTCATAATTAAAAGCTACAATATAAAACAACACGTTAAACCAACAACAAAAATATGCTTGGGCTTTCAGAAAAGCTAAATCACACTATTTTCAGTAATCTAGCATAAGAAAGGTCAGAACATTCAATTTCATATTATAGTTCACTCATGAAAAAAATCCAATTTGTTCATGAGAGTGAATTATACATAAAGATAATAAGCATTTTTACAAGGTTTATAACAGAAACACAGAAAGAAATTACAACTAACCATCATAAAACAAACGATGAGGATACTTGAATATCTGTATTAAATACTTTAAAGTTGACTTTCAGTAAGATTATGAGTACATAAGCTGCAATTGCTTCCCATTGTTCCAATCTTTAATCTTAAGAATAAATCTCTATGCTTAAATTAAGGCAAAACTGAAAAAGCATCCTTTTAAAATGAAGTTAACAACAAAGCCCGGACTGGGAAAGCAGTAAAATTTGAAGATGGCTTCTGTGTCAATTCTCCAATTTCCATTTAGTGTTCTATAGAGTACTATAGCTCACCTACCAGAAGCATCTAGTTATTCCTTCTTTACTGTGAACTTCTGTAAAGAAGAATATCCAAAAGGAGCTGAACACTTCAAAACTTTAATCTTGGGCCTAAAATAAATTTGTTTTTAAAAAAAAAAAAAAATTAAATTGGCTACTTTGAATCACTACTATTCTTTTTTCTCCAACTGCAATTACTCTTTGAAGATTACATACAGGAGATGAGTACAAAAGAATAAAAGTTGCATTATTTTTCACATCTGTCAAGTAAAACTATGTGCAATATCTTCCATGCCTTATGTGGCAGTTTTGAGTAAGAATGATTATATTAAAAACCTAAATGAAGATTATGTTTTTTTTTAGCATGTTACATTTTCCCAAATATAGCTGTTATCCTGGGAGCAACAAACCTTCTCCAGCGTGAATTTGTACCGACAGCGAAAGAGGAGATGTTCTATTGTATACATACGCTCAGTTTCACATATATAAACCGGCACTTTTTCATCAAAGGGCTGACACAAACTTAGGCGCAGCTAATTATAAACCAGTATACTACCACCGTGTCAAAAAACTATCACCAAATATGCACAGATAAGCAATTTTAAAACACAACGTTACATTTCACGGAGAGGTACACGGACAAGCTCTGCGTATGTACATGCACTCACAGACACGCGAAAAACGCATTTCCCCCCAATAAAATATTTACGCCTTCCTCATCTGAATTTCAGAAATTCGCCTTCTGGCTGGTCTCGCGTCGTTAAAGAAAATTTTGAAAGGCAAGAGGCAGAAAGGGTTAATTCCGTGTCAACACCTTCTGTGGCTACATCTACTATCCCGACACTGTTACAGCAACAAAACACGTTACACCCACCCGGAGTGCGAGCACCGGCCGCCGCAACACGCCCCCCACCGAGAGCCACCGGTCCCCTCCGCACCCCCGGGTTCTCCCGGTGTGTCACCCCACGCCCCGGGGGTCATTGAGCGACTGCCCTGACAGCCCCCGCGATGCTGCGCTGCAGTTTGCGGCCAACTCCGAGCTCCGGCTTCCCCACCGAGCCCAAGGCGGAGGCAGCGGGGGGAGCTACACCCCGACCGAACCCCCCGCCCCACACACCGACCGCCGGTACCTGGGCTCCCTGCCGCTCCCCACCTCCGCCCGCCGCCGGCTCCCGGGCCGCCCCGGCCGCGGCCCCGCGGGGCGCCGGGCTCGCCCCCCCCCCCCGGTGATTGATGGTTCTTGGTGGCCAATGGCTCCGGCGCGGCCCCGTCCCGGCGTGTGCCGCAGCCCCCGCCCCGCGCCCCCTGCCCTGCCCGCCCCGGTTCCCCCCCCCCCCCCGCCGACCCCCGCTTGCCACCGAGGGGGCATCGCTGCGATTTTTGTGCGGTACGTGCCATGGCGCACAAAGTTCACATCACAACACCACCACCCCCCACCCTCCCCCGGTCACCACAGAACCATAATCGTATCTTTTTGGGGCGGGGGGGGGGCGGAGGATGCTCGGGGGAGGGATGCAATAAACTCCACAGCGGGGGCCGGGAAGGAGGTGGGGGTATGCCCGCTGCTTTTTATTCCGCCAGTGCCAACCGCGCCGTCCCCCGCACCTCGCCCCCACCCCCGGAAGGTTTCCAAGTGCTTGAGGCCTCCGGGATCAGGGTTTCAAAGCGGGTTCTCCCGCCGGTGAAACGGAGAGTGGAAACTCCGCCGGGGAACGGCAGAGCAAAGCGTTACCCTCCTTACTTTTGCAGCCTGTGTCCCCATCTTCCCCCCCCTTCTCCCCCCGGGAGCCCCGTCCCCGTCCCCCGCCGGCTGCTCGACGCTGCCGCCCGCCCGCTGGCCCCAGCCAGCACAATGCTCCCCGGCCTACCCTCCCGGCCCCGCCGCGCCGCCCCCGACCCCCGAGCCGGGAACCCGCACACCGCCTGCCGCCCTCATCCCGCTTCCAGCCCTGCAACCCGCCCCCCACACCACCACCCCCACCACCCCCCCAGCCAAAGAGCACGGCGGCGGAGGGCAGCGGGGGCACGGCCTGGGGGAGGAGGGCAGGGCAGCCTGGCTCAGCGCCGCCGAAAAAGCCGCCGGGGCTGCGAGGGAAACGCCGCCGCCGCCGCACCGACCCGACCCGACCCAGCGGGCTCGGGGCGGTCACGGCGGGGGGAGGCAGGGAGAACAGGCGCCTGGTTTTATCCTTATTATTGTTTGCGGGAGGCTGGCCCCGCCGCCGCCGGAGCTCCTGCCCGCCCCCCCCCGCTCCGTTCTCGTCCATGACACGGCACCTCTAACCCGCCGCTTTGTGCGCCGCTGCCCCCCGCCGGGCCGCCCCCAGACACCGACCCGGGGCCGCTCACCTTCCCTCCGCCGGCTGCCGCTGCGGGCGGGTCGGGGATGCCTTCAGCGCGGGCAGCGGGGCCGCTCCATGGGGCTGCGGGGGCGCGGCCGGGGCAGAGCCTGCGCCCGACCCCGCGGCGGTGCCCGGCGGCGGCGGCCTGGGTCCGGGTGCGGGTCCGGGGCGGCGGCGAGGGCGGGCGCGGTGCAGTGAGCGGGGCTGCCACTGGGGTCAGGGAGCAGGCACCAGGAAACACGGCGGCCACGGAGCGCTGCTCGCTCACACACACACACACACGCACAGCTCCTCCCGCTGCCTCGCACTTCACCCCCCCGGGCAGGGAGGGAGGGAGGGAGGAATCGCTGCTGCATTTCCCAAGTGCGGCACAGCCTCCCCCCGCCAAGCCGGCAGGAGAGGCCGGCGGGAGCAGCGGCTCTGTCGGGGTCAAGGCGCGGGATGTCGGCTGCCACAGCCCCGGGGGAGCGGGGAGGGCAGTGCCGGGACCCCGCCGGGACCGATCCCCCCCCCGCCTCGGGGCAGCGCCCGGGAGGCCGCGGCAGGCGCCCGGCTTGCATCCCGTACAGACCGCCGCGCATCGCCGCTCGGCTCTTCCCCTGCCTCAATAAATAATAAAATAAATAAATAACAACAACAACAATTTAAAAAAAAAAATAATCCTCTAAACGGGTTTTCCCATCTCCCGCACCTTTTTCATCATTAGGTATTAATGCAGTGCTCTGCTCCTTCTGTCTCAGCAAGCAGGAAAAAAAAAAAACAAACCAAAAAACCCATAAAGAAACACTACTGTAGGGTTAGCCTGTCAGGCTGAACATTATCTTAGGGTAATTGGGACTTTTCTATAGAGAGGTAGAATCAGGGAGGTTGCTGTTGTCTTTTTTTGTTGTTTCCCCCTCCCTCCCCCCAAAATCCGCAGCAATTGTGTCAACAGCCACAACAGTAACAAAGTAAAGATTAGAGGTGTTTGTTCTTTTACTTTCAAGACAGCAAACGGAAGGAGGGACTTCCACAGTCATACACTTACAATGGAGAGAAAAAAAAGAAGAAAAGGAAAGAATTCCAAATAATTCAGAATAATCGAGCTGACAAAAAATAAAAGCTCCTAACACGTCTCTTAATAGTAAGCAGTGTCCTACACATTTTTAATAAGTAATTTTGGCTCTGGCCAACCTTTGGAGATGCATGGCAGCTAGGCAGGTTTTTCTTTGTTGTTGAAAACAATGAGAAGGGTCCCCAGTATTGCCAGACAGAAATCCACTAGGATGGATTGTCCCGTTTAGAAGCATGGCAAATCAAGAAACATCAACCTGAAAAAAAAAAAAAAAAAAAAAAAAAAAGATTAAATAGCATAAGTTTTTTCCAAATTTGATATTAGACCTTTCAGTCTGATTTTTTTTTTTTTCACTTTTGTCATTTCCCCTTTTAATAGAAGGATGCACTGTAAACCACCAAAGGAAAATTCCCATTTCGGACAAAATGACGCACTGGTGAGTCCCTCTCCTCACCAAATCAAAGCAACATTTCCAGGGAACCTTTGCCTGGAAAGGAGTCTGAGGCCGCAGTTTCACAAAGGTTTTTAGGTGACTGACTTTGACACTGCTGTAAAATAAGCAATCCAGCACTCAGCCCACTTACCCTACCTCGGTCCCTGCACTAGCCCTCGTGTGAGCACAGGGAACCCCATCTGGGAAACCGATCCTGTTAACACCAGGCAAAAGCAGTCTGGTTTGGTGTGGGTCAGTCTCCCCATCCTATCCTCACAAATATTTCTGCTGGAGCAAGGCAGGGAGTGAGATGAGCAACACAAAGAGATCAGGATAGCTTCATTGGTACCACTGCCAGATTATATATAAAAATGGGGGGGTGAGGAGGAGCAGATTTGATCCTGAACCTGCTTCATCTCTTCTCTGTAGTTGCAGCAGCAGGACTTTTCCTGTACTTGTGTCCTCATACCACATCTAGAGCCCTACACAACAAAAATGAGCTTTTAGCACAGAAGGAAAAACATGGTAGAAGCCTGGGTAGGTGACTGGACTGGGAATTAGAAAGCTCAAAGACCTTCTCTCTGATGTTTGGTGAGAGACAAATCAGGCATTACCCCAGCATGTCAGTGCCCTAATATTAAAATAAGCATTTACCTAATTCACTAGTTCTTAAATGTGGCCTGAAAGTTAGCGGTACTTGGGTTTTGCTCATATGAATCCAGAGTGGGACTTGATTCTAAGGTCACATCTGTTTCACAATCCTAAATGTTCAGCAACAACACCAGGCTGTAATACAGTCATTGGGAGCACTGTTTTTAATATATGCCTTGACAAACTCTGAAACATTTTCTGTCAAGAGCACATCACAGAACTCTTCCTTTTTACAAACCACTTATTTTCTGTTTCCCCGAGAACAGGATGCTTTCCAGAGATGTACTCACTTTCAGAAATCTGCTGGCCCCCGAGTTGCTAAAAGAAGGAAAAAATATTTTACTTAAATTGATTAAAGGGTTTTCTCAGGAAAAGACTTGCATTTTGTTGCCTTTCTTCTCTAATTCACAAGAACAGCGTCAAAATGCAAGTCTGTAAGTACAGAAAACGTCTTTATTTTGGCTGGAATGTCAATACACACTTGACAAGAGGATTTCAGAGATAAATTTGAAAACTTCAAAAGCAAACAAGCTGATTATTGTGAGTGTCACAGGACTGATTTTTCTAGTTGAGTGAAATTCAAAACAGTGAACAAGCAGGTTTTGTTTACTTTAATATTTCCTATTTGCAACGTTAAAAGTGTACGTTATACATGAAACCTTAGTCATATTCAGAGTTTGCTCTGGATTTTGTTTTTTTCATTTTTACAAAGCCAAAGTGAGTATCATCAAATGTACAGATGCAGCAGTTGCATGTTAAAAATGATAAAACACTACAGTATCACGAAAAGCATACGGATTCTTCAAAATCTGTTATGTGACCTCCAATACAATGTGTCCAGTTTCTGTCAAGCACAAGAAAGCGCTAACAACTGTTGAGACACACACAGGGTACTCCAGAGTGAACCATGGACACCCATCTCACTTTGCTCTTTACTTTGGGAAAAATCTTCCCTAGGACTATGTGAAGCAATACAAAAAAGGTATTATTTAAAGTCCACCTCTGAGAACTTGTTCCTTAAATAATAAGATACACAGAAAGGAACTTTTAAAAAGCTAAAAACTTTTCAAGCTGTGTTTCATGACATTGGTCTGTGGTTACGGTACCGTCCTGATACAGATCCTACCTGGTCAGGATGTACTATGTCATGTGGTGCATTACTGTGCTCCACAACCTGCTGCGTGTTACTTGTTGAGGATACTCTCAAAGTAAGCTATCTCAAGAATATTCCATCGTTTGACCAAAGGAGGGAAGCCCTGATTACAAGGCCATGTCTTGCTGTATAAAATAATCAACAATGCTACTTTAAGGGTGTTCCAAACTCCCTCACTCCTCTGCTGCTTACTTCTGCTCCCATACCTCAGGATATAAACCACACTAGAAGAACAAATTCAGTTTTTAAAAAAGTGGACAACCACTGGAGGCAATCTACTCTGAAAGTCACTGGACTCACCATATTCCAATACAGACCACTGCAATTCTTCCAAAAACTGTATCTTAACAGGCTTGTTCCCCTCATTAAAGCAGAAATTCTTCAGTAACTGTGGAACCAAAGACAATTCGAGAAAACTGTATTACTTCAGGCTTTATGGCCCACTGAGCAGATACTACATTCCAAATTTGCAGAATATAGTTGGATAGATTAAAAGTTCTCCATTGCTCTCTTCCTCCATTTGTGGCCTGTGGGTCACAGAGCATTTGGTGCGTATGGTGGCCAACAATATGAAAATAACAGAAAAACATAGTATTAGATATAACAAGCAAACAAAAAAACCCAACCAACCCAGGACTCCAATTTTGAAGATACAAACTGTTTTTTAGCTCTTAGCTTTTTTCGCTTAAGAAAATCACAAACTGGAACTGGTGGCTAATTAAACCCTAAACACTGAATTTAAAAAAAAAAAAAAAAAATGCCTCTTGGCTTTTGATTTTTGTAATCTCCGCTGTAATGAATTTTTATCTGACTTATTACAAATACGGGCCCATACACTAACCTGTTCAACACTCCAGCAAACACTACATCTTCAGGAAGAATCCATGGCCTCTCCATAAAAGCACACCAGTTTTTTTGAGAAAAAGGACAATTCTCAAAAGGAAGTGAAACTCGAGCCTCCTATCAGAATCTGCAGACAGAGAGAAGCACATCATTCCAATACTGACAGAGCATCAGGTAAGACTTCTGAAGGAAATATCACTAGTTGTCCTCTGGGCATTCTTTTTATATTCGATGGACCAGAACATTGTCACAGGATAATGGTTGTCTGCTGCCTTGCCCCTATTAAATTAAATTAAATATTTGATTGGAACTTTCCTGCTTGCTCTCTGTAGGAATAAAAAGTGATGCAAAAAAGCTGTAGGTGAATCATTTGTCCTTCTAAAAACTCCCAGTGTAGCTGCTTGTCAAGTACCTAGAGAAGAAACCATTCCTATTAATTTTGTTTTGTTTTGAACATTCCACCATCCTTTTTTCAAAATTGAGAAGGGTGTATGGGTGATTTATGCCTTCATAACAGAGCAGGCAGTGACTTCAGTTTTGTATGTATATAAAGATGCAGGTATTGTTTGATGCACAGCAGTTAATGCAAAGACATTACTGCAAGAACTCCCAGATACTAAGTCTCAGCACACAAAAGGTTTTCGGTGATCACCTTCTGGTCAATGAGCTGTGGCAGGGAGTATGCAACTGTGGGACTAATGTGAGGTGTTTGAACACCCTATTTATTGCATATCAATTTACCTGTTTAGGAGAAGGTGGATGCCTTTTTCCTTGAGTAATCATTTTATCACTTAATTTGTCTACAGTGCATTGAGTCAAAGCCAATGGATGAGAAAACCTTCAGTTTAATTCAGCTTTAGTTCAGGCACTCAAAGCTCATTGTACCAAATAATTCCAAAACTTCAAATTCTGTCAGGAAACAGGCATTAGTACTACAGTAAAGAGGAGTATTACAAACCTCTCTTCTCAGAATCACAGAATCACAGAATCACAGAGGTTGGAAGGGACCTTTTAAGATCATCTAGTCCAACCAACGAAAAAAAAAAAAAAAAAAAAACAAAAAACACAACACAAAAAAACAAAAACAAAGCCACCACACACGCAACCCACACACACACCACCACACCACCCAACACTAATCCATATTCCCAAGCACTATGTCAACTCCTCTCTTGAATACCTCCAGGGATGGTGCCTCAACCACCTCCCTGGGCAGCCCATTCCAATGCCTGACAACCCTTTCAGTAAAGAAATATTTCCTAATATCTAACCTGAACTTCCCCTGGCGTAACTTGAGGCCATTGCCTCTTGTCCTATCATCTGTAACTTGGGAGAAGAGACCGACCCCCGCCTCTCTACAGCCTCCTTTCAGGTACTTGTAGACAGCAATAAGGTCTCCCCTCAGCCTCCTCTTCCCCAGGCTGAACAGCCCCAGCTCCCTCAGCCTCTCTTCGTAAGACTTGTGCTCCAGACCCCTCACCAGCTTCGTTGCCCTTCTCTGGACCTGCTCCAGCACCTCAATGTCTTTCCTGTGGTAGGGGGCCCAAAACTGGACGCAGTACTCGAGGTGGGGTCTCACCAGTGCCGAGTACAGGGGGACAATCACCTCTCGGGTCCTACTCACTACACTGTTCTTGATACAGGCCAGGATGCTGTTGGCCTTTTTGGCCACCTGGGCACACTGCTGGCTCATGTTCAGCCTGCTGTTGACCAACACCCCCAGGTCCTTTTCTGCCAGGCAGCTCTCCAGCCATTCTTCCCCAAGCCTGTAGCGCTGCCTGGGGTTGCTGTGACCCAAGTGCAGGACCCGGCACTTGGCCTTATTGAACCTCATCCCGTTGGTCTCAGCCCATCGATCCAGCCTGTCTAGGTCCCTCTGCAAAGCCTCTCTACCCTCCAGCAGATCAACACTGCCACCCAGCTTGGTGTCGTCTGCAAATTTGCTGAGGGTGCTTTCGATCCCCTCGTCCAGATCATTGATAAAGATGTTGAAGAGAACCAGCCCCAGTACCGAGCCCTGTGGGACACCACTCGTGACCGGTCGCCAACTGGACTTCATTCCATTCACCACCACTCTCTGGGCCCGGCCTTCCAGCCAGTTTTTAACCCAGCGGAGAGTATACCCATCTAAGCCATGAGCATCCAGTTTCTCCAGCAGGATACTGTGGGACACTGTATCAAAGGCCTTGCTAAAGTCTAGGTAGATAACATCCACAGCCTTTCCTTCATCCACCAAGCGAGTCACTTTGTCATAGAAGGAGATCAGGTTTGTCAAGCAGGACCTGCCCCTTGTGAACCCATGCTGGCTGGGCCTGATCACCTGGGCATCCTTCATGTGTTGCATAATGGCACTCAGGATGATCTGTTCCATCACCTTCCCAGGCACCGAGGTCAGACTGACAGGCCTGTAGTTCCCTGGATCATCCTTCCGACCCTTCTTGTGGATGGGCGTCACATTTGCTAGGCGCCAGTCGGCTGGGACCTCCCCAGTTTGCCACGACTGTTGGTAGATGATGGAAAGTGGCTCTGCAAGCACTTCTGCCAGCTCCCCTTCTCCTTGACCTTTAACTTATTCCACAACTCCCTTCCCTCTTCATCGCATAGATCATCTCATCCTGTAGCAGCGTCCACACTACAGTTCTGTTCCTGGATGTAAGACTGTGTCCCCATGAGTTTTGAGAAGTCACAGTGACATCAGACAGCTCCCTGGCTATGCTCTGCCTCTACCCATGTCCTTCTGACTTCAGACAGAAGATTCCGTGAAGTGGGTTTTTATTGCACTGAGTGCATTCTGCAAATGGCAGACTCTACAAACTGAAATTCCTGCAGACAGAGAAAAATACTAATCTCTATTCCTGAGAGAAGGTCCCTATTGCACCGAGAGTTACATATGAAATTCTCAACATCAGTCAAAATTCCACAAGGAAAGCAAATTGCAAAACTGAAATAGACCTTAGCTCGCGGTGCGAGTAAAGTGATTTACATGGTGGTGCAGAAGAAAGAATATTACTCCTATGCTACCTTGAAGAATGAAGGCTACAGATTTAACAGCAAATTTATCTGACGATGATTACTGTTGTCAACAGTTACTCAGAGTTAGCCTCTTTATATCTAAACAAATAGGCACCAGAGCTTCACTTCATGCCTTGCATAATTAACTTTATGCTTTTGACAGACGTAGAACCATGGTCTCCAGCTCATCTACATCCAAGTCCCAAATTACCTTTGGGCCAGGAGTGTGGTCCCTTTATAGAAAATTGTAGGGAATTGTAAGACAAACATAATGAAAAACTTTTAAAAGGGGTCAGGCGTTCCAACACGGAGATCTTTCCAATTTGAGCATGAAGACCAAGACTCCCTAAAGGAAGGAAAAGACTTTCACAGTCATTCTCAGGAGTCTTGTCACTTTGAATGTTCCCAGTAACACTGCTGATCTGAAGGTACATGTAGACCTAGAGCCTGAAGCCAAAATCTTTATTATATGTTAACTATCATAATTATCAAACTCTGTTTTACAAAAAATACAGTTCAGGATGCTCACGAATCCTCCCATTCTGTAGTGAAAGAGTCAAGCTTGAATTCACATGCAGTGCTCTCTAATGTAAGACAGGATTCTGGAAAGAACTGGATAAGATCTTACAGTATAATTTCTGGTTATTGTTGATTTTTATCCCTTGATTTGACATTTTAAAATCAATATTCCATAGCAGTTATGGTCTAGATTTTTAATGCATCCAGGCTGAAAACGTTTGCTAAGAACCGAGGGATTCTACACTCTTTGTCTCAGACACCCTAGGAAAAAAAATCCTGTATTTAGTTATTGTCTAACATTTGAGTTCACTGTTGGCAAACTGGTCCCTGCATGTCTTTGAGGCATATGGAAATTGATGATGAAAGTGTCTAGTGTAACTAGAAGTATAATTTGATGAAAACTGAAGCAGTGAACTGTGAGAAACTGCTAAATCAGTGTCATCAAACTCTGCTTGAAAAATAATGAAACAGAAATACCACTAGGACACGAGAAATGCAGGGCAAGGACTGTGAAACCAGAGAGAAAATACAAAAATTAAGGAAACATACAAGGTATTATTTTAATTGTTATTTTTGAAACACATGCCCAAAATACAATACAACATTCCTGTCCAAATTCACTTTATGGAGACAGTGACATCATGTCTCCTCCAAATTGTTCAGGCCCAGATCTTGGCACAAGCTCTTCCAATAGAATACCACGTTTGGCCCTGGCACTCTCGCCTGTCTACCCGTAACCATGTGCAGAATAAGAACAGCACTGTGGCCAATGCAAATCCTAGTTATAGCTCAAGTCCCTTGGGGCAATAGAAAAAAGACCAAAATAGAAAACATATTACAGTTTTAAAGCAATAATATTGCTAAAGAAAATAAAACAAATGTAACCTCAGAAGTAAGATGACATTTATTGCCTAAAAGTTAACAATTCCTGAGGCTGTAAAAGTACTCTATAAATAAGCCCTGAAGATGGCAGTGAAAAGATCCTGATATTGCTTTATTCATATATTTTGAATGAAAACAAAACAAACACATAGAAATCTGAGAGCGAGAGGACAAAGGAAGTTATTGTATGTTTTAAGGATTTCCCTGCATCAGTAAACACACTCAAATTACTGAAAAAAAATTAATTATTCTATTCAGTTGTACCCATGTTTTGAGACAGCAACATGCGTATGTATGCTCAAGAAAGGGATATAAGCTTGCATATTCAAAGACTTGCCAGAAAATTTGTACAAAAAGATCACAGGGAGACAGAGACAGCTGGAAAAATTGGAGCAGGGGCTCTGATTTTCATGCCAGTGTTACACCTAATGCGAAGGGAATGCAGATGATGGACTGCATGCTATATGTTATTCCTCCTGCCACTTAGCAGTGTGCTTGTAGAGCTGAACAAGAACCGGGAAGTACAAAAAAAAAAACAAACCCCAAAACAACAACAAAATCAAACAACAAAACAAAACAAAAAAGACCCAGAAATGACAGAAGGGGTGCTATTGTAAATTAAAATGTTTATGTCAGGATATTTATTACAGTCACATCAACATTTTCATGTACAAAAGGCAATCATCAAGATCAAGCAGGGGATACCAAGGACTGATTTCCTTAAAATGTAGTCTGACTTGGAAATTTAACTAAACTACACCCACAATCTCACCATGGCATACACGTAGCAGAAACCACGAAATGGAAAATATCTATAAACAAACATCTCTTGAAGAGCCTATATCATGCTATAAAAGAATGATAATGAGAAATTTCTGCATATGGATTTATCCAGATTAATTATCAATAAGCTTAATTAGAAAGTTATGCTAACAAATATAGGAGACTTCTTTCTATTAGCGAATATACAGATAGGAAGCTTAGCAGAAAAAGGGTAAGTGGAATCTTGAGAGGATTTTCTGGTAATACATTCAAGTTTCTAAACTAATCTAGGCATGATTTCCACAGGTTTTGATGTCATCTTTTCCCATGAGGTGATCTCAAAACCTGTGTGTTAAAAAGTCATTTTCTCTGTCAGTTACTGTTAACTGAAAATAAGCACTTGAGGAGCCACCTTCTACCAGTGTTCCCCCCCCCCCAAGACCTATTGACCACAATTCCACCTTTTGTGATGTTATTACTGCAAATTCAAAACTGTGATCTTATTGTAAAAAAATGCCTTCTAAAAGAAAACCCTTTTATAAACTCAGATTATAAATCTCAGTGAGAAGTGAGAGATTATAAATCTCTCAGGGTACCTTCCTGTCCACCCGGGGCTCCTGTGGACTTCTGTTGTGCGTTCAGATCAGCACATAGCATAGTCTTTGGCAGTAGCTGAGAGAAGCAGATCACCGTGTTGGTTTGTAGCAGCCTTATTGTCACACCGACCCATCCATTGAGATGGCTCACCTCTGGAAAGGAGAAGGGAAAAGGGAAAAAATTAAAAATACAAAAATGGCAATGCAAAAGACAAAGGAAAACTAGGGGTTCAGATCCCAGCTTTCCACAAGCCCCAGGTATGGGGCTAAGCCTACAAAACTCTATAGTTTGTTATAAAAAACTCTATACAAAACTCTAAAACAAATCGAGACAAAACTTCCCCAGATGCCTCTACCCAGGTGCAAGATAAACTAATAGTCTGACTATGACTCTTTTCCATTTAGAACAAGCTGTTTACCTTAGGAAGGTCAAAATCTAGAATAAAACTGGACAAATGTATATTTAAGCTTCTGCCCAAGCTTCAGACTAAAGGCTATACTTTATGTTGTTGGGTCAGAGAGCAGAAGCTACAGAATCACCTTCATCCCACTGAAATCCTTGGCTTCACTTCTAGCTAAATTGATAAAATTGAAAGGAGCAGATGTTCTGCCCTGCCTTGAGATCAGACCCTTATATTTGAGATGAGACATTAGTTGTTGATATAAAAGCTTTTTTTTTTTTTTAAGTAGACATGATTTTTAGCCAGCTATTTCATATGCAAAACCTGTTAAACCATACGATTTCATCCATTGTTGTTTGTTTCTTCCTATTCTTTCAAGTTTAGCCTATAATAAAGCACTCTGTGAGCTTAAAAAGAAAATTTACATATGGGAGTTCTACAATGGGTAAATCACTTCTTCATGTCTGGGGGTCTCTATTAAAAAGAATAGTGTGAGCCAACGAACAGTAAAGGAAGAGATCACTACTGTCAGTCCACACTTGAATTCTTTCAGTTCAGAATCTCACTACGCACACTCATGTTCCTTTGAAACATTCACTTATCTTCTGATGGATTTTCATCAGTGTGCTCTTTTCCATGTATCTGTAGGATCAGAACACTACAGTTACCCATGTTCAATACTGCCAAATTAACAAAGCAAAAATCAATGACTAAAGCCCACAAGCCACATGATTGCCATAGTCTGCAAGTTGCTAAATTTCCTTTTTATTTTTTTTTTTTTATTTTATACTTTGTTCTTGTTACATTGTTGTAAGAGTCCCTGTGCTGGTTTCCTATATTTATATTAGACCGTGTGTACATACAGCATGTGTACTTATAGAAAACTTCCAAGGCATTGCTGCTGAATGAGCTCTGGTCTCCCAGAGGTCAGTGTGACCCAAACGTCGCACCCACAGGGAGCTCCACCAATTTTTGATCTGTATCTTTTGATAGCAGGTGTTAGAGCCTCTGATGGAAGAGAACTCCAAAGTTTTGGACTCTGGGCTCTGCACATGTTGTAATCAAAAATTTATTTCTTTGTGTGACTCACATGAAAAAGAGTCAAGGCCCCAGGATTTTAGAAGTCTGGGTTTAGAAATGGAAACAAGAGGAAAATATATTCCTAAACTGTCCAAGAACTGGTCCAATAGCCACTGTCTTAAAATACCTCTGGCCATGCTGATACTGATTTATTACTATTGCTTTGTACTTCCCTATGAGGAATGACAGGATGAGAGTCATCAGATGAGATATTTTGTCTGACTTACCAAATGGCAATGTTTTGTAATGACAAACCGTAGTTACAGAATAAGAGGAGTTGGAAGGCTTCAAAGGATAGTATCAACTAGGCACACACTCTATAGACTAAAATTTCCCTTTTAAACACAGGGCTGAAGCACAGGCTTCTCGAAGTGCCAAAGTCTCCATTCAGGGCTAGCACGAGCCCCGTTTTTCAGTTCTCCTCGACAGGACCGGAGCAAGGTTTTGAGAAAGATGAATTTGATTCCTGTCTAGTGCCTAAAAAGCATCCCTTCCAGCATCAGCATCATCCCATCACAAACCAGAGATTAATCTTAGATTTATTTCCTCCTACTAAATCCCACTGTTTTCAGAACAATTTGGGATTGGCAAGGAAGGCAGGATCAGTTTCCTTTCAGACACTAACCAAATATTTAAAAGCCAATCTTCTCCTACTGAAAGAGGTATGAGTTTTACCGTTAGTTTAAACAGAAGTGAGGTGAAGCTGCAGACTTACAAACCTGCACCTATTAGACTTTTTTTGGTTTGATTTTTTTTTTTTTTTAAGCTTGGAATTTTATGTACAAAAACGTCACTTCAAAAGCAAACTCAAACGTAACGTAGTTGCAATTTAAGACTCCCTAACAAGCGCAGAGTAAAGGTGTCACTATGTAACAGAGGATGTTGATAATGGTGTCATCTAAGCTGCACAAATCTATACGGGTTCTCTCTCAAACAGTAGCTGGTGCTAAATTCAAAATTCTTATTTGCACCCTAAAGACAGACTCCAGCAGCACTCAATGATTTATGCTGCCCGTTCCAGAAGCCATGCAGCTTCAGGAATTTTTTTTTTTTGCTAAAGTCCCCTTCCCACATCAGTTTGAAAGTCTCATCCAACAGATATGAAGGGAATCCTAGCCGGCAGTTCATCGGAACAGGGCCTGGCTCTAGTGAAGCCAGGATTTGCATTTTCTGTGTAGAGAACAAGACAATTGAGAAGTTGTGGACCTAGACATATTTTATTAACAAAAGTCTCCATGTCCAATAACCCACTTGTCACTATTCTTAATTTTGTCTCTCATAACATTTATTTGGTGCAGAAGGATGATACATCCTACATTTTAAATATCTACACTAAAAATGAATATTAGAAAATTCTATATTCTATTTTATCTGTCAGAGGTCATCAGAAGCTGTATTTCAAGAAAACTGAAGGCATTAGATGTAGTTTGCCCAGTAGATTAATACTGAGCTGTGAACTTTCATCCTCTGCAGCAAGATTTCCATCCAACTGACACAGAACTGACATGCAGTAACACTTACAACCAGGGGGATCCAATTTAGACAGAGTTCAAATGGTTTCAAGCTACTCATAGGTCACAGAGGTAAAGTATGCATAAGAGAGCTGGCTTTAATCAGAAGGTTTTCAGTAATGTCACACCAGAAGTGATAGGCCACATTGAAAATGAACTGGATGTTAGGCTTGAGAATTAAATTACCAAATATATTTAAATTCTCTGAATATAGTCTTTAAGACATTTTCACAAGCCCAAAACAGTATGGATTGGTTTTTTTTCAGAATAGTAGAAAAAGACACAGAGTTTTGCACAAGCCTAAAAAAACCTTCTTTCCCATGTGGCATCGTATGTGTGATGTCTATCTTCAGAAGCTTTTGGGGAAGAAACATGATCCAAAACAAAAACAAACCAGCTCCATTGTGGGTGACAGTCTGGAAATAATCTGAAAAAAGACTCAACATTTTCTCCGTAATGGAGCATTAGAAGACAGGAAAATTGAGAGGGACAGGAAGGATTACAGTGAGAGAGAGGATTTAGGGAAGGCCAATTTTAATGCAGTTATCAAATGCTGACCTACTTGTGGAACAGGCAGGTGGAATCTCCGTTTAACATTTCATACTAGAACAACGTGAAAATGAGAGGACTCATTGAAAGACATGTCGCTGAAAGACAAAGTGTTATTCTCCTGAGACTTTTAAAGGCCGTATTCCACCCAGAAGCCCCTGGATATGTCAGGTGTTCTTATTTCAAGTTTCCCTGATCAGTTTGGCTGTATCCAAATCTGCTCTGTGCCCTCCTTTTCATGTAACTAGGCTGCGAGCTTTGTCTCCATGCCTTTAGAGATGCCAGAAAGTAAACTGGGAAACAGCTCCGTAATACAATGAAAAGCACCACACCTTTTGTACAGTCATTCCTATTGGTTTCCACTCTGTTTGAGAACTGCTTCTCAGCAGAAACAAAAAAGCAACTACTGCACAAAGCCTAGCAGACAAGGTATGTTGAGTTTCTGAAGATTTTCATTGAGTTTTGTTATGAAAAGGATTAAAAATCCTTACTGCTGTGCCTGTCTACAATATCCTCTCTGCAAAAATTCAAGTCGATGCCACGAAGCGAGGGGGGAACTTGAAGAAGTCTGTCACTAGAAATACAGTGCTGGATCTCACGTCATATTACAGCAAGCGTGTCTCAGCTCAGATCAGGTCAGCAAAGCAGAAGGAAGGAACCTGACAGGGTAGATCCAGAGTTTTCTTACTGAATACTCATCCAGAAGCAGAATCACAACCAGCAAAATTACACCTTCATAACCCATTAATTTCACTGCATCCTGCACTGATGATTTAAAATGTATAAACAGGAAAGAAAAACTGAGAAAGTCAAAACCAGTGTTTTTATAAACAGAATAAATTAGGGCTTGTTGAGTTCCTTACTATTAGAAACCACATTGTTTCCAGTACCTGGCTTGCTCATTTACCTCTATTTCAAGTAGCTCCTTACAGAACTCTAAGATGTGTATACAGGCATAACTTTAAACACTGGCCTACCTAAAGTGTCCCCATTTAGGTTAGCAAAGTAAATATTTTATTTTTTTCCCAAAAGTAGGAGGCTTTTAAAGACCAATCCATCGCTGCTCTCTAAGTCCATATCCACTTTTCTTCCTCATACTGAAGGAAGAAGTGGTTTACCACAGTCAGAAAAGCATTCCTCTTATGATGTTGTGTCTTTCATTTGTTGCTCTCACTCACTGGCCAGACTACTATCACAAAATTAGGTGCACTATTCTTCAATTCTAATTACATTGCGATTCCCTACACATTCAATTTCCTACAAGCTCAATTTCCTACACATTCTCAACTAGAAAAATATAGCTGTACTACATGAATAGTCCACAGAAGCCAAATATTAAGAGACTCCTCCTTTTCTTCCAGCCTACCAGGTCATATAATTCTTGAATTATGAAAAAGTAATTTTTCTTACTTGCCATTGGCACCTTGTCTTAACAAAATAAGATTCTAAAATAACAAGAACTAGCACACGTCCAATCACTCCAAATCCTCCACATAACCTGTTCAGCCCTTCCTATATTCACCTTGTGTAACTCTGAAGCCTTTGATTGTGTTTCATTTTTCCATGTGTAATTGCACAATTCTAGGATGATGGACTTAAGAATGCAGGGACTGCACCTAAGCAGAAGTGCAACATGCTCCCGTAATTAAAATACTTACAATTAAGTGATATGCATTTTCATTTTTTTTTGCTTTTCATTTTTGCCGGAAAACCATACTATGCTGCTTTTTGCCTTTTAACACATCCTAATGACTCATGGCATTTAAAATGGAGTTAAATATTTTTCTTAACACAGCTGTATATGTTTTATTCCATATGTTTGCCAAGATTCCTCATATATCCTTCCAACTATTACAGTCTTCCTTTCACATTTTTAATTTTTAGTTTCCAGGGTTCCATAAAATGTAAGTTGCTGAATGATGCCTAAGCTCATGGCTGGAAGTATCTCTTTATTCCACCCCACAGCTACACAGAACCTTGGACAGACTTTAACATCCATCTTTTTGGGCTTCTTTTTCCGAAGCTGGTCATTAGACTCAAGCCCCAGGTCTCCTCCTTACTGCCCTGAAGCAGTCCACCATTAAAGCACTAGCCAAGGTTCTCTTATCTTCTTCCACTAATCATGAGTTTTACTAGCTCTCTCCTTAGAAATGCAAAAATCCCAGAGCAGCTGGAGAATTTAGCAGATTCCCATGTCTTCCTACCAGAGAACAGTTGATACATCTGAGCTTTTCATCCTCCTTGAAGGATTGTATTTATTTTCACATGGTGAAATACAGAAAAACAATATATTGTTAGGATGCATCTCAGATCAATTGAACGTGAAATGGGAAACATGTTTAGTTGTACTCTTGAAATCCTTGCTAGCAGAACGCCCTTATGTGGCAATGATGGGGCTTCCTTCAATCTACCACTAAGCGACTCCATCCTATCCCGCTTGTTAATGATCTGGCTTCAGTTATTCATCTCTCTTACCCGCGCAACACATCTGGCACAAAGGCTTTCGTGCTAAAGAGAATCCAATTAGTGCCGAATGCTTCAATACATCCCTTCATCAATGCAAACTATCATGCTTTCACCATCATATCCGCTACTCTTTACACTGGAAAGCTTGTGAATCCTAAAGTTTTGCAATGAACTACTCACTCCTTCAGCAAAATATAGATTCTTAAGCAAGAAGGTAGGGCTCATCTGGAAGGGAGCAAGCCCTTCCATGAAGGCCGACCTAAAACTGCAGAATGAACTGCCTTAGAAAAAAAGGGATCATCTCAAATATTCCCCACCATCTGTTTCAACTTCAAGGCACATTTTAGGAACTTGCTTTAAATTCAACATTATAAAGGAATCCACACACATATTTAAAAAAAAAAAAAAACAAAACTAAACCCAAAACAAATATAAAGAGAAAATAAACACAAACTCTGCCAAAACAAACAGCCTACAGGAGCAGATGACTCCATTGGGGATCTTCTAAAATAAAACATCCCCTCTTACCGCTACTGGGGAGGTGCTGGAACATGGACATAAGATAGAGTTTCTAGCCCTTCCAAAGGGCTGCTTTGAGTGCCATTTAAGGAGTCAAGAATAGCACAGCACAGAACAGTAATTTTGCTGTAGAAATAAAGATGACAGAATGGAAATAACTATGCCTTAATATCAACAATTTATCCACACCAAACATTGCTCCCAGATTTCTCCTCACACTGCTTTTCTTTCATTGTCTTCCCAGGCTCTACTCAGAGCTGACACTTCTCTCCAATGAATTGCCTGACTTATTTTATGTCAGCTGAAAAAAAAATAATACCAATTAAAAATAATGTTTTCCTCACTGAATTAAAAAAAAATACCCAATACCCATTCCCATTAAGCTGACACTTGATAGTGATGCTACACAGGACTTTAGATGCTTCATGTTTTTCAAGTGATTAATATCAAAATCTCTCTATTAAAATAAAGCAGGGACAATTATAACAGTTAAACTACCTCGTTTGTGGCTGCACACCACCTTTAAAAAAAACAGCAGAGGATGTTTATTTTAGTCCTAAATATGATTTATCTGTTGATTCTTCAGCATTCATATTTCAACAGCTGCCAAACCACTAAGCTATCCCATGAGACGCATATCCAAAAACATCCTTAACCATCTCCATTTCCAGAACAACAGACTATGTGGATCTGAACATTCTGGTGGGCTGGCTCATAGTGACCAAAGGGTCAACCACCTGGGAAATGATAGGAACCATAAGGGTTAACTTCTGGGCTGCCTCAAAACACATTCGAATAACACACCAAACTTAATGACCATCAAATAATGGTTTCATGATCTGAGATTTGGAAAACCTAGATGCATTCAATTGCTTTCTCTGATTAGGTCTGTACTTATTTGGCATTACCAGAGATATCTCAATCCCTAAATAATTAACCTACAACCAATATCTATGAAATTGCCTCACTAAGCTCACTATCCAGGACTGTTTGCTGTTAAATTAGTAGAATAAATAATTTACACCAAAAAAGTGTGCACAAGATAGTGCCAATAAACCTGGGGGAACTTGTTCATTATTTGCAAGAAAATTGGATGAAACACAATTCCCCAAGTACAAGCCATTCTGTAGAGCAAAAGGTGCATTAGTATTATTGCAGCATGTAGGGAACAAATGAAGTCTCATGACTGTTCTCTTCAGAGTATGCTCTCTTCATTAGCCTTTTCTCCAGAGCTATAAATACATGCAATATACTGTACATAGGAGAACATAGGAGACTGAACGTTTGCATATGAAGCACGTTTCTTATAGGAAAAAAAATAAATAACAGAAGTATTGTAGATCTTTACTGAATAAGCAAGGAGCTAAAAGAATAATATTTAACACTGAAATGGCAGCTCTGTATCATTTGGAAAATCTTCAAATCATCTTTTCCAGTGGCAAAGGTTACTATTGCTAACTCTAAACATTCAAGAAAACTGCTTTGTAAATTTGTAATTCACAGGATTTTTTATCATTTTAAGACAATTTCAAAATGAACTGTTGATGGAACTTATGTTTTGTAAAGTTCTCATGGTTACTCATGCAGCACTTGCTCCAGCACACAATGAATCAGCGAGCATCTTCATGCTAATGTCACTGGGAGCTGAAACAGGCCCTTTGGCAAAGAAAAACAATATCGACTCTTGCTAAAACTTCAGGAAATAGTTTAAAAATAGTTATTCTAAAGGCACATTAGGGATGCCCAACTAAAAATTCACATTTAGAAATAAATAAATAAAATTCACCAAGAACAATTTGGCACAGAAACTAGTGCTGAGGCCAAAACAGAGTTTATGACTTTGGCGTGGGCCCATCTCCCATTAGGTTCCTGAAAACTGCAAGCTCCTGTACTCAAATTGTTTGTAGTGCTCAAAGGCACGGCTTTCCCTGCACGGAAAGGTACAAGGAAGAGACTCTGTCCTCTGTGGCTTGAGATTTCATTACAGAAGCACCGCTTCCCTGCCTTCCCTGGGTTACACAACCCCCTAAAGAGATGCCCAGGCAGGGACCGCCCTGACGTAGAGAACCAGCTCCAAGCACCGTCTGCTCTTCAAGCTGTGCTTTTCCCACACAGAGAGATGGTCACCAGTCTTGTGTTGTTGCTGCAGCCCAGGGACAGAGCCACAGACGTGTCTACCACATCCAGGGAGGGTGCAGCAGTGTCCCTGGCTGGATCCAGCCCCTTGTTTAAGTCTGAATTAAATTCTAGGTCTCAGCCTGATTTGTGGCAGTTTGTTAGTTTTTAGTATTTGATAGCACGTATCCTGGGACACGTTTCCTGACCTTGCTCTGTATTCGTGCTGAAAACACAACAATCTTTTTTATAAAAAAATAAACATTTCTCCCTAGATTATGAATCATGTAGTTGCCTGACCTGGGTCCCAATGCTTCCTGCAATCTATCTTATTTACTACTGAAAGAAATCATAGATATGAATGCCAGCTTACCTGTTCTTCTAGAAAACAACACTGGGGATACCAATTTCACTCCTTTCACTCATCTTTATCCCAAAAGAACAATGACAAAAAAAAAAAAGGTCAGCCCTGTGGAGTAAAAGGTGTCCCAATGTCATTGTTGCATGCAAGGATCAGATAAGCACCTGGTTTGTTCTGTCTGTGAAGACAGCTTTATCCAAATAAAGCATAGTGCATTTTATCATTCTGTAATGGAAAAGACCTGTCACTCTTTGAATATCATCATATGGTCGGTGGCCGGCAGATAATGGACTGTTAAGTGTCAAGGTGACTGGCTTTGAATGTGCACAAAACTAAAAATTATAGACCTGTCATTCCATAGGCAGGCCACAATTAGCTGTCTATGCAACTTGAAATTTCCATTTTGCCAGCTGAATAATCAATTGGCTACAGTTTCTCAATATAGATGCTTTTTTAGGCTCTTTGCGCTCAGGATTTTATCTTTTTTATAAGGTTTTTCAAATAACTGTGCAGTGCACTTAAGCAGATGGGGTTAGGAGTGAACTGTGCAGTTATCTCCTCCTCAAACCCATACACAAATACATTCACCAATATTTTACAATCAACACTTTTTATGTTAATTTCCTCTAGCTATGCCCTACCCTATAATGTTTCTGCCAGGGATGTGGCGCTAAGGAACACAAGCTACACAAAATTCACAGCTTCAGACTTTACAGCTGTTTGTTTCTATTAACAATAATAATCTTTTAATCTAATAATTTTTTCTACATTTTGCTATCAGTCCACCCTGATATGAGTTAATAATACAAGATGACTTAGAAATAAAATGTTTTCAATGGTCAACTTCAAAAGGGGAGAGTATTTTCTTTTTTGAGAATTTTTTCCTGTATCATTTACAAAAAAAAATTAAGGTGGCTGGGGCAGAGACCTTATTTTATGAAGCTAAAACGGCAGAGACAAATACAGTGATACATCAATAAGGATTCTTACACCCTGCTTTGAATCTAAAAAACAATGCAAACAAAAAGGTTAAGAATCCCACGTCATATATTAATGTATATACTGTAACCCTTTTTGTCCTGGACAAGTAGCAATCATTTGCTGTCTTACAGGCTGTCTGCATTTGAGAAAGAAATTGCTTAACATTGTGCCTGAATGCAAGAAAAGGTTTACAAAATGGGGAGCTCCGTAAGTTCTGGGTTCATAAACACAATATCAGGACAAGTGCTGCCTCAATGTCTTTTTGATATGAAAAAGTCCTTTAAAGATACGTTATTGCAAATCTCCTTTTTCTTTTCTTTTTTTAGCTCAGACTGATTTGTAGCACATGATGGGTAGAATTCCTCCCATCTGGTGTGGAAATGCTACACACAGGTTCTGGCCAAAACCACTTGGAATAATGGAAAGATATGTGGGATCATCACTGGACTTTAAATCAGGCTTCAATATGTAGCGTTCCATTTTTATAGTACTTCATATATTGATAAAGCCTTTGCATGTAGTTCTGGGAGGTACACAGCAATACTCTGGCAACCAAAAAAAGTCTATGACTGAGTCTGTAATTGTACGGTATATGTGCTTTAGTGATGACTGGCTCAAGTGATAATGGCTTGAGGAGCTCCTGATCTTCCCTCGTAGACCCATGCTCACTTCCTTCCCCATAGCACAATTTACTCTTTCTACATTTGTCCTATTTAAGTGCTCCCCCATCCTTTTTTCTGATGACGACTTTTAACAGCAGTTATTTGAACAGTATAATTTACAGCAAGTCATAGAAGTAGCTGTATGTACAAAGCTGAGGACGTGGCAAATTACAGCAAGAGAGCAGGAACAAGAGGCTGGAGGGAGCAGAGGGGAAAGTTCTTAAATACACATTGCAGAACTACACTGTTAGCCTGAATTTCCTCCCTGCTTTTTCTCCTCTCCCTCTAGAAATAGAAGGTTAGGCCATTAGAGAATTCAATTGGTTCCAGATGGACCCTTAACCCAGCTCTTCTAATAAAAACATTTTCCTGTTAAACAACCTGTGTCACATGGAATAGATGAAATTCATCTTTAGTATATCGCCACTGAAGCCTGGAAAGACAAACCTGAAGTATGAGTATCTGTATCTCAAATATAAAAGGGTAATGCAATAATGATTTATCTCACAATTAGGCAGCGGTAATTAAAAAAGTAATACTGTAGAAGACATACAATACAAGCTTCTAAGAAAAGTTATAAAATATTATTGCTGTCTTTTTTTAAAGGCAGCATTCCATTTTTATGTTTTCTATTAAATTCTACAGAAAAATCAAAATATAACACTTAATAGTATGACTCCTAAATCATCTCTTTCATGGGCTACTGCCATTGTTGACAAATGTTGTTTTATTTTACTTTATATATTTTTGATATATAAATCAGAGAGCCAATTTTGCTTTTTTATAAATCAGTGACAAAAATTTCCAAATTTTCTCCACAGACCACGGTCAATCCTTTTTGCGCATAAGAACAAAACCTTTACTGTTCTAGATTAACATTTAAGGTACTTGAAAAATAAGAATAGCCTGTGATTTTGCATTCAGTAGCAGGTTGCTTAAGTAGCTCCCATCCTCCTTCATCCCAGTCTTCGTTCCGCCCCATGTGCCAACCAGTGTTTTGGCTGGCGCAGACGTTTGTGTTGCCATGTAGTCAGCATATATTTTATCTTTTACCAGCTGGATCTATTCCTTGATCAAGTTCACTGTACCACTGTGCAAACAGTTGTGGCAGCGAATGCAAGAGCTGGGAACAACCCGCCAAGAGGGCGGATAGATGCCCAAGCTGCTTAAGCTATGACTGCTAGTGAATAAATGCTCTCAGTACCACAGCCTGTGTAGCCTGTCTGTCTATCCTGGGTCCTTAGAGAGCTTCTATTTTGTTCCAATTTCTTTCAAATATATTTATTCACACATCATCTTTGCAAGAAGTGCTGCAATTCCCAATTTACAGCTATGGAACTGAACTGCAGCAACGTTTTCAAAAATATCTTTCAGAGATACTTAAATTCTGAGCGCCTATAATGCTTTCAAAATGAGTTTTTAATTGACCTAGATGCTTTCAAAATTATTTGCTTAAAAAAGCAACAAAGAAATGGGTTCTAGGCTAGCATCCTAACCAGTAAGCTGTCCTAGCACTCTTGCTTTGTGAATTTCCTTCCATTTTCCCACCAGAGATAGCTGTGATATAATTTATTATGATCATGAAACTGATTATGCATTCTGAAGTCAGCAGATTTACCTTAAAATAACACAGTGCCTCAGTGAAAACCATTACATGTTCACAGTGGAATCTGTCTGGGCAAATGAAAAAAAAAATAAAATGTTACTTGCTTCAGATTCCACCCACCCTCCCCCAACACACACAAACACTCACTCTGTTTTATTCTGTTACCAGCTGAAATAAGAAAAAAATGAGTGGTTTTGTCTGTTCTAGAAATTAAAACTTTTACAGAGTCAGGGTTAGTGGATTTTCCCTCTGTGTTTCCAGAGGGTCCTGCACTCATGATGGTTCATAGTCTATCTGATCTTTCAGTATTTTGCTTTGAGAAAAGGGAAGAGCTTTTGCACTGCAGTTCGGAGCATTTGTACAGTGTCTCAGTCTATACAAAGAGTCTGCACACTTTTCTACATGCAGAGGTTTTAAAGAAAAAGAAAAAAATCGCATCTCTACCTTTTTCTTTCTAACATCTCTTCACCTCAGAAGGAAGACCGCTGAGTTGCCAGCCCATCCACAGAAGGCTGAAATAATTCCCAACTACATTGGCCTTCTGTCACACACACATGGTTATCCGCAGCCTTGTCGAAACACAACTTATTTTCACTGAACAATGCTTTCCTATGGAAGTTTCTTAGCACTCACATAGGAGAGCCCCAAGTCCCTGTAATTCCTGTTTAGAGCCTACAAAGATATCTTGGATCCTCAGTTACATGGAAACTTAGGAAAAGGGAAAAACAGGGTAACTGGCAAAATGAAGACAGGGCATTTGCACAAAGGGCTAGATTATCTCATACAGAACAAGCTCCACGCCACCTCCCCCTTCTCTGCTATTGCTTCTTCGAGCAATACTGCTTCAGCAGTGCTGTTTGTGATCCTTTTTCCTGTTTGAACTGGTCAGCCTCTCAAACTGGCAGGGGCGATGCTGCAATGCAAGGCATTCACCAGGGTAACTGCTGCTCTTCTCTGGGGAACCACGAGGAAAAGAACTGCATCAGCATCCCCCCGCTGCTGTCGGAGGTGCTGCGAGATGCATTGACTCTAGCAGCACTGGATTTTATGTACAGCTGTACTGATAGTTGGAGAAGTTACCATGACATCAAATCACCCCCTCCCTCCATTTCACTACATGGCATTTACATCTCCCTTCGAGGTGAAAACAGATGAAGCAACAAATACAGCATGAAATAAGGCTGGACCTACCCCTGCTCCACCTGGAGCTCGGCCACTGGATTTGCTGGAGCAGGGACAAGCACCTTTACCTGCACCAGGATCAATATAACTTTGAACAAAAACAAAAGAATATCTGTTAACTCTTGGCTGCTATGCACACCTTATGGTTGAAGTCCGGCCAATTAAACACTCAAAGCAGTAATGCTGCTGTCAAGACATCCAGCTGCTAAATGAGGTGCAGGCAAAAGATTTTGCTTAATTTCTGAGAATGAGAAAATATTTGCTAAAAACTACCGCTCTCTCAGTTCTGCTGCCATTTCACCTCAAAAGCATTACGTCTCCAAAAGCCGACTGCTAAAGGAACGCAGTTTCCTTTCTTAAAGCCGGGGGTACATTTAGACTCTACATTAAAACTACCATAAATAAAATAGCGGCTGCATGTGTCAAGTTAATATTAAAAACAGGGGCTGTGTGATGCATACCAAGTAGCCACGTTCTCCACCTACGTAACAAAACACTGGCGGGTTTCACCCCAGGAACTCCACCCCACTCCTTTCGGGACTCCCCCTCCCCAAAACCACGGCATCAGGCCAAGTGCGTGTGGCTGGCCGGCCGGCTACCGAGGCTGAAGGGCAACCGGCCCGCCGAGACGGCCACAGGTCTTGGGCAGCCCTTGTGCCTGCTCCAGCCGCTACCCGCGGCCGGCACGCTGACAGACTCCATTAGCATTAATGCTGCTCTCTTATCTCCCGGTGGCCGGCCGGTGACGGCCGCCTGCCACTGCCGACGAGGCCGACAGCGCCAATGGGCTCCGGCTCGGCAAGGTCACCGCGCTGGCCGGGCTCGGGATTGGCTCCGGCGCCGCGGCGTGTTATTACTGTCTGATTTGATCGGAGGCAGGGGGTGGTCTCCAATCAAACAGAGAAAAGGTCCTGGAGAAGGTAATTAAATCCTGTCAGAGGCAATTATCGGTTCCAGGGCCATGACTCTGGCACTGAATGCAGATGATCTGAAGCTCTATTCTTGTAGAAATTCAAGAGAGCTTCTGGCACGGATCAGTTAGACATAAAGGAAACAGCAGGCTTTTTGCAAACAATGCGGTGCTGTATTTTGAAGCTTTTTGCACATCTTTTTTCCTCCCTGTTCTCAGAGTTTGGTTACCGCTGATCAAAAATATTTCCTTCTCCCCACATTCTCATTAATTTAATAGATAAGATTTACTTACGTATTATACACATAATGACAAGCTACATAAGAGAAATTTTGTTCCGAAACACTGCCCACTTAAAATGTCTTTCATCAAGACAAAACCGCTTTAGACAATAGAAACATATCAAATTATTGATGTTTTACTGGAAAAAACGAAAGCAGCAGAATTGAATTATCTATCCAGAAGGGCAATGTCTCATCTCTAAATCCTATGGATGCCAAAAGGGAATAAATAAATGACTTCCTCCTACCACAGTATAATGATGCCAACACAAGTGTATCAGAAGTGCCCTGACATGGTGAAAAAGGCACGCATTTCACCGACATGAACAACACACTGTTTAAATTTAGTTCCATGAAGCCTGAAGCATTATTTACTATAGATTCTTTTCAGTTTACTCTGATGTGACAAACCAGGAAAAATCTGAAATTTATACTAGAGATTAAAAATCGAAACAAAAGAAACAAAAAATAAAATCTCACAGTCCTTTAACAAAAGCATTTTCCTGATTTTATATAAGACCTTTTTTCCCTCAAGTGTGCATCAATTTATTATTTCAGAGCCAGATTACAAGCTCGGTTGTGCCACAGTAAATCGGGATTGACACCATTAAAGTTAAGTGGAACTACTTTAGCTTTTACAGAGAGCAGAAGCGGGGCCTCTGCCTGCCTCAGCCTGGGCTGCAATCACTTCTTGCATCTGTGCATGGGGAAAAAAAGGGAAAGGAAGGGAAAAAAGCGCAGGGGTGTGTGAAAGACCATGTTGGGAAACACTCCCACAGACTAACTGTGACTGTAGGTCTTCCTGAACAGGCTTCATTCACTGGTAACTCATTCTGTTCTGAATTAGTTTTAATTATCTCAAAATACCATGCATCCAATAAAAAATAAATTTTTACTTAACCCTTCCTTTCACTGAGTTCTGCTTTGCTGAACTGACTTTGTAAACTGGTGTTTAAATAGAAATATTGCTGCTGCCAATGTGAAATTTAAATTTCACACAGTATTAGTGTAAGTTCTCTGTTACTCCTGTGAGGGCACTGGGTTTTTGGTCTGGTTGGTACCCTGCATTCCTGCCCCCCCCCTCCTCAGCCCCATAGAGCCCATGCGCTGGCATAGCATCATTTCATTTCATATGAATGAACACCTGGAGAGAGGGGATTACAGCTGCGGTTTCACATCTCCTCATGCAGGTAAGGCATAGGGCTGGTTGAGAGAAATGAACTTAAGCTTTTCTCCAATGTTTCAGTCACCCCATAGTATAGGAAGAAGGTATGTTTGTGGTGGATCCTATAATCTGCTGCCTCCTTAGTAATTATTTCTCCTCAGGAGTAAGCCCAGTGGAGGAAAAGACCTTTCTTCCTCCGACTGTGCCTGAAGGCAGGGCCTTCTCTCAGTCTGACCCACAGCTCACTGCTCCTGAAACCACAAGGAGTCCCCTGAAGCATCTCCTTTTGGCCGGTAAGCCCACACTAAGAAAACACAAGAAAGAAAATCAGGGAAGCACGAAAGGAGACACTCTATCATAACCCTAAGAGACCTAAGGCTCAAATCCCATGAGTCTTTATAAATCCATATGGACGCTTTCAGTCATAGAGAGGAGGGCTACTACGACTTTAGTAGCAAAGGAACATTTAAGTCTCTATAATTCATTCATTCTTGAATTTCAGTGTGAAATTACCAAGACAGACATCACAGTTGGTGACAACCACCCCAGTAGTTTCTGAAATTCGGGGCATTTGTCAGCTAAGAGTTGAATGAAGCATGAACTCAGTTTACACAATTATCAAACAGCTGTCAGAGAGTAACCACTTCAGTGGCTACCAGCTTCCAGCAGTTTCTAACCAGTGACAGATTGCCTATCAACAACCGGTCAGGCCTACCCCCTCCCCAAATATCAATCAGTTGGTATTAGTCAATTTTTCCAATGAACCCTTTTGGAAAAGTAACATTTTACTTCAGACCAGTGTCTGTGAAGGAAAGTACTGCTACTCCTAGTTTTCACGACTAATTTCTGAGCATAAAATGGCAAAAAAACCGAGCATCAGTTAATGTTGTCTTCAGCTTTACAGTGCCATCTCTCTCACTGCGCTGTGATAACACAAGACTCTCACCCACTGCACTTCAGATTCTCAGTCTCATCAACATAAACACATTATATGCATATTGCTGTCCCATTTTATAAAGGCCTTAGAGAATTCAAACTTTAAAAATTACTATGGTTTATACAGAATTGAATTATATTATTGACAACTGAAGTTCATTTGCACTATCATTATCGCATACTTTCACATTGTCTATAAAGGCACATCGAAAACAAAAGATTGAGGTAGCTCCCCATGCTACAGCTGTCAAAGCTGACTTCAGGATTCCATACATTTCTTGCGAAGTTGATATGATCCTGATTATGCAAATGCTTGGCTATTAGAAGATAAGCACAATGCCTTAAATTTGTATCTGTATTTTAAAACATGCTCATTCATCATTTGACTCTCCTCATATATAAATCTCTGTGTGTGAGACAGAGAATGTATTTCTGTATGTTTCTTTATACTTGAACATTACATATTTTAGCCTTATGAAGGTTATTGAGCAGTAATTATGAGAAATAGCATTAGTTGTTCTTACACCAAAATATTTGATTTTTGATTCACAGGCAAGGCGAATCTTAATCATCTAAGTAAACCTAACATTTTGTTTATGATACAAAAAGTGGTTTGTTTCATGGACACTCTACAACATTCAGTTCAAATCTACTATTTCACTTACCAGGAAATTTGAGCAAGCATAATAATAAAACTTGAAAAAAGCGGCAACAGTGAGTATCAAGTTGATTACAAATAAATACTTCTTGAGCTTTTTTGTAGTTATTTGTTTACATGTCATTAATATTAATACTCTTTAAAACATAAAACCAGAAAGGTCAATAAAACAGTTGATTCTACCAACCATGAAGGGCTAGATTCTTTTAGACAATCCACAGTCATCACATTACATACGTAAATTTCAAGGAGCCAATATCCAATTTTCTGTGGTTTCTTTCTTCCCACACATGTCACACTTCAAATTCGTTTTGACAACTAAACAATGTTTCCTTTATTTCATTATAATTCCCTTATCTAGAGTCAAAGCTTCATGACAATTTCGTAGAAAGAAACATGAAAAGACTTTCTGGTAGATAGGTTCCTTATTTTAAAGATTTCTTACAAAGATACATTGATAAACAATCCAGCTGCACGGGGTATTGTAGGCAATATCTAACTCTTACCGTACCTCACCTCACAAAACCCACTGTAGTGGCAGAAACCAATTCTCATGATTAATATTTGACCTCCTAAATAAAACCCCACCCCGCCACCCCATCAGATTATTCTTGATATCTCATTTCTGCATGTTTTTTTTTCCTTGAGGCTGAAGCATCTGTGTTAATTCCCTACCATCAGCATACACACTTCTAATTTACTAAATGCAATAAAAAAAATCAGTTGTCATTTGTGTAAGATATATTCATTCATACTTTTTTTCAGTTTATGTATAAATGTAATTTCATTTATTAAAGCATATATATTTCAGAACAGAGATGCAGCCACTGCTTACTAATGCACCACAACAAAGTGAATTAATGCTTTGCCAGGCTCCTATCAGCCAGCAATTGCATAAAAACTGAAGACGCTTACCAGAAGAAAACTGCAAAAAGGAATTGGCAACACAACAGCTTTTTGATTCTAGGACCAGTTTTCATGCCAGACTTGAGTCCAAGCACGTCATAGAAGGAGCCACAGAACTGCCTGGCTGCAGTTCCCAAAAGGGATGCGTTCCCAAAAGGGATGCCCCACCTTGCATTGACTGGTGAAGCTCGAGAGAACCTTAGTCATCACGCTCTGACTCCCACATCCACTCCTGCAGTGCCAGAGGTGTTAGGAGGGTTATAGGATGCAACCTTATCACCTGAAGGGAATTCAGACCTGCTCCTCAGCTGAAGAAGTCCGGTTTCTTCCTTGCCCTTCAGTGCTCTATAAGGAAGGCTTGAATTTGCCAAATATTCTGACCTATATTGGCACAGCAAAACTGCAAGAGATAGAAGGTAGGTATAAAACCAGCAAAGTAGCAAGGTCCTAAGCAGTAAGAAAGAACTCAAGAAAATAGTCATAGGTTTGTTAACAATCTCAACTGGTATATCCCCTGATTTTGTGACACAGTCGAAAATGACATTGTTGGTGTTCCCTCAGTGCCATGCCATCACTTTCAACATGCACTCTGAGGCAGGTGGGAAGACCATTTAATAGATCCCAAACACAGGGCAGGAAGGAGCCTTCTAAATCAAAATTAATTGCCTGCTATCACAAGCCACATCATCATACAATCTTGTTTATAAATTAATCATACTTCATCTTAACATCTTGGCATCTCTCCCTCATTTCTACCATCAGACAGTATTTCTGGCATCTCCCTTCTCCAATCCTTAGAGATATCCTCGTTTCCAGCCCGAATCTATCCATCTAAGACCAAGTGATGCACAACTTGTTCTTGTGCGAATATTTTCCCTTCTCTTAAGCAGCTGTTTTGTCTGGTGTTCACTTTAACGTACTGCGCAAGCAAGTTCTTTTACAGCTTCACTTTGCTAGGCTAAACAACTCAAGCTATCTGAGTCTCCTCTCAGCAGAGAGGTTCTCCATCCCATCAATAATCCTTGCAGACTTTTCCTACACCTCTTCCAATTGGAACTATATTACTGAAACAGGGGAAAGAACAGCATGAAATAATTTCAATGACATGTAGCACCGTCACACATATGACCGTAGCAGCTTGCTGTCCCTTTTGGGAATACTTCTCCAGGGACGTCATACTAGCACTTTTTTCAACAACTCACATCACACTGAGGGTGAGCTACTCACTCTCATCCTGTAATCTGCTAATACATTCAAGTTCTTTTTGTTGTCATTTCCAATTGATTAGCTCAGATCTTGCAAAAGAAACCCTTCTGACTAGTTTTCAAAAGCTTAGCATCATCCTCTGTAGTATTAAATGCCTTCCCATTTCCATTAACTTCAGTCACCAAATTCTTCCTTTATGAAGTTCATTTTTTAATAACGATGACTTCATAATTTGGGGCTTTGCGATAAATTAATTACACGTACCTGCTTTTCATTCCAATGTTATATTATAACAATGATTCAAAGATGGCCTTTAAAAAAACTCCATTCACTCTACTTCCAAGCAAAATTTTCTACTTTTAGAACAGATTTTTGCAGAATTCTTCAGCTACCTTACAGCTTTTCTCTTATGCCTCTCTACCCCATCCTTCATGGTTTTTCCCACGACCCACACAGAATGGTTTAATGAAGTCAGAATTAAACAAAAAAAATCCTTTACATGAAGATTTTATCAGAGAGATGTGGTATAATTTCTCTTTGGTAAATTCAGTGTGTGTTATCCCATTTTAAATCAATCTCTAGAACTTTTTGTTTATTCTTAATATCTTCTTTTAACTTCTTCTCTAAAGTTCTGATTACTATTAAAGGTAGAACAACAGACAATTCCCTAGGACCATCCTCAGCACTATGAACACACTTCTTAAACAAAACTTTTATTCTCCTGTCTTTTGCCACTATATACAGTTTTACTGATCTTTTAAAAATAAAGAGGAACAACAGGAACCATAGTTTCACATACCATTAGTTTTTAGAGTTATTCACAGTTTTGGTTTTTTTCTCTCCCACTTTCAACCTGCCAAATTTGTGTATTATGCTTTCCAAGTTTTCATTTTATTTTGGCTTTACTAAGATTATATTTTCATACTTTCTATTCTCACTAAGAACCGTGTGGCTTCCTTGACAACCCGAACACCACCACCCAACTCCAACTGGTTTGGCCAAAACTAGATTATTTTCAGTCTACACCTCATTTACATTAAATGCAAGTCCTACTTTCTCTCACCACCTTCTTTTCTTTAAAAATATAGATAAGGAACTACTTATCATTGATTTACATTCAACATGTTTCCCAAGACTAAGACATCTTGACTTTGGCACTTGTCATGTTGTACTTACTAGACACTAATTTCTAGTGGGATTTTTACTCTTAAGAATCTTTTAGATGGCTACCCAGCTTAACATCACAAAACTGGACCTCAAAAGCATCCTTACAAGCTTATTCCCTCTTGCTTAAGATGCAAATTTCAAATATTTTTTATCCAAAGGTAGAGAGCAATTCCAGGTCCAAGTGCAATTCCAGAGTTCTACAGTCCAAGCGACTCCGCTGAAAAGCTCTTTACTTTGATTTCTTTAAGTCATTTCTTCTTAAGTCTGAGATATATTTCTATTTAACTTGAAATTAATCAAAGGATTAACCAAGACAAGGCTTTTCTCTCTGAACAGCTTCTTATTATGTACTCACTGCTTACCATAGCATAGTATCACTTTTTATTTCTTTTGTAACAACTTGATAAAGAAACTCATCATTCTCACACTGAATTAAAATTGGGTCCTACCACCAATTTTGCAGTTTTTCACCCATTTTTATGTGGGCCGTTAAACCTTTTCACCACCACACAATTCTCACAGTCCTCTGTCAAACCATGTAACAAAGTTCTTTACTCACAACCAAAATTTAGCCTGGTAGTATATAGCTCATTGGGTCATTGTCCAACCAACCCCCTAGTTTTGGCCATTGTATTCTTCTGTATTACTTTACAGATTCATTAGCACAGAAAATCACCTACCACCTTTATTTCTGTCCTTCCTAAATGAAGCACACTTTTCAACAGTCATGTTTCAGACAGCATCACTTACCCGCCTTGCTTTTAGACTGTCTATAGTGTCTGGTGTCCAGTTCATGCTAAGTATGTCTATTTGTCTTAACTGTTGAGGTCCTTGGCATTGCTTAGCCCATAAGCATTTCAAATGTTCCTCATGGCATCTGCCAGTTTTCTAATCAGATTAGACAGTTCTCTTAATTACCTTGCCACGTACATGACTATTGTTATCACCACCATTATGCCTTTCCTGATTAATGTTTGTAACAAGTGCCACAAGGCTACGGTGAGCTATGGGAATTGTCATAAATTCTTCTGAAGTTTCATTTTCTTTTAATGATAGATTAGTGTACTTTTCATCTCCTTAGTTTCCATTTAAAGGGTAAAATTATTTTACACAATTATCAATAGTTCTTTATATCTATATTAACATACTCAAGTGAGATGCCATAGTTGTCATAGAGATTTTCTTTATATTATTTCCCTTTTTATAAAAGAACTTCTATAATTGTCACTCTCATGCTTGAAAAGCAAGCAGACAATATGGCTGATGATGTTTAGCTCAGCGTCTGAGCACTGGCAGCAACGCAGCAAATCCCTGCTCATGGCAACAGGATCGAGACTTCATTCCTACCAGTGGTACTAGTGGTACCTTCATTCCTACCAGTGAAACACTAGACGTACTGCAAGGTTTAATGTTTGAGATCAAACACATTATTATTTGTTTAGTTGGCATCTGGAGGATCCTAATATTTGTACTATTAAGTCCACCTTTGTATATTCTCTTGGTATAATGGGTATTACTTAAACAGAACTCCCAAGTAGTATCTCATAAATTGATTTTAGGAAGAGACTGGACCAAAGAACAGGGTACAGGAAAATAAATTAAATCAAATCATTTTTGTTATGGACCTTATACTAATCATCTTTCCCAATGCAGACTTTAAAAAGAACAGAATTGATGAGCAATTTTATATCTGTTCCCTATTCAACACTAGTTTATTACTATAAGATAGAAATATTTCATTTTGAAACACAGTGTTTCTTCTTGGTAAGTAAAAGAACTATAGTTATAGCAAAGGCTAAGGTCTGGGGTTTTTGAAGAAGTCTCCTTTTCCTGTGATGTTTCATGACCCTTTTACCTTGAAGGACCCCATCAAATGACTCAGGCTGTCAAGAGTATGTTATAAAGTTTGATTCTGTCACAAAAAAAAAAAAGTAAAGAAAAAAAGTTAATTGCAGGCTGCATGCCTTTCAGGAAGCTGTTACATCTCTGGATTTAAAAAAACCAAAAAAGTCTGCTACTTTGGGACTAGTGTTTCTGGAAACGAGCAAACGTGTTAAAAGGAAGTCTCATTAGAAAGGTACAGTCCTCTTATCATTACACTTCTCAAACAAAAGAATATATTTGAAACCATCCAGGTTTAAGAGAAGATTCTGCAATATTTACAATTCTGCCATGTGACGGGTGTTCATCCTCGTGTACAAAACCTACACACAAGAAAAGGATGGGAAGAGACATAGCCAGCTTCCTGCTTTGTTGTGTTCTGACCCCTCTGTTTTTCTGCCAGACCCAAATCAACATCCAAAAGGCTATCTGACAAAAATTAAGCCAACATTTGACAAGTAATTAAATTAAGAGTAATTAAAAATTCTGCAGTATTTCAAAGGTTGATTTTAAATAATAACTTCTGTATTTATAAAGAGCCTTCTGTCTCTATTGATTACTATATACACCTTCAAAAGCATACAAATATCATTTCACCCATTGCTCATATTTATTGCAACTTAGAAGAGGAATTGTTTTATAAACAACACTTTGAAACTGCAGAGAGAAATGAAAAAGAACTTAGCTGCCCCAAAATGAAATTAACTAATACAGAAAGAATATAGCTCTGGACTTAAAGCTCTGGTCAGCTTTAAGCCTTAGTCATAAGGCAATACCCTGAACATGATGCCTCACATTAGCTGTATAGTACTAAAATACCATAGAGTGAAACTGCCACTGCAAGTCTGTAGCAAATAAAATATGCTGAAGAAATAAGGTTGCTGCCTCCCCAAAATATTCTGCTAAAATGCTTTGCTGCCCTCTCCATTCCCAGGCAGCGTAAGGGATTATTTTTCCATCAGGCAGAGTCAGGTTCCAGGATGCATTCCTAAAATTCATTATATTGTGCTAAATGGCCAGGAGATTGCTTACATTGCTGTGTTTAGCACATATTGCTGTTTTTGTTTTATCTCAGAGAAGTTTTGTTCTAATCTGATTGTCAGTGCCTACCTACCACTGTCATTTTTAGGGTACTGACAGATTTTCTGACAATGTAATTCCGACATAGCAGCAGCATCACACTGCAGACACCAAAGTTTGACTGGTAAAGAAGAGATGTCTTGCTTGCTCATAATAGAAGGTCACAGATGTGAAGGAATTGGGTGTTTCAGACTTTATGTGAATCATGCATACATATAAAATAAACAAAAATCCATTGCTTGAAATAAAAGTTTTTTCAAGTTATTTCAATCAAATAATATTAAAATATTTATTTCAACTATAACATGCTCCCTCTCGTATGGCCATATTTGCAAATATTAAAATTGAGCAAAAAGAAACCCGAAGTGACTGAGGACAGTCAACTTTCTTATTGCACAGCCACTAATGTTGGCTTATTTTCTATTGTTCTTCATCTAAGAATTGTTTCAAAGTTAAAGAAGCTTGACCCCAAAAGAGTTACTGCAATTTATACTAGGATAATATTGGCGTAGTTTTTAGTGACAAGTTTTTAAGGAAAATAGGAAGAAATTTTTATCTGTCTGTTGATAATAATTTTTTGAAAGTTAACATGTCAGAATGAGAGAGAAGCACTGAGAAAAGGTTTTTGCAACAGTCTGCACTTCTGCTTTTCATTGAGAAGAATACCTGCACTAGGCAAACAAATGCAATGTAAACATTCCAGCCCTAGGGGCTGGGGGGGCACCCTCACAAAACCTGTGGGCAGAGAAAAAAGGAAACTATATTCAAAATTCTCTGACAGTACAGTTTTGTTCTTGGTAAAATGCAGTTAAACATGCACCATAAACAAAAGCATTAATCAGAATGTTGCATTAGAATCCCAAGTGGTGCTGCTGCAGCAAGTTGTTGAAACATGACATAAAATAAACTGAAGTTTCATTTACATTGTTTGTTTTGTGGTTGTTTTTTTTTTTCATACTCATGGTACTACAAAGCCATTAAATAATTGTAATAGCAGTAGCATCCATGTGGACGATAGCTCACACACAGCTTAGGCAATTAGAAGCTGTTTTATTTGGAAAGAATACGTTAATATTGGCCAGGACAGCATACGGATAAGTCACGGTGTTACTTGTGTGAGACTGACCATGATAAGGAGATTATATGAGCTTGGCAACGTGATAAGCCTCTATGGATTGAAGAATTTCAGAAGCTTGGGAAGACTGGAAGTGTTTATGCTGTATTGAGTAGCACGGAATGCAAAGATCCCTGAGCCAGGGCTAAGCATGTTACCTGCAAAACTAGGAGCAAAATAGTCCCATCAGTGTAACGCTGTACCGCAGTTAGCTACCCTTTTTTGCAGTTCACTGTGATCATTCAGAAGGAAGGAGCGGGAGCGGAATAACAAACATAATCAACAAGCAATGGAAAATAAATAATAAGAACCAAATGTGCTGAAAAAACCAAACCCAGAACACCCACCTTGATCATTCAGTAACAATTTATCTGAAAATTCCTCCTGCACACTTGTAACTTTATCTGATTTATTCAACTTTGTGAACAGAATAAAAGACTTGTAAGGCAGACACACCAGGATATTATTTTAGAAAGCCACGTACAAATGGCAGAATCAGCATCAGTGATTTGTGACTACTATTGAAGAAATTAGAAATAATTGCAACCTTTCATTACAAAACCTGTCATTTGGTATCTGCAAGCAATTTGGTGTAAAACTAATCTTGACGACTGAGTCATTGCCAAACCTAATAATTTGCTGCATAAACTTTAAACCATTTAATTGCTCAAGGTGAATGCAAGAATCTATAACATTAACTGTTACTATATCAAGACCCAATCATACAGTTCTTGAGTCAAAGAAACTGGGACTGTAGGATCAGGCTCTTAATTATTTTTTCTCTTTAAACATAACATGAGTTAATATGAACTTAAATTTCATGGGAAAAAAGAATCTATCAGTGAAAGACATAACAACGTTTCTGTTTAGTAAGCTTATTTTGGATTACTCACATGAACTACTGAATTGATAAACATGCTTGACTGGGTTTCAGGATTTTGCAAACTTATACATAAACTGCTTCAGTAAAACAACAACAAACATAGCTGCACAAAGTGAAAAATCCATTACCATTTATCACTAATCTGATTAAACCAAACAGATTTTTTCAATATGCAAACTGTGGATAAAGCATCCTCACCACTCCACAGGCAATAGCTATGCCTGGATTCTACACCCTACTCTCATTTCTAAACAGTTGGCTAGCCCAACATTTCTCATTGCTGTACAAAACCCTACCTCTTATTTGATTATATTTTTCCCCTAGAAGAGTTCCTACCCCGTTTGCAATTTAAAAAAACTAATTTTTTATCATTTTGTAAACATTATAAAATGTAAACATTATATTATACCATAAAATACCATTGGTCTGCCCCTGCAACGCCTGAATTTTCACCAATTTCTTGTAAATCTGATTTAAAACCAGCTTTTGCAATTAGTATCTGTCATGGAAATGATGTCAGAACGCTTCATTTACATCTTCTTTTGCTACCTACCATTGTTATAAAGTAATTACCATATACATGTATTTGTAGCATACCTATTTGTGCACGCCATTTTTCTGTTGATTTTGTTTGAAGGGCTTGGAGAGAAAGTTGGATTGGCAAGGGATTTTAGATGCTCCCACAACATGTGAGAATAAAGTTCAAGTCACAGCACAGTGCAAAGCATTATTGGAAGGGAAAAAGAAAGAACTCTGTCCTACAATGTGTTGAAAGCTTCCCAAATGGTGAGAGTTATTTCAGAAAGTTTATTTTAGGTAAACGAAAGCTTTTTCAAGGAAGTGGTAACATAGGATTACACATTACAAAAGGTTGCTTTTCAAGGCAAAGGGGAATTATTTTACTTCTCTTTTCAACATATCCCCCTTATCTATGAAAAAGCTACTAGAAAAGGTCACCTGGTGGACAGTACATATGTATGCATGTGTGTAGATTTTATTTTTTAGCAAAACCCAAAGCTAGAAACTTGTTCCTTTAAAATACAAAATTATTAAATGAAAAAAAACCCTCTCCTTCATGTTAAGCAATGAGTAAAAAATATACTAGGTTTGCATACAAGAAGTACAAATATTCCTTAGAATACTATTTTTTCCACATTTCAGGGAGCCTCGAAAGATGAAATGTTAAAAATTCATTCTACAAGTAGCTGCATCCTGAGGACCAAATATGTCCTGTTAAATTAAGCTTTAATCTCACGAGATCTCGGAAGCTAAACAGAGTTCCTCTCCCTCCTCTCCTACACCCCTGCTTGAGCACAGCTCCAAATTCTGAAACCAGCATTCACCAGACGCATGGCTGAAACCTGAAACTCCACGTATGCCTGTGGTGGAGAGAGAAGTTTTAGATGCTCTTTGACATTTCCTACCACATGCCTTTTTAGCATCCCAAAGCTCAACAGTGTCTGCTATCAGTCCCAAAGGAGATATTTTACTCTCCACCACAAATTCAACAATGACCCAAGATTTCCAGGCCATACAGTGACATCGACTTCCATGACCGAGCCCCAGCCTTTTGGCCCTGTACTGCATAATGCACACATCCTTTTGCCTTTATACAATTTACTCCAAGAAACTGCCCTCTGAAAGGCTGCAAAGTAATCGGTACATATAGGGTGAATAATCAGTTCAACATTTGCAGCAATGAAACAAACCATTCCATACTGAAAAGAAGTTAAGAGTCACTATGTCATTAAAGACATATCATGAAGATTGTTTCCCCAGCATACCTTGCTAGCACACATTGCCACAGTGTTGTCTATATATACTTGAACCTACATCTGCTTGATAGGTAATCATTGCTTCTGCTGCATCTTTCACTAGAGATGGGGAGAACAAGAGAAGAGAAGAAAGAGGAGACAAAAAGTAACCCTGTCTTTAACAGATGCAAATACAACTTGGAAGCTCACCAGCAGGTAAAGTCAGCTAACAAGAACAGTGTACTCCCCTAAGTGCAAGTGTGAGATCTTTTACAACAAGCCTGCACTATGTTACTGTAGAAAATTTGTGCCTATGCAGCAATGAAACAACCCATTACTGCAAGAGAGAGAATTTACAAAGTGTTTCTGAATTAATAATTGGGAAGTTAATTTGACTGTGATGTCATGATGCAAAACTTAGTTTTGTGACTGATTTTTTGCAGCGAGCTTAAAAATAAAATTAAATCTAGGAATTTTTTTTATTATTATTATTACTCCTACAAGTCTCACAGAGACTATAATAACAGAGCTTTAGTAGCTACAATTAAGAACTAATCCTCTGGAGGGAAAAGGAGTAATTTTTTACATATTGAAGTTGTCCCTATGTACAACCAAAGCAGGTAAAAGATTTGATTTCTCTCATGCATTTCCAGTGTAAGTGACCTCTGTATACAGCCAGGCACCTACATCAAGTGTAAAGTTAGCCCTGTTAATGCAAACAAGTTCTTTATTGATGTACTGCAGTGAAGACTTGAGCCTGCACAGTAAAATAACAAGGGGAAAAAATCCACGTACAATTAAGAAAAAGGATTTTTTGGTTTGTTTTAGTGTTTGTTAGAGCTCACAACCATCAAAAGCTACTTCAATAAATTTCACATAAAAGTGGAAATCTTCAACCATTTTTCCCTTTATCATGGTAGTCCAAGTATTCCAAGGTACAAATGACTGAAACAACAAAGAAAACAGATCGAAGTTTTATCTCATTAAAGCTATTCAAAGAAATTATTTCCCCCTTGAACAGAGTAGTGTGAATGTAACAAACAGGCACAGTGTGGAAGGTCTGGGTCACGTGGGTAAGTAATAAACTACTGCTTTTTATGAGACAATAAGAAAATACATACAAAGCTAAAAAGGGATTCTTTACAAGGAAAAACAGTAAATGCAAGGTCAACTTTGCCCTATTTATTCCCCTGATCTTGTCATGATGTAATCAAGTTTCAAGTTAAGTTATATTTTTCTCACCCCCCCATCCACAATTTAAGCAACCAATGTGTTAAATCAGTGCAAATGGACTCTGGCTATCTAGACCCCACGACAGCATGGCTGTTCACTAACATACATGTAAAAATAGTTTCATTTTGGGCAAAGCTCCTCTTTGTGCTCCTGAAGATTAAATGATGAATAGATTTTGGATGGTCAATCACAGTGAGATGAATTTTACTTCAGTTATAATTGGCATGTGTCCTCACTGCAATTCAACGTACAAAACCCAAGTTTTTTTCCTTCACTCTAAACAGTGTTATTACCCCACTAATTCCTCTCATTGTATAAGGATAATATTTCATTGTACAATAATATATTTTCTTCACTGTTACTGAGTAAGAAGGACAGAAAACTTGAGAAGGCTTCTGCATAAGTATGAGGAAAAAGAAATACTTGCAAAGAGGAAGGTGGTCTTCTATACTAAAAATAGCTGCTATGGTTCCTTCTGCAAAGTTTCTCTTTCACTGACAAACGTTGCACTTCAGTTGCCAATGCCAGTATACATAGAAATAGGCTTCAAAGTTTATACGGAACTTCAGAACCTAAAAAAAAAAAAGAGAGAGAGGAAAGACCATGTTTTTGCAAGATTATATTCGCATAGATTAAGATTCTGATAAAGCACACAGAAAGCAGAAGTCCAGTTAGTAAAAGGAACCTCAAAATATCTATTATACAAATATTAAAGTTATTCAACCTAAACTCCTAGAAGTCCACCCTAATTGCTGCTTTCATGTCTGGCATTGCACTTCAACTTCTGAATTCCTTAGCTTCCAAGAGCAGACTTATGGAGATGCTGTACTGTTTGATTTGGCACTGTTCACAAACCTTGGCAGATGATCAAATAGAGGGCACAGAAGAGCAGGAAAAGCCTTAAGAAACTGTCTGAGCTGCTGTTGTTACTGCCTCCATAGGGAGAAAACTAACTAGTAAGCACAAAGTAGCTGTATGTATTACTCTTTTTTAATTTTATACTGCTTTTTTATATATACATTGGCCAAATAAACATCACCATTTCAACAATAGATACTAATTTGGCCCCAGCTTAATTTACATCTCTTCACTCTCCAACAGGTAGAAATTTTATTTTTTCCTCTTCACAGTATTTTGGGATATATGAGTCACTAATGTTGTACACTAACTGAAAACTCAAGACAAAACTGTTACAAAAGGCAGCAGGAAGGAAACAGGACAATTTCAAAGGCACTTTACAAAACCACAAAGTGTAGTATGATTAAAACTGGAAGATTTAAAACACTATGTCTATAAATATCCAAGGGACATAAAGCTTCATTTTTTGCAACAGGGTTTAGATTCAGAGCAGTGTTTTGAACTTCAAGAGGACCCAATAATAAACTAGGGAGTCCTGAAAAGCTGCCAAGAAAATTCTGCTTATGTACAATACCAGGGGGAGGATGTCCAAGTCACACAGAGACAGCAGAAAGTAATCCCAAGGTCCTTACGCGCCTGGAAATTCACAGAAATGCCTTCCATGTAAACAGGAATCACCAAATATCAATACAATCACAAAAGCTTTTACATGCAGTGTTTAACTCCTGGTAAGATCAGGCCATGTCAAGTGACGGGGCCCAGGGAAGACAGAAGAGTCACTTCCCAAATCCCAGTCCTCCTGTTGGTTCCAGCAGGCAGCCGATACTCGAGACAAACCACGCAGTGTAGCGATGTCTTCCCCACCTCTGCTGACAGCACGGGCCCTCCAAAACCTGCACGGACGCAGGACACTTCCACTTCTGTTGAGCATCGCTTCAAGCAGGAGCAGGCAGGAGAAAGAGGAGACTCACGACTGTAACAGGAATTAATGCTTCGAGCAGTTTAACTCCTATTCAGATTTCGACTTGGAGAGCTGCCAGGTTACCAGGGAAGCAAGTCATACAGAGCAGCTGTTGCCCAGTTATGATCTTCTGTCTCCCCAGACTTCCTCCACGTACATGCAGCAGATCCTTGTCTGCAAGCTGGGGCTTCTTAAGGCCCCCACAGCAGAGAGAAAGAGACGGAGCTCTGCACTTGGCTACAGCTTTGGCAGTATTTCCTCCCCGAGTCTGCCCTGTAAGTGGAGAAAAGCACATTATGCTCTGCGCTGTACAGCAATCCTGGGTGATGCCTTTAGGGGAATGGGCAGGGGGGATGAAACCCAAAATAAACTTTTCCAGTTTGTGCAAGAAATACACAGCCTCTTCTAGCTTAAGAGTTACGAGAGTCAGATGACTCTCAAACTGTGGTCCAGCCACCAGCGGACAGAGTGCCACCCTTTGTAAACATGGCATCACGCTTTCCTACACAGCTCAGTATGACTTTTATGCACATGAAATTAATCCTCATAGAGGATTACATAAAAGCCATCCCACAATCTTCCTCCTTTTCCAAGATTTTGAGATCACTTTCCCTCGCCTCCTCATCTGCCACCCCTTCATGCACCATGCTTGGGGACAGACATTATACCTTAGCCAGCACGAAGGCAAAACAAGCTTCTTCTCCTGACTGACACTTTCACCTCCTTTTTCCAAGACCTTAAAGTCTTTTATGGTCAACTATGCTCAGATTTGCCACATTACAGAAGCTGAAGTGAAGCTTCCTAAAATCAGATATTTTGTTTCATGTCCCTTTTGAATTAGGAACGCAAGCCTGAAGGTTTGCTGAAAACTCCACTTGCATATGTACCTGTACAAGTGCATTAAACTGAAGGCCTCAGTTTCTATGAATATACCACTTTGACAGGTATTCTTGTGACAGTTCAAAAACAAATCAAAAAAAAAGAATGCATTCCCTATGGACAAAAACTTTACTATTTCCCTCAAACTTTCTTTCTCAGGGCATTGTATGATTACTGGCTTTATTGTGCTAAAGCAGAACTACCCAAGTGAGCCACATTCAAGAGCGATGCAGCTGCTTTAGACAAAAAAAATCATCCAGTGGCCAAATTCCAGTTGCAGTTATGGTCCCTTAATGAAATTACATCTTAATGGAATTGACCTACTTATACATTAAGACTACTGTACCTAAAATATAACATAGACTGAAACATATTCTTTGTCATTTTAGCTGCAATTTGCGATATTGATTTTAACCCCGGATCAGACCTTGATCTAACTAAGTGCACTGTGAATCCAAAAATCCTGACCTCCAGACCAAACATTTGTTCTTTATTATAAGTGCAGGCAGACCGCCTCACATTTGGGTGACGGATGTGACCCCAATCTCTCAGTTAACACTCTGGTTCAAAGAGTAATCCTGCCGCCCACAACTTTATTGTTAGGAAAGCTATACAAGAGTGCTCACCAACACGAAGTAATGACTCCTAGTTCTCAGTGACACCAAAAGCCATCAGGGTATTTTCTTGTGAAATAAGAAAAAAAAGCAAACCCAGAAGTAAGGGTGCTAGTTTGCAAACAGAAAAAGAAATCTTTGATTCCTTCATACCAGTGAAAGTTAAGGGGGGAACAGTGATTTAACTTTCTTTTAAAACATACTGAAGCATTCAACCTCCCATCACAAGGCCCTCCTGCCCTGATTTAGACATTCTTGAAAGATTTAATCATTGCAAGTAGAAGCATAGGGAACCTTCAGAGATTTGTAATACCTATGTGCTGATCCTCCCTACAGTACGTGAAACCTAGATCTTCCACAGGTACTTAGTTTCCTATTGGTTTAACTGGGCACCTAAATGACTTTAAATTTATTTATGCTTCACCACCCCTCTTCCTCCCAGTAAATGAAGGTAATACTGTCTCCTTGGTCCAAAGAACGTTCATGACAACAAACTACTAAGATCACCGAGTCATTTGAAATTATATTGAGTTGCTTAAATAACTTTGAGGACCTGGGCCTCAGAGACTGTAGGAACATAGACATAGATAAGCCTCGTGCAGTGTTACAGGCTTACTACCTGTAGTGAATGAGATTTTGAAAAGTAACTTAATCACAACAACAGGATTTTAAAAGAAATTGTGATTCTAATTCTCCTACAAGTACAGAAGACAGGTCCTCTAATTCTCCTCTGTGCCTTTCAAATAATCTCTCTAAGGAATTATTAGACTTTCTATGACTGAACTACCCTCTCTTTACAAAGTTGACTCCACATCTAAACCACGGAGCAAATCAAATGTAGTGGACCCTTTTAATCCGAGAGAGCCTCTCTACGTGACTAGGAAGAAAGACTCTGTTTAAACTGATCTATTTCATTTCATAGGCAGTTATAAATGTTCATCTCTCTTTCCTTCTGGCAGACATGAAGAAGGGAGCAGTACTGCCTCAAGACTCACACACTGTACATCATTTTACATTAAACTATTAGAAAGAAATAGCACATAGGAAGAACAATAGGAAGCAGAGGCAAGTGTTCTGCAGTAGTATAATTACTATAATCGTCATTTTTGAAGATGGAAATCCTTAGGAAAAAAACCCAAACAACCCAGAATATAATCAAACTCACATTTACCAGTGGTTCAACTGATTTATTCAAATGGAAGCAGCATAGTCTGCAAGTAAGTGGGAATAAGACTATATTTACTGAACTGCCAATACTTCCAAATTGTAAATGAAAATACAAAACATCAGGATGGCAGAAAACTTAAGAGCATTCTCCAAGCTGTTAACAGCTATAGAGGATATGTTTATGCAGGAGACATGAAATTAATTCACTGGATGTCCCTAGACTCTACTGAACAGCGGTAAACTTGATAGAAACTTTCCAAATGCCAAACATGAAAGACCACAATCATTTCTGACTTAGCATATGACCTTTGATCAGTCATTTTCCCCTTGGCCCATCATTTCTCGGTTGTGTTTACTTAGACATTACAGTGTTGCATGGACTTAACATGGGTTAAGTGAGTTCAGTGCTGGAAGTAGCTCAGTGCTCATTATGGATAAGAATGCTTTGCTTTGGGTGTCTGATCTCAGGAGATGGTGTTAGAAAAGGAAACTACTTTAGCTTCAGCACTACAAAAGACAGTAATAGTGCAAAATCTTAAACACTTCAACTATTTTTGCATGCCTCTAACTCTTCAGGATAAGATTCTGGAACAAAGACTTAAATTTTTTAGTTAGTAAGTGATTTCAAAATGCTAAAGACAGACAAAGAAAATGCTACAAAAGAGCAAAGGGAGGAAAAAAAGAAAATATTATCATCTCATAGAGAAAAAAAGTGTGCTCTTCACAGAGTAATTCTCCCTACGCTGTAACACTATTTTCTGCCTACATGCTGCCTTTATTTTTGAAAAGGATGACACGACAGTTCTTGGGAAGGTACCCCTTCATGACTATTATAAAAATTTTTCAATGGCACAGGTAAGATTTAAGAATTCTGAACTTTAATAACAGAAAACATAACTTTCTGACCCGATGACAGTCAAGAAGATTTGAAAAGATCTAAAACATCATCAACCATACAAGCAATCATAAACAACACACCAAACACTTTTTCCAAAAAGCAGTCAGTAAAGCAAGATTGTATCCCTACCAATGCACAGAAGCAGAAGAACTTTACCTTCTGTTTTCATAGAAATATTTACAAATGCTAAAGCCCAAACCAGAAAGTCTGCATTTTGATAGATGCCCCAGATGTTCAGAAAAAAAAATTTTTGCACAGGAGCTATATCATTGTGACTGTGCATCATAAAGGTCTCTTGTATGTAGCTCAAGAACACATTCAGTTACCACCTTCCTCCAATAGCTTCTCTGGAACCCCCAAATCTACAGGGAAGACATGTAAAATATTAAAGGAAGTCCGTGAGAGGAAGCAGCAAAAAATGCACCACAGTGTACTTCAGCTTTTTCAGAAGCATATATTCATTTGCCCTTCAGATCAGCACAGTGGGACCCTTACATACAACATGCAATTCTGGAGTGATACATTGATGTTCTCCTTTTTCTCAAAACTTCTGTATGGAAGAAAAGAGTTGCTGTGTGCAGCAAAGTAGAAGTATGTGTACCTCAATGTCATTTCATATTCTAAGCAGGTATTACTTTAAATTATTTTACTAACACAATAGATCATTTCTTCTTACATCTGTTTATCTGCCCTTAGACTGAGGGTCTTGTAAAGCACAGAGAGGAGCTTTCTGGAAAGCATCCAACTGCCCCCATCAAAATAATGACTTCTGCTTAATGAGAATTAATTCAATTATAATAAAGCACAGAGATGCTGTGTGCAACAGAGATGGTCTGGCTTGATTTTACAGAGACAAGTTGCAATGAAACTCTGAAATAAATGATAATGCCAAAGGAAAAATTCTTCACTGTTGTCAAACTGTTCGGAAAGCGTTAACATGGTTCATTCATTTTCAGCTGCAATACCATGTTGAAAACATACTTTTGCTAGTCTGCAGTTGATTGATGTACATTACTCATATCAAGCTAATGGCACTTTATTTTCCAACAGTAGCAAGTAATGAGTGACCTTGAGTGCATATTGTTTTGCTGAAAGGTTTTGTTGCTCCGTGTACTCTATGAGCACCCCCAAGGAAATGAGGGCCCTGTATTGGTGGTTTTCAGCAAACCTCATTTCTTTCATGGCTTTCTGTAAAAGAATTTGATACAGGGATAGAAGCTAACCTCAGTGAGTAAATGAAATATTGATCCACACTACTCTGGCCTTGCCTTCACCTTGTCCCAGGGCTGTGAGTTACTGACTTTTCCGTTTTGGCTGTAATAGGAATTATTACAACAGGCCTGTGCGAGTAATTACTTGGCATGGCAAAAAGGAGGGTCCATCATATATTTCTGTAAAGACGTTAGTTTCCATCAGCCCAGCAGTCTGCTTTTTTGGCCCTGTCTTTCCTACTCTTGATTCAATTCTTTTAACCATCATTAATCAAGTTCCTTGTCAGTAGAAGTTTATCAAAAGTATTAAGTGAGCAAGGTTGCATGGCCTCCTTAAAAAAAAAAAAAAAAAAGCCCAAGAAAAAGAAGCACCAATGCAGGGCAGTAAATTTCAAAATATAGAAGGCTGGTTCCATGATATATATGAGTGTCTCTTCAGCTGGAATGAGCAGTTTGTTTTAGTGATAGATACTGTAGTTTGAGCCGTGATAGAATCCTTCTCAAGTTTATATGTCATAGACTATCGTTTATGAGAGACCATGTGTTTCTAAATGGTGAAGGTCACGGCTGATGGCAAAAGTAAAAGCAGTGGTGATTCATTAAAAATAGTTAATAGGGCCTGTTGTTGACAGGGATAAATAGCAACACACTGCTTTTTCAACCCACAAGCAACTGGTTTAGGCAATGTTTCTTCTGTGTTTTCCACCACTCCTGATTGCCAGACAGCTGTGAACATACATAGAGACATAAGCAAGATTGCTTCCACCCTTTTAATAATAGATGCAGGATGGGTTCCCAGTGTGAATGACTTCTCTAGATACAGATTTTCCAACCAGCAGCTTTGGCAGACTGACTAAACATTTAGCTTGCAGTGATTTGTTAGCTAATAATCAAGTTTACACTGTACACAGAATTCTTAGGGACCAAATACATTTGCTAACCATACTACTGGGATCCCATCCTTCAGTCTGAACACCAACTAACACCTTGGTAGAGTTCATGTAAAATTAATGGAAGCTTTGCTTGCATAAAGGACACCAAGATGGGACCTTGTGGCATTGGAATGGCTAAAATACTAATGATCTTCATTGTACCCTCAATCAGAAAAATGTAATTTCCTTAAGCCATTTTTGAGCTAGTCAGAAAATGAACTCTTAAAATCCAGTTAGAAATAAAAGATTTTACCTGGTTGTTGGGGTGCTATTCCTTTTTTTTGTTTTGTTTTTACTTTATTTTTTAGATGCAAACAAACAACAATCATCATTAAAACAGAGGTTTGGTTGACCTAGTAAAGCTTACAAATAGGTTTTTCCAAACAGATTTGGGGCTGCATTTGAAAAAAGAGTTTGTTGACTGTTCTCTTATGGACACAACCCTACAGTGCATAAGAATGATAGCCCATGGTTTGCCTACAGTTTTTCTTTCGTTTGTTTTTAAGTACAGAGGGCTATGCTACTAATATATAGTCATTATTGATTAAAAAAATAATAATAAAAAAAAGCAGAGCAATGATTCATAACTTCCAGAGATAACATCAAATCCATCTAATTTTATCACACCAGAGTGTTCTGGGGTCAGTGGAAAAACTGGACAGAACTCGACACTTGGGTTTACCAGACATATGATCCAGATTACTTTTAGAGTGAACTGGTGTGATTGCACTGAAGCCGATGAACATAAACTATTTTCTAAAATGAAAGAACTGTTTCCGGGACCTTTAGCTTCATCAAACACACAAGCTTTATCCCTGACAGTTTCTCATCCAGAACAGAGCAGAGACAGACCAAATACCTCTTATCAACTTCACTGTAAAAATTACATATTGCACTAAGGTTTGTTACATTCATTTTTAGTGACCGATTGGACAGACTGGAAAGCTGGAGAAAGAGGTGGTTTACATTTAATTTCTGATCCTCCTTTGCTAACTGAACGTTTTGCTATGTCTCTCCTGGCGTTTCCCTACCTTTCTACCTAGCTAACACACTAGCTGACATGAGCACAGGGAAGGATTCTCATTTTAGAAGAAAATTATGTTTATCATTCTGTTAAATGGTTTCCTCCGTATCTTTGTCGCAACTGTTTAGAGAGTTCCAATTCTTGGTTGATCTTGAAGCACTATCAAAATGAATATGATTAACGACTTCCCTAGGAGTTGATCTTTCTCTGCTTGAGTGGACACTAGAACAATAACAGCAGAAAATAAAAGAAAAAGAAAGAAGAAACAAGGAAATCTACTGGTTAATTAAAAATAGTAACAAAGAGAGCAAATGAAAGAGTGAATCCATTAAGGCTTGGTTAATTCTGCCATCTCCAGTCCTTTGTTCTTCATATGATACGTATGCTTTGCAGCTGCCCAGATCAGAGCTGAAATCCTGTAATTACAGATGCTCCCTCACTTTCCTTCCTCTTGTTTCACTGTGGAAAAAGAAGTTTGATTTTTCCTTACTTGCTAGCCTAATACAAATGTTTTTTTAGGCAAGCTGGGAGATAAGTCCATGTTGTCTAGCTGATAACCCTTCTTAAATGTAGTTTTGTCTCAAATGTTTTTACTTTTTTTAGGCACTGATTAAGTGCTACTTCCCTTGGCCAATCATCTGCAGAAACACCACCAGCCTCTAAATTAGAGGCACAGTGAAAAATACTTGATTACTAACTAGAAAGGTAAATGAGACATCTGTTGTGATTATTTTAATGCTTATATTGTGATACTTCTATAAAAGGACCAGTTACCCTAATATAGTCATCTTGAGAAAGACAGTCTGCAGTGGTTACAAATTGACTTTTTATGGAGAAAATAAGACTGTTCCTAACCTATTGCACTGATATTATATTTTGTTAATATTTTATGAAATAAAAGTCCTCCCATTAAGGGTGGCAAATTGCTTTATAATTATAGCACTTCACACACTAGAATGACTACTTCATTTTATGGAAAAAAGCTCAAAATACAATTTCATTATCATCCAGTGTCTTTTCATCCTACTAAAGGTTTCAGCAGAAAGCACTGCTATATGCATCTCAAATTTCTCCTTTTCCAAATATTAGTTCAATTAAAAAAAAAAAAAGAAAATTATGATTCCTGTTCCATGCTGTTCGCTGCTAATGAAATAGTTGTGTACAGTGAACATTTGTACATAGATCTAGATGAATCAAATGAACAAAGTGAACAACTATAAAATATGGACCTTTTAACTTCTACATCTAAAGGCTGATTTATATACAGTATTGAGTTAACTCAAGTGGTTTAGAAACACATTTAGTTAAATCTGTGCAACTCCCTGGTGCAGTCTCCCTTAAATCAGTTTAAGAGGATCTTAAATCGATTTAGCCTGGTGTGGTTTATAGACCTGAATTGGTTTCTAAACCAATTTAGTTAAAATTGGTATCCAAGTTGTAATCAGACAGTGCCCAAGTCAATCATACTGATCTTAGTCCGAATCAGTACACTTTTTCCCTTCTCAGACAAGAGCGAAATTGCAGCACCGAAGGTTTTTTTCATCTTTCCTCTTTTAAAATTTTGATAGAACCATTAAATTCTCCTTCTGGAAAGCATCAATAGTCTGGCTTATGTACAACTGTCTCTCCTACCTCAACACACCAGTTACAATTTTGGTGTCTGCAACTGCAAACTCAAAGGTTATTTGATTTCCAGTGGAGTGCTTTGTTTGTCTGCTAGATCATCACTGCAACACCATCAATATTACACTAACCATATTGCAAATGAAAACTCAGCTGATTCATAATCCTGGGAAATACGGTCACTAAAATATTCTGATTCTAGAGGCACTATTTTTAAAAAACCCTAATTTAATCAGACAAGATGCAGAAACAACTATCGATCATAAAAACAAAACAATAAAAAAAAACCAAACCAAACAAGCCCCCCTACCTCAACTGCGAGAACTTTGTGGAATGACCTCTAGAGACAATATTGACTCCACGCTCACAAAGCAAGCAACAGCAAAACAGAAAATCACCAAAAACTCAACCCCAAACAGAGTTGCTTTTAACTGGCCTCCTGAGCAGCAAATAAGTCTGAAGTGTAGCCTTTGAATGCTGAAGATTCGAGCCAAGTTAAAAGGCAAAGCTGGAATGAACTGATTTTCCATACACAAACCCAAGACTTACGGACAGGAAAACGATCAAGAAACTCCAATCCTTCAGTATTGTGAACCCTTTCCAAACACAACATAATACAGAAAACCTTCTTAATATAGAAACCTTTCTATCCCTTTAGCTTCTTCCCCCCATCTTGCCCCCCACGCCAAGCATAGAGAGCAAGCCTTTTATTTTTAGTTTTTTTCTTTTCTTTTTCTTTTCTCCTTTTGATCACTGCCATGGCATCTTGTCCTACAGTTTCGTTTCTTGTTTTCAGGTTTAATTGCTAACCAATGAAGTTCAGTGCCTGGGGAAGGTGCAGCATGCATCTTCTGCATCTGCAGGAGAAATGCCATTTCCTCCATATGTGGAGCATTGCCCCTGCACCACGTATATTTAATAAAATCTGGTATTTATTTACCAAGAAGATACAAAAACGAGTTGCCTTTAATTTAACTCTTCCACTGCATTTATGTGTTATGAATTTCAGCCCTTCGGAGCTAGTTCATTGCACAGAAATACTTGGTTTGTTTAAAAGGTAAAATCTCCCTGTGGCACAACTTGTAAGGTCAGAGACCGAAGAAAACATGTCATTATTTCTGCTATGAAAATTGGTCTACCTAATGGATTTTCATTTAAATATACTTCGGAGACAACAGAATATTAGAAACCAACAGAATTTTAAATATTGGACTAAGGACATTAAAAACTAGGCACACCTTTCTATTCCTTATGTCCCTTTCTGTAGATAAAAAGTAGGCAGGGTTTTCTTTTAAAATAAGCAGATGATATATTAGTCAGGATTATCTGAGTTTGTTCTTCTGTGATAATCGTTTTATTATTATATATTCACCCAAAGTCATAAGGAAAAAATATTCTGGGGTGAAATTATTCATGTCCTAATTTTTGCCTAACATAGTTCGGCATGATGCTGTCAGTCTGTTTTAAGGGATCTTATAGCAGAAGTGTGAGGGGTGGTGAAAGGGCAACCAAGACACTGAGTTGGCAGATGAAGCTGAGACGGCATACAGACATTTGTATGAAACTTGCCTTTGTGTGTGCTTGAAGTGAGTTAAGTAGGTCTCATTTATTTTAAATGGTTTGTTACTGTCAGGGACAGATTCCAGTGGTTTTTTGATACTTACTAGAACTTCAGGATCCTTGCCTACTGAGCATGGAAGGGATATTAATGAAGGAAGATGTCCTTACCCATTCAGATTATTTGAATGCAACTTGAAGATCGATTACCATTTTGGTCTAAATATCCCCCTACCCAAGACACTTCCACATCTCATTCTTTGTTGCATTTAAAGACTGGAATAAGAATGGCTTCATATTTCAACTACAGTGTGAAAGAAGAGAAGGGTCTGAGCCCTCATGGTAACAGTTGAAAAGAGAAAGAGGGGGGAGCAATTTTTTCCTGTCCTGTTCTAGTTTGCAGGCCTCCTCTTACACGGTATCTGAGCTCTAGGATGACATCACTGCAACATGAACCCAGACCTTTCCCTCATTCCCAAATTCTATTATATATTACAATTTTTACACATAAGGACTCTTCAATTATTTCTGCACTGGCTCTGTACCAATATAAGCACTGGCAAAAATTCAAAACATTTTTCAAGGGAATGATTAATTGTATAAGTGTTCTGAGATATACAAAAAATATTCAGCCATTTGAATTACCCTCTCAGGCTCTTACTGGCTGAGATGACATTGCAAAAGTTTATAGAACATCTTGACTGATTTCAAACAAAAATTTCAGGCGTATACACACTTGCCAACAGGCAGAAGCAGGTTAAACAGGCATTTTTCTCTTTGCCTTCTGTTATATGACTTCAAACGTTTATTTTTCTGTAAGCAAAACTATTTTTGCAGGCAGTTATAAGGCCTCATAGACTTTTAACATCATGTCGTGCAACAAGTTTTGCAGCACATATGCTTTCTGCTCCCACCCCAATGAGGTACCAGGCACTGGCCCAGCTAGACCCAAGGGCGCCTGCCTGCTGCTGCACTGGCCAGTCTTCGTTCTTTTCCACTGATGTGGCCTTTTATGAGTAACTGATGCAGACTCAAGCTTTAATCTGGCACTAAGGATTTGACAATTCATTCATTAGTATATACTTACCACAAAAGGCAAGAACAAGTCTTTATTTTCAGCATTTTTGGGATGATCATTCTGCAATGTATACCCTGCTCGCTTTGACAGTACTAATGTCTTAGATTAAAACACACGTCGTAGAAATGGTTGACGCACTAGAAGGACAGAACAGACTTCTTATCCAAACGCAAGTCTTTTTTTAATTTAGCCTTATTGCTATCTAGCATATGCTCCCCAACATAACTAAAGCTGAATTGCTTTGGCAGTAGTCAGATAAACCAAAGTATGGATAACCAAAATGGATAGGTACCGCTGTAGTTTCATAAGTAGATCCACCTGGGAGACACCCGCCAATGTTGTCTATTTCTGACTTTTTTTATTTTTTATTTTTTATTTTAATTCTAATGACACAGCTTTTGCTGCTATAAAAAAAAAGGTGATACAAATGCATACCAATCCTCAGAACATCACATTTCCCAGTTCCTCTCAACGGCGCTGTATTTCAACAAACTACCAGAATGGTTAAAACCAGCTACTATTCAGAGTCTCCTATTTCCAGTAGCACAAAGAACAGGAGCAGCTCATGTCACTTAACTCAAAGTCTTACTTTACCCTTATGTTCTGCATTGCTTATATCCCACTACAAAAAAATCAGGCACCTCTTGGAAGATTATTTTGTGGAAAGAATATCTATCTATCTACACCATCACACTCCAAAGTAAATATTTGTATTTTTTGGTAGCTAACAGTGCATGAGAGCCTACAGGGTTTCTCTCCCCCTTCTCCTTCCTGTTCTCATTAAAATATTTTTTAATGAAAATGTCATTGGCATGTCACATCGTTTCACCCACTGTCAACTCTCAGATGCTCATTATGCTTATTCTTGAGACAAATGTTAGACTAAGAACAAAAAATATTTTTTCTCTTAGGAGAAGTAGGATAGTATCAAAAATAAAATACAAATCAACTCATCAGCAAACCCCAGACATTTTCAGAACATTGTTTCAAGTGTTCCAGTATTAATTAAATACCTTAAAATTGCAACCTTCACTTTATTCTGTGTTATCTTAATTTTCTTTACATTTGTATTTGGAAAGCAACGTTTATTTAATAAAGGAACAAAACCAGGAAATTCTAAAAGCAAAGGGTTAGAAATGAGAAAAAATTTGATTAAAGATTAATTAGACTTCGATGCAGAAAAATGTAGATTCACAGAACAAAAGTACATGTAAGAAATCAAAGGCCTGGAAATCTAATGCTGCTAGCCAATGCTCTCAACCCAACTGATTAATTAATATTTTTCAAATCATCATTATTCCTAAATGAATCTCCACAGCAATTATTAATCCCTAGATAAAATTATTAGCACACATACATACATATTCTTTCTAATCAAAAGAGTTATGCAATCAAGAACTGAAAGCATGAAAGGACAAATACCAGAAGCAGGTTGAATTCTTGCAATGTTAAGGCCTTGTATTGAAATTTTGTCAACCAGAGAAAACCCATCTAAGCCTTGAAATAAAAATGTAACTTGCTTCTGCCACCCACAAGCAAGGACGCTTTTACTGTAAAACTTACTTAAAAAACGTGTGAGGTGTTTGAGGGTAGCCCCACTGGATAAGAAGATTTAATCATAGCAATGAGAGCTGTAGGTTTTGTGGGTGATCTGAGTCACTTTTCAGACAGTGAAAAGACTGCTAGTACCATCAGTGGACAAATTTATTACAGCAAGAAACTTGCACAATTTGAGACAGAAGTTTCATTATCTTCTTTTTAAATTACTCACACTTATAAAGACCTTTGACTTCAAAAAGCATAGTAAATACCGCTTTTTCTTTAAGTTCACTCGTCAGGATCACAAAGCTGGGCCCTGTCCTAACACACACACTTTTGGGGAGAAAGCCTTTTTTTAATTTTTGCCAGGAGTTCATTTCTGACATGCACATATTGGGAAATAAGGGGCAAGGAAAGAATCTCTTCTGCCAGTAATATTCACAGCAAGAAAAACACTCAAATGCTACCTTAAAATTGGCAGGTTATTTAAATTATTGCCTCGTTTAAGTTTATCAATGGGAAAACAGAAAGTCAGATACAGCTTTTGAAGTCTGTAACTTGAAACCTTTATTTTCAGAGGGTTTTGGGTCACCGAACAGCCCAAACCAAAATAAAGGTGTAGGTAATTATGAAACAGAAACTTCAATTCAGATTCCATCTTTCTGATCCACAAAGCCCATTTTTTCCCTAGTGCTTTCCTTTAAGCCAAGTAATTAGTGCTTTATGAGAGATCCTAATAGTGAAACTGAAGCTCCATCTGTGACTATTTATACAAATTACGTACCTCATCAGGTATTACTAGTGGTGCACAAGAAAAAGATGTACAGTATGTATTGCAAATTCCTGTATTCTCTTGGTATGATGCTTTTATGAGCTGTATTTTGTTTACAGACTAAAAAGAAGGAAGTAAAGTATTGCCAAGAAGTAGTTGTCAATTACTACGAGAATTAAAATAACCTTCCAAGACCATTTTCTTGCAATACATATTTAAATACCAATTTCTCAGGCTCTCCTTTAAAATCTTCTTAAGACAGGTAAATAATATTTTTATACTATGAAAGAGGTAGAGTTCCCACAGAAACAAATACATATAGAAAGAAACCCACCCTTTTCTGTCCCTAACAATTTTCTGAAGCTTGATTTTGAAACATTGGGGAAAACCAGAAAGACACTGTTAGGTGAAATACTGCTGTATTGGAACAAATAAAACATTTTTATAAGCCTTGAATTCAATGGCAAACATGTGAGCCAGGGCAGAAGCTGAGGAGGATGATGAAGTTTCCCAAGTCTCAGGCTGTGCTGGCAGAGCTGGCACAAGTAGTCGTCTTCTTCCCCACCCCAAAGAGCAAGGTCTTTGTCTTTTCAGCTGCCTGCCACGCTGTATTTAACCAGGGCAAGTGCTCCCTGGAAAAGGAGCATCCTAGAAAGCTGTGTGAGCACGAGGGTATGCAAATGATCAGCCCAGCCTGGAAGCTACTCCAGCCAGCTCAGCTACCAGTATAGCTTTTCATTAGCTATGCTTCCTCCTGCGTAGGGGGGTATTTTTACTTGGTACCTAAACAAGCAGCATAGTTTGGTTTTAAATCAGGAGCAAGTTTGTCACAGCTAAGTAAATAGTGTATAGTTTCTAAAATAATATATATCTAGCCATATACTCTAGAGAGTTTTAAATGAGTAAACAGAAATTCAGTTTTAACATGCAAACAGACACTGTAAGGTTTCCCCACGGCTGCCGTCTCCATTTTGTCCACCACAGGCCCTTTGCCCTTCCCAGAATATTCCTTGTCCAGAAGCAGGCGAAAAACTTTATCACACAGCAATATAGAAATTACACCATTTTTGACTGAGATCATACTTGAAGATCAAGCGATTTAAAAAAAAAAAAAAAAAAAAAGACAGCAAGAAAAAGCACCGCCTCATCCCTCCATGGGTACACTAAGCCAGCGAGGGGTGACAGGGACGTGGGGGCTGCCAGTGGGATGGGACTGGTGCTGTGGCCCTGAATAAGGTGAGATCTCTTGTTTTCCACAGAGCTTTAGAACATGACAATGCTACCCATACATGCAAAAATGTCTGCTGATTGAAGAAAAGAGATGGGGGCAGAGTCAGCATCCCTATGTGAGGCACGAGGGAGGTGGAAGATGCTGCCATATTCTCTGCAGAGTTCTTTCTCCGCTCACCTAGGCCCATCCCTCCACATGCACCCATGACAGGTGCCTCCTCCCCGCAAGAGTCATTAGACAGCATAAACTCTGTTTCAATTACTGACCTTGCTAAGTCACAGGTGATTTACCCTTATGGTTTGGTTTTTAGACACTGCAGCATCCCCGTCCCTGGGATGCTTCACCTCTTCCATTTCACCTTCATAACTGTGCCCGCCAGGAGAGCAGCTTCAGGCCTCTGCACAACGAGCAGCTGAGATGAGGGCCATGGCTAAGGGGCATTTTCTCTGCCTAATTTCTACAGACGGCAGTTGGCACAAACACCCTCCCCTGCCATAGTCTGGGCAACTCTCAGAGAAGGAGAAGTCTCGACAGCATCTACAAGGCATGTGCTGTCTCCCCTGCTCCCCAGGGAAGCTCCCCAGGTACAGACGGTAGCTTCGGGGCTGTGAGAAACCCCATAATGTTGCAAAATACACTCCAACGCCTAACCTTAAACATTAAATGGATCGCATGAATGGTTATTTTTCAGCATCGTATTCCAGACTCCTAGATCTCAAAAGGCTGCTCATACATCATGCAGTATAAAAGCTAATACAATTTCAGAGGGTGTAGTACATGGCCAAGGTCAGGAATATTTTCTCTCTGCTGGCACTTTCTGAGCACTTAACAAAAGCTTGTCTTAAACAATAGGTGTGTTATGATAAAGACAAAAGAGACTACGTTCCTGACAAGGAATGATATTGTATCTATTGTTTTAACTGTTGCAGACAATGATATTTAAGAATTAAGAAGTCCAAGGTAATGCACAATTAACGGTCTAATTTGCATGGTCATTTATCACTAGTTTTTACACACATCAAGTGTTGCTTATGAATAGCCTGCTAAATATCCATTTGTAAATACAGATACAGGATTTGTACGTGGCAGATACTGTGCCTAGTTTGACTGAAAAAATGAATGTGTGGAAACTGGAATGCAAGTATTTAAATAATTCAGAACTACAGTATTCAAACCCAAAGTCTGACTTTATTTATTCTGAAAAAGTACACCCAAGACAAAGGTCTTCTATTAAAATGAAGCTCTAGAAAGAAAAACCTTCTAATTACAAATCTATTCCTAAATAATACTTTTTTTTTGGTAAGTTAATATTTGCAAATAAAGGAAAACGTTACCTTACTGTTGGTAATGACTATCAGCAATACATTTACAAATGCTACTTGAGAAACGGTGGAACATAATTAAATGCAGGATTACCAAATAAAACCAATGCACTTTTGGGGTATCTGAATGTTAGCCTTCCTCGTGAAATATATTAAAAAAAAAATAAATAAAACATACAGTACTTTGCCCAAACTGTAATTTGTCAACTGTTGAGGAAATTGGCATGTCTTTTCTGCTGATTTATTGGTTAATTCCAACAATTCACTGCAGAAAAGGCCAACAATGAATTACAATGTAAGGAAAAATTAAGCAGTGCATTTAAAAAGTGTTTAACTATACAGCTCTTAAAGCAAATTTCAGAGTTCTAGCTAAAATATTTTGGGTAATACTGTAGATAATAATTTAATAGTTTCAAATATTCTCTAAGTGTTATATCCTGTATAGTAGCTTTGCTAATATTGTTTCTTAGATTTTATTTCAAATATACCTGAAAAATATATAAACCTTGGGTTCCCAAAATATAAAACATGAAGGAAGTGCTGGATATATTATGCTGATTTCTTAAGTACTGGGACTGGATATTTCTATTAATCAACTAAGCAAATTACTTAATTTAAGCCAATGACTAATCCTGTTTATTGTAATGGGAATACCTCTTGCTTAGCATTAAACAGGTTTTGAAATTCTAAAAAAAAAATATGTGTGTGACTACACACTTTTAGACTTACCTTATTTTCACACGAAATAATCTGCAGGCCTTTAAAATACTGTCCATTTAAAGTAATTTTTCAGATAAGTGTTACAAAAGCCATAGACAAGTTTCTCAAGTGCTGAAGAGGAAGCAAGTTTGGCACCAGGGAAAACAGGACCTCAGGTTCCTCCTTCCCTGTTCACTCCCACATGCATATACAGCTTTCACTGGGAGTGAACTCTCAGAGTCAAGTCTGATACCGGTTTTCACATTGTGTTTCTATGCTTGTTCTCTTCCTCTCTTTTTAAAAATATCAGCTGCCAGTGATACGCGTAAAATATTGGTAATCAGACTTTTCTTTCCCTTAGGCTTTACCATGCAAGAAATGGAAAATAAGGCATACCTTCAGCTGAGGTACTAGGAGCTATGCAAATTAAATCCCACTTGCTGCTTTGGGACATAATTCAAAGCCCATTTATAGTCAATGGGAGCCTTGAAAAAGTACAGCAGGTTTGTAACAAACACATTTTGAGGGTAAACCTACACAGTGCAATACAGTATAGTGCAGAAAAATACCAGAGGCAGTTTACAGTTCACATCTGGTTTACAACCTCAGCTTACACCCTCTTTTTAGGTAACACATTTAAACAGTACATTGGGCTCCACCTTAACTCCATTTACGTCTTCTGTCTCCTGATGCTTCTTTTGGAGAACTTTGCCAAAATCTCAATAGCTAGTTTTCAACCTGAATTTATTCAAAGCAAAATTATGCACATTTGTTCTCCCACCAGGTCTACATTAGCTATATTATCGTTTTGGGTACGCAATGAGCATGGTTGTTTATGGGTTGCATCACTTAATTTTGGCCCTAAATTATCTCCATAGTAACTGTACCCGATGCTCTGTAATTAGCTCCTTGGTTGCAAATTTCACACTGCACCTTGGAATTTCTTTAAATTGAAGTTCCAGCGCACTTTTCAATTCCCTAAATTCTTCAGTCTAGTTCATTTAATTGATCCTTAATTGATACGTTTCTCAAATTCTTCCCTTCTGAAATTACTTTGGTGTCTTTGTACATCCTTTCATGTAATTTAAACTGAATCACTTGTGATCACTTCTATCAAAGTTATCATCTCCATATTCCTCATAACTTACTAAAATTAAATCTAAAGTATCATCGTCATATGGTCGGCTCCATACAGTACAGGCAAATCTGAATTTTGCCACCTTAAGAATAAGCATAAAAAGCTTTCCAAGACAGAATTCACTGCTTCTGTCTCTTCTCAGGCACACAGCATCACCTTTATCCTCCTACCAGAAGTAAGCAAGCAAATCTTGCCTTTGCCATGGCCACCTACTCTTCAAGGCAGTGAACTCACCAGGAATTTAGTCAAGAGCAGTAGCCTGCTTAGCTGTGAAATGTGAGCTCCAGGTGACCTTGCTCAGCAACGCTGTCTTGTCATCCCATTTTGCACTCCCACACTTTGCTCAGCAGTAGTAAGAAGAACAAATAGCAATGTGGAGGCATGCACAGGCTGAGTTCATAGATTACAGTGGTGCTATACTGCTGCCTAGAGAAAAGCCATCCCTGCGTGTTTGTCTGGGAATTGCGTACAAAACTGAACCATGCACGGCACAGAGCAGTACTACATGAAACAGACTTGGGCTTTCAGGAGAATGGCAGCTCCCTTGATTAATTAGCACTTTATTTATATTCAACAGTTAGACAGATAATTCTTTTAATTGGGTAATAATTCTATACTATGTCTTCATTTCATAGAACAGACAGGCTTATTTTAGAAATAACAATAATAAAAATAAATCAACAAAACTCAAACCAAATTTGAGGGGAACAGTATCAGGTTTGCCCATGACAAGCAGTGGGATGACACGCCAAGGTTATAGGGATGGGGTGCTAGTGAGGGCCCTCAGCCTGTTGCTCTGAGATATGTTGGCTAAACTGCAGCACACTTTAAGTCTTACAGAGATGAGCCCTGCATGGGCTTCTGAGGTAATAGAAGCCAAGAGAGAAATACCAGGGAAATATCTCAAAGGAATTAAGGGGTGCTCCTCTCAGAAGGTGAGACAGCAGACAGCCCAGCTGAAGTGCCTCTACACCAATGCATGCAGCATGGGCAACAAACAGGAGGAGCTGGAAGCCACAGTGTTGCTAGAAAGCTATGACCTAGTTGCCATTATTGAAATTTGGTGGGATGAGTCCCACGACTGGAGTGCAGCTATTGATGGCTACAGGCTGTTTGGAAGGGACAGGTGAGGAAGAGGGGGTGGAGGCATTGCTCTCTACATCAAGAAATGGATAAAGCGTGAAGAGCTGTCTCTGAAGAATAGCCACGAGCAGGTTAAAAGCTTATGGATAAGAATTAGAGACCAAGGCAAAAAAGGGACCCTTGTGGTTGGTGTCTACTACAGGCCACTCGATCAAGGGGAGCCTACTGATGAAGCCGCCTTACTCCAGCTACAGGGGACATTGCACTCACAGGCTCTTGTGCTGCTGGGGGACTTCAACCACCCCACATCTGCTGGAAAATTAGCATGGTGAGCCGTAGGCAATCCAGGAGACTCCTCTTGGGCACACTGAAGGTGCACTTGATCCCCTTGTCCAGGTCATTGATAAAAATATTAAACAGAACTGGCTCCAGTACTCAAGCCGTGGTGAACAGCACTTGTGACTGGCCACAAACTGGATTTAACTCCATTCACCACAATGTTCAGTTAGCTCTAAAAATTAACCGCATTTTTCACCCTTACAAGACAGGCTAACGTGTTAAATCTAGAAGTAGCTGAGCAATGAGAATACAAAATATAAACCCTCAAAACAAAGGAGCTGTTAAAAAATGAAGAAATTTGGGATTTGGGAGGTTTTTTTTGGGGGGTTGTTTTTTTTTTTTTTCCCGTCACAAACTTAGGCACCACTTTTAGGTCCCACCTAGTCCAGACTAATAGTACCCACCACCTTTCAAGAAGGGAGAAACAGGCTTCTGTCCCATGCAGCCAGACTCCACTTGGTGTACTGGCAAGGACTGACAGGAAAAGCTGATAAGAAGCTTTCAATTTTGCTACTCCCAAGCCCTGTATTTCACCATGATATATAATATTCACTGACTCTTCCTCCATCATTGTCAGATCACATCTGCCACTTGGATGGCATGAGATTTTAAAAAGAGGTGGCACTTTGCCACAAACCACTTCAGTCAAAGGACTTCTACTATTTTTGTGACAGGAGTGCAGACCTGAAGGCGCTGAACTTCCCGCATCAGAGCAGATCTTGAACATCCCAAGTAATCAGAAACCACGAGATCACTAGTGAAGTCCCAGAACTTTATCCAAACTGAGCCACTGAATGCTCCTGTCAGGATACTGGATATAAGATCCATGACACATAGCTACCTGGAGGGGTTGGCGGTGCGTATGGTATATAGAGGTATATGTGTATTTGGGACAGGCTGAAGGCAGAAAGCAAATACATAGAACAGGTCTGGTTAAAATACTGCTGACCTAGAAGGCTGCAACCTGCCTTATTTATGCAAAACTCTTGCTACCTCCTAGAAAGAGTCTTTCCCGTGCAAAGAAAGGAAAAACAGGCTCAATTATAGTCATATCTGACTATTGGCAAGTACTTAAATGGACAAAACCGGATTCCAAGTAGAATTCTACCACTCCAACATTTTTACTTTTACCCGAGGTCAACAGGCATGCAAAGGGCTTTGCTGCATTATAAATTTTAGTTAAAGAAGATCCTTGTTTGATTTGCTCTAGATACAGTAGTTAGGTTGCAAAAATAAAAACTCACAGTTTGATGAGGCTGGGTACAAAAGCATGCAACCATCACACACTACAGCAGCTTCTCAGTGAATTCTTAGAGGCTTTTTAGGTGCTTTAGCAGCTCAGTCATGAGGCCAGTACACTTTGATCAGCTCAGGAAAACACATTATGGAAAAATTAGCAGATTAGGCTTCTTATTATACTGCACACCAATACCAGTGACTTTTGTAATTCTGAAAGTAAACAGCTCCTGTACAATTAAAAACATTTTTATCGAATCTTTAATACACTTGCAAACTACAAAGGTTTGGCAAAACATCGCTTTAGCCACATATTTTTGCATGTTGCTGAAGAGGACTGTCATGTAGACAATGCCCTTTAAAAAAAACCAACAAAACCCAAGCAAGTACAAACATGCAAAATTGAAAATATTATCCAAGTTATTTACTGGAAGGTTCAATTTGGGCCAAGACTACATGGGCCAAAACTAATAGGAAATTTGTGAGAAACCCATCCAAACAGGCAAAAAAACATTTCTGAAGATCATTTTTCTAACTTGTCAGTAGAGTTGTCAGCAGCATTGTCCAGTAACACCAATGCAAGGCCAGATTCAATATACTTCTCTGCTTAAGAAAATCTGAACCTTCATTTCTCACTCCACAAGCCAAAACCATACACAGCCTCGGTCTATGTGCTCTCAGCTTCTGCCGTTGATACTCCTTCAGTTAGTACAAAATATGTAAATATTTACTGAGACAAAACCAAACCAAAAAAAACCCCAGCATATGAAAAAAAGCAACTCTATTGCCTGGTCTTACAGCCAATTTCCTGAGACGCAAGTTCAAGTTCTTGTGGGAAAAGTAGTGAAGCAGCAGCCTTCTTTTTGTGCTCATTTCAGTTTGAATGATATGCTTTGTTCAATTTTCCCCTCTTTCATTGAGATGAGAAACTAAATAGTTAAGATTTGCTCCAAATCAAAGTAAGTTTTCTGCCAATTTTTTTCCCTCAGCAGCTGACCTAAAGACTGTATTAAAAAAAATAACCAATTATTTCCAGATACTTAACTGTGATTGTGATCTGGAACCAACAAGATTACCAAGAAGAGGACATATGAGTACGAGGACCATCTGTTGGCTGAGATTGTCTAGAAACTAGATGGGACCTATTATACCCCACCAACAAATTACACGCCAAGAAATCACACCAGCATCTGACAGGTTATTATTGGGAAACCTATTGGCAGCTTATGAGCAGGCAATACCAATACTGCCTCAGGGGAACTATGCTGTACTAATTCAGGAAACCCATAGAGATTGCTCTCAAACAAACAGATGACACAGCAGATGAGAAATACTTAGCACAGCAAGAGTTGGTAGCATGATAACCTACCTACCTCACCCAGGGTATGAATCTCACAGAGGATGAACTGAAGAGAAGCATCTGAGAACTATAGGAAGGAATGAAGTAGCACTCTCAAAGAGGTATCTGGCTGCACCAGCACCACCTCACAGCACAACTACCACTCAGCAATTTAAAAGATAAATTTTGTGACAGAATATATGACACCGGAGCGTACACTGCAAAGCTTCTCCGTGTGTGACAAAATTATCTAATTTCACTTGCCAAACTGTATTTGTAAAGTCCAGGGCCTCTGTCTTGTACATGTGTAGAGACTCAGCTTTTAAATGAAGTGATGTCATTTATGTTACACTTATATGTTTTATGTAATGCTGTCATTTCAGAGAAAACCCGTATTTGTGTGACATTACTAATTCAGATAACTACAGATATAGTTATTCAGTAAGAGCTATCTTATCTCCTTTCCACATTACATGAACTCCTTAGCTGTTTTGTATTTCTTACTTGAGAATTCTAACATCTTTCCAAACTTGAGATTAATGATCATTGTTCATTGCAATAGGTCATTTCCTTAGTCCTTATTCTGCTGTTTCAAGTGAGTATATGGGACCTAAAGCTCTGCTATTCCAAGGGAGTTTATGGGACTCAGCTATAGGGGCAGCTGGGAGATGTCCAACCATAGCGACAGTGCTTCATGGGCCAAGTCAGCCAATTCTAGGCTACACTTCAAACTTCTGGAAGAATACTGGTGCTCAACAGCATGAGAAAGGCACTGGGGGCAGAGACAGGGACAAAGGTAAGGCCAGCACAAACGATGACATGCAGCTCCCAGCTGGGAAGCAGTCCCTTGGCAATAGCTGGGAGCTGGCTGAGGACAGTCCAGCAAAGTTGTTCAAATATCAAGAGATATTTGAGATATTTGATCCCCAGGGAGGCCACAGGATCAAGGAGGGCAGAAAAGGTGTTTTTTTAGCCACATATAGGGCACAGTCAAAGAATACCCCACAAAATGTACGAGGTACCCAAATTCATCCTGATCTTAATGCTTATTGATTTTATTATACTGCTCTTACATGTTGTCTGGTAGCACTTTATAAATGTTTTATGTAAAATAAATAATTCAAGAAAGCCATCGTTTTCTTCAGTATAGTTTATGACATCATGAGAGCTATTTTTTGTTACTATGCTGACTGCAATGATGAAAGAAAAAGGAAAACTGGGATCTAGACATTTCAAACGTGACCATTTTCTAAATCACAGCTACTTTTTGTGTTGCAACAACACTATGTTCAGGACTGTATTAGATATAGAATATAACATAGTTCTGTTCCTTTCTGGTGCTGTTTGAAACACTTTCCTCCCTTCTGACCCTTGATTACAACACAATGTCCTTAAATACAACAGATTGCAGTTTGTTGTATTTTAATGTTATTTTGTCTTTATTTCCCCAATATTTATTCTCCTTTTGTTCTACTGTCTTCAGTAGTACTTGCATTATATCAAAGGGAGAAACTGCAAACTGAAAACGCCACTTCCAACTTAACTGGCTAAATTGGCATCTGCTTTTTTAACACCTTCTTGGTCTACTGACATGACAACAGCCAACCAATCCTAATGGTTAAAAACTGTTTGGCAAACTGCTTCTAATAAGACCATGCCCTTCCTTAGGTACACTCTCCCTGAAACACCTTCCAGTCAATTACTGTGAACCACACTATAAGATCAAGAATTTACCTATACGATATCTTTAACAGTGGTGTCTCAGTGTCAATGGATTTTATGTCACCACATTAACATTTACACTCATTGCTGAAAGGGAATTAATAGATTATAAAACATGCTTATATGTTTGTATTTCTAACAGCTGTAAACCTAGCTCTTGATCCTCCTGTATAGAAAGTTTCCTGACTTTACAGAATCATTGCGGCATATTGTAAATTACATTAAATGAATAAATGCTGCCTGGGGTGCGCACGCACACACACACACACAGAGTGTTGTGCAAATCTTGCTGCAAGTTATCATAAAATCAGAATACTACTCACCTCCCAGGTGTCTGTTCTGGAGGGCAGATGGAGTAAAACAGGGGAAGGGACCAGGAGTTAGAGGCATTCTACTTTGTTAATTTTGTCCAGAAGGATTTTTCTTACGCATTTTTTCCAGTGGTCTCCAAGATCAACTCTTTCTTGAAATTTAATAAGTATATGGTCAAACCTCCTCTTTACTTTCACTCCAAAAAATCATCACAAAGCTTTATAACAGAAGGTTGCTGACTAAAATAAGCTCAAACAGTAAGTAAATAAAATGAGAGCTTCTATTCACTTTGCAGTGAAAATATTGAGCCATTAAGTGTCAAATGCCATTCACCATCACTACCCTACTCACCAGATCCTACTACTTCAGCATGTTTCTTAGCTCTGACTCAGACAGCACAGTTTTAGAAATGTTAAAAATGCTAAAAATGCCAGGTGAATGAAAAAAGTAACCTTAAAAAAAAGAGCATTGTTTCAGAGAATAATGAAAATCATTAGCATCTTTTTCACCATTACGGTTTAACAATCCAACAATTTTGGTCTTACACATCCATACATTATATCCTTGTCATATGCTGAAGAAGTGACACAGTCTGAGGGCAGCTAAAAAACAAACCCTGACAAAGACTGAAGTGGGATTAACAGACAGTAGGAAAGCATGATGAATCTTTACTGCAGCTGATAGAGTCGCACATGTCAGTGCTGAAACAGTGATATTTCCAAACCACAGTGCAGTTGGATAAGAATCTTCTCATCTGAGGTACAACCAAAGAGATTACAGCTGGCAGCAGTAGGAAAGATCCTCCTGTCAGAGCATGAGGTGTCTGTCTGAAGGAACGGGAACCCTATGCTAATGCCTGCAGGGATTACAAGACCAGAAGGAATAGTTAATGATCATTGTTTAATCTGCTAAATATACATAAACCTTTCTCTCTTGTAACTTGCTCTTATCCATTCAGAACTTGAACACAATTATCTAATGTGCAGTGGTAGATGATGGGCAAATGGTACCAACTGATACTGGTGAAGTGGCACAAATACAGTTCCATTCAGCACCAAACGTACAAAACATATCTCTAGTGTTATATCAAAGCTGCTATTTTATATTCTGGTAGAATTCAAATAAAAATTAAAAAAAAAAAAAAACCAAACCTCAAAAACAAACCCACACCACATTCTTTTTCAACCTCCTGATGCTTTACTGAAGGTTCACGTCTGGGGTCTCTGATCTCTGATCTGCCTCTACACAAGATGTGCACTTTTTTTTTTTTTTTTTGACTACAGATATCATTCTAAGCTGTCATTAACACTTAAAAACCAAGTAATTGAACACTAGAAATGTATATAAACATTAGGAAACTGCTGGTGTGAAATGCTTCATTTCCACCGACTCCAAGTGTGCATGGCCTATAAGAAAGAGAAATAAAAAGCTTGGCACACAACTGAACAAGAGCCTTGTAGAGCCTAACACAGCTTCTTCCTGACTCATTTGAGAAGTCAACGCGCACAGGTAGCTCAGTTCACCAGACCATGTTGCCTTCTCATGCCAATGAGCCAATGACATAGTGGGCTGCGTCCTTCTGCAGATGGCCATCTGCAAACAGCCAAGTAACCCTGTTCTACATTCTACACTCAGTCTTGATCAATGGTCAAGATTTTCAACAAACAAAACACCAGGACACCTATGGCTGTCTTATTTCCACTGCTCAGCACACTGTCTGTAGCAACAGCAAAGCGTGCTATGTAGCTTGCAAGTGAAAATAAATGTTTACATCTAAACCAATGTTGCAAAAGTTTTTGTTATTTTCCCAATGCTAAACTAACTTAAAAATGAAACTTGATGCTATTTGCTTCCTCTGGATTTGTGGTCCTTGAGAACTTTAGGATAACCAAGTGGCAGTGCAGGTACCCACAAGAATGAAAAAACCCAGGGGCTTTGCTTGTTTGTTGAAAGAGAACTTCCAGCATTAATGTTTTATGTAGGAATCAATAAAACTTGTCTTACAGGTACAAGGTTTCTTGCTCAAATCCCACTGAAAGTTTTTAATATTTTAAAATGCAAAAATTAATATATATGCATGTTTACTTATCTCAACAGTGGAGTTAGGTCCTACTGAAAGAAGGTGTTTGCTATTAGTAATAATACATAGCACATTAAAGGCCTCTGTTGAGAGGACACTGTGCCAGCCTTTCTGCAGCCAGAGACATGAACCTATGAAGGGTTTCTGATCTAAACACATAACGGTACAAAGGAATTAGAGAGGCCTGTGGGTTTATTAATGCAAGTTTTGAATACATGTGGCACTGTATGAACAAGCACTCTTCACACTTTTCACAACCATTAGATATATATAGACAGATAGATAGATAGATATAGATGTCTATGTAAAAACCAGATAGGTAATACACATTTAGAACAGCAAGGCTTTAAAATAGTTCTGTGTTAGTATAAAAAACTGCCATGAGGAACAGTGCAGAGTCAGGCCCTCTGTGTTGGAAACTGCATGACATAATTATATGTTAAGACTGATGGAGTTTCACCTTGCACGTTTGCTTTTTCATTTGTCGTGTCTTAAATGGCAACATTTCTACACAACTTGCATTCAGACACAATTTGGCATGTTCAATGAACTCATAGATCCCATCTTCTTTCTCTGGATACTGAGGCAGTTTTGATGTGCCCTTGTGCTAGCAAAGGGTTAAAACTTTTCTTATGTTCCTACTGGGTTGTAAAAGAAACTGCTGAAGCTGATCAATGACCACTGTTAAGACCTGGAAACCAATTATAAACCTGAAATTTGTGATGAACAAAGCTCTGAAACACTAGGATGAAAACTACTGAATTAGTCCAGTTCATTAAAATCATTAATAGTCATGAAATGAAAACCACCAGAGTCCAAAAAGGCTTAATGCCCTATCCATATTAATTAGATGGGAGCAAATCTGAAGTGAAAAGCAGCACATGCTTTGTAGAATTAGCAATTGCTCTCTACAGACTACACAGATCTCTATTAAAATTCAGTTTAATTAAAATTGATCACGTTAAGAAACTGATGTGGTTAATTAACTGAATTCCTGAACTTCTTTTCATACATTTCACAAATGCATTGTACACTGCTTTCCTGGGTGACAGCTTATGTTGCAGTGAAAATCTTGATTTCACAGGTTAATGCTGCATGTTCCATGAGGCCTAAAGTTCCCGTGTCCCCCCCAGGAAACACTGGCAGCACAGAGAAAACAACAGGCCTTAGAAACTACCAAAATCTACCACCAGAAAGCCTGGCTGGAGTTTAAACAGTTTAGCTTGTAGATGAGCGTGAAACTCTGGGCACATACAACAAAGCAACGTTACTTACAATGTTATGTGGTCTCATAAGGTCTATCATTAGAACTAAACGAAATATACAGGAAAGACATAAATAGATGGATACATTGTATCAGCAGAGACTGATGTAAACAGCCAAAGGACCCTGTCCATGCAATTAATGAATATAAACATGCAAACTGCAACCATTTCAGTCCCTGTGTGTCTCACCTGGATGCATGAAATAAAAGGGCTTCGTTAAAGGCTTAATCCTAGAACTGCACAAGAACACCGGGTTGGCGTAAGCTTCAGTAGTCCATACGGTGATTCCCAGAGGGTCGGCAACCTCCGAGAGTTTGCAGTATTATTCTCTAAACAACCAGGTAACCATTTCCAGAGTTTTAAAGTGGACTTGGAAGGGTTAGGTTAACGGTTGGACTTTATGGTCTTAAGAGTCTTTTCCAACCTAAATGATTCTATAATAAACCACGAGGACCCTACCAGCTTCAGAAGAAAGGCTGAGCTGCATCTAATGAAGAGTCATTTTTATCAAGGAATTATAATACAATAAATATACAACAAAGAACATGATTTTACATAGGAATTTTACATACCTTTGATTCACATTCAAATCTATATGAACAATGGCACTGAACTTGGTATAACCACATCTTGTTCTTCGTTATGTCTGACCACTACGTAAATGCTAAAATGGTATTTCCTTCTCCAAATACATTTTGCTAGTTGAGGATCGCTATTAGCATTCAGTGATAATGCTGTATTTTACATACACATGTTTGCTACAGGCCACCAGTATGTATGGACGGACACACATCTACTCTTATCTACATATGTTTATATAGAACCAAGTGCATTCAACTCCAGCACTACTTTTTTTTTTTTTAAAGAAAAGAAAAGCAGTGTCTGACTAGGATATAAGATACATGACTGACTCTTAATTCCCTCATGGTCAAACCCTTGTTAATGTCTTGGCCTGTTTCAGTAAAATGATCATGGTTCAAGTAATGTAAAACACACGCATTCAATCATTTTCCTTTTCCCTAAAGGCAAACACTTTCTTATCATGGTGAAACAGGAGTCGTGTACCGATGCATTGGAGAGCCAAAGTTCTTTTTAGCCTCATCAGAAAATTGAATACTTACTGCAACCTATCATTTGGAACTGCAGAGTAAAACAAAAGCATAATGCAAACAAACACTTGGGGGTTCAGTCAGCATTATCTAGTATTGCATAAGCCTAAACAGCTGCCTTACAAAATGAGAATACACAAGCAAAGACCCAAAATCAAATAGAAGAATTTAACTCCAGGGAAAAAAAATAATCTACAGCTATTCATATTTAAATCAGGATTTCATAGTCAATAGTTAAAATACAATCAATTGAAAGGAGATGCTCTTGATATGCTTGCCTTGGAAGAGCGGTTATTTTAGGCCAGCGTTCTCCAAGTTACCACAAAGAGGGCAAGGCCTTAACACAGCAGGTGTGCACTCTTTACTTGAACAGCGTCTTTCTATAATGCTCCTTTTATAATAAAAAGAAAATACCCATATTGTGAAAAAATTGAATGACAGTACCAGTACAACTGGATAAAATAAAACAGAATAAAAGAAACCACATGGTAATTAAAGCAGGTTCTGCACCGGTAAAAACAACTCTTAGAAAATGATACCCTAAGTTGCCTTACTTATGTTTCTTAGGGACTACTATATTAGATCTTCTGTTTCTCAGATGGGCTTCAAAATTTCCTGGGCTACCAGGTCAAACAGCATCTCTTCCCTGCCCAACAGAAGAATGAACAGGAGTTGTCCCTTTCTAAGTAAAAGTCAGGGGAACTGACAGGAGTCATGAGAGGTGACAGAAAGGGAACAAGAAACATACAAGGATCAAATCCATTTACAGAACATGCCAGAGCCCAAACCCTGCGTGACTTCCCGGGCACTCTGTGCTTGAGGTTCAGTGTTTTCCGGAGCCACACTGGCCCCAGTCACTCTCATATCCTGCTCCCTGGAGCTGCAACTCCAACAGCTCCCAGAGCGCCATGGCTCCCCAGGCACACACAGGTACCATACGCTGATTTCCAAAAGGACTATAGGAAGCCCTTCCCCATCCATCTCTGCATCCATCCTCTCCCCGTCATCTTCTCCGGGCTCACCAGTTCAAGGACAGGGAACTGCTACGGCGAGTACAGCAGAGGGCTACAAAGATGATTAGGGGACTAGAACATCTCTCCTATGAGGAAAGGCTGAGGGACTTGCATCTTTTTAGTCTGGAGAAGACTGAGGGGGGGATCTGATCAATGCCTATAAATACTTAAAGGATGGGTGTCAAGAGGATGGGGCCAGTCTTTTTTCAGTGGTGCCCAGTGACGGGCACAAGCTGGAACATAAGAAGTTCCATCTAAACATGAGGAGGAACTTCCCTCCTTTGAGGGTGGCAGAGCACTGGAAGAGGCTGCCCAGAGAGGTGGTGGAGTCTCTGTTTCTGAAGACATTCAAAACCTGCCTGGACATGTTCCTGTGCAACCTGCTCTAGGTGGACCTGCTCTGGCAGGGGGCTTGAACTAGATGATATCCAGAGGTTCCTTCCAACCCCATATCATTCTGTGATTCTGTGATTTCTCTAAGGAAGAGAAATTCCAAAAAAGAAGATCCAGTTATAGAAAAGGTCATCTCTCTGCTGCTGTCCTACCAACACCCTTTTCTTGCTGCTAAGATGGTTTAAATACAAACGTTAGATCCATTTCAGCACTGGATGACACAACCTCTTGTCAGTAGTGTAGAATACAAGATGGCATTAAACAATGACAAGGAGCAATCTTCCCTAGTAATTAAAAAAAAAGGTTCAAATTCAGATTACACTTTCTGGTACCTTCAGCCCCACAAAGGAAGAATTACAGTTTATTCAGCCCTTCTTTTAGCACAACCCTAGCCTACAAATACTTTTCTGGTAGAGAAATCACTTGCACAGTAGATGTTTTATCCAAGTTTCAGGGGAAAGAGGAACAGGGCTCATGAAACAATTCCATGCCACGAACAGGCACACCTCTTCCAACAAGTCAGACTTCATAATAAACACTTATGAAGGAAATCACACCCAGCAAAACTGAATGATACTTAACACAGAGATCAAATCTTCATCAATTTCATAACCACACAAAGCTACTATAACTCTATTAAGTTAGTGGCTTACTCCTGACTTATACATGAAACCAAGAAAAGGAAATAGAAAACCCCTGATCCACCATTGTACAGGCAGCGTATGTAGCAGCCCAGTTTAAATGGATTAGGAGGACAAAAAACAAACAAAAACCCACACCAATTTCTTTCACAGTTAAGAGCCAGAAATCTCAGAACCAAAGCCATGTTTACCAAAAGGCTAGTTTAAAAATCAATAATGGAAAAGTATTATACTCCTTTATGTTGTCGCCCTCAGTCAGTCTATTTTATATGACTTCCGTATGCCTCATACAGAAAGTATGTAAATTCAATAACCCCTCATCTGGGCTTCTACATACATCTTGGGCCCATTACCTGCAGCAGAAGGTACAGAATGCAGACTTTGGCTGGGGACAAGGTAGAAGATGATGTAAATAATTTAAATGAACATGTGGAAAATGGAGGCACTCTCTGAAAAAGTTACTGCTGGACCTCATTTCCAAAGTCTGCCCAAGTGCGTTTAAGGGAAACTGCATTACACAAATTCCCACAGCTGAATTTGGACAAAACCAGGCAATGTTAACTCTCCATAAAGCAGTACAAAAGCTACACTAGGGTACAGTTTAGCCCAATATCTTGTCAACTTGTTAGCATCAAATCAATGAATATATAAAAATTACGTGTCTCATGCCTTCCTGCGCACAGATTTAAAGGTTCCATGGAATATTAAGGATGATTTCATTGTTTTTCGATGACTTCCTAAGTAGGTAAGGTGAAGTAACAGCTGCAGTCAAGATGTAAATCTGACATGTACTTCTCCCTAGTTTCTATTTCATAATTTTATTTTCATAATGATTATATAATTTCCATAATGATTATAATTTCCAAAATGATTATTTGTATTCAATAATTCAATAACACCTAAAAGAAGTGCTGTGTTCATACACTGAACATTAACCATTTTCCAAGAGTTCAGATTCACCAGGATATTTCAAGGGAACGTTTATCTTGGCTGTTTTCTAATGAGGAAATTCTCAGCAGCGTCTGACACAATTGTTAGTGGCTGACACACTTGTTAGTGTCCTGTGTTTTGTCATTTTCCTTATTGTCACCCTTCATCCTACAAAAAATGTCAAAATTTAAAATTACTAAAGTGGAAACAAACTAAAATTTCAGGAAAAGGAATTAGTAATTGGATTTTATATTTGAAAGTCTCCCACACTATATAATTACATTTGAATGAAAAACCCCTATTCTTCTTGCAGTTTGGGAAGGTAATGCTTATTTTGGATGTACAAAGTATATAGATGCTTCATGCGAATTAAGTACCTTGTCACACTATTTTAAAAGTAGAATTTTATTTATCTAAGCTTACAAAAGATTGTTACTGCTAAAATACATGATTTATTCCTACAGTCAGATTAAAACCTACATATTATCAATGAATGAAAAAAAATGTTTAAAAAATTACAAGTTAAATCACCAAGAATGACATGGAGAATGCTGGACAGGAAGGAAGATGATACTTACAAAGTGCCCATCCTCAGTAAGTTCAGTTACAGTTCATCATATCATACCAGAGCCCCTGTTTCAATAATCTATTCTTGTGCTATGCATGGAACAAGGAGCTTTGAAGCAACCTCTTGTGTTAATTTTGCATGAAAACACCATCTGGCCCTAAACAACTATCTAGGCTATGGATCTGTTATAGCCTAGATATGGTCAACATGATACTGAAAGGTCAAAGAAGGGTCTAATTATATGCCTTAGCACTTAGAGGCCATGGGCACTGGAGCATGAACATAATCACTCAGGCCAAACAAGACTCATTTATAATTTTAATTATCAGTGAATCAGACATCTCTCAAAGAGATGTTCCATGTAAAAGAATTATATGACTGTTGCTCAAAATAACTGTCTTGTCTTGTTTGTCTCTAAAATAACCCCTTGAGATACCCTCAGCTAATTCCCTGTTGACATATTTAGAATCCATCAATCTTCTCAACCACTGCATATTAACATATTTGGAGTATTGTATAATTGCACACAACAAAAACTTTGTGTTACAACAGAGTTTTCAAATATCCAGCATTCCAAACCTAAGAACTATCAGACTAGGGCTGACCACACAATTTCATTCACTCCCTTGTGCGTAATGATGCAACATGTACAAAACAGACTGTAATGACATTTTAACTAGTCTCTTGCATTTCTTATTGTCTGTAGTAGAGTTTGTTGGGGGATGGAACTGAGCTGTAATTAAAGGACCCCCCACTTTGGCTGTTGGGGAAAAAAAAAAAGTTATGTTTTGAAAGAGACCAAGATGATACAAAACAAAAGATATGTCAGTTGATAAGCTGAGCTGGAAAGCATATACAACTTCTTCACCTGGCCTGGATGCTATATGATGCTACATAAATCACTCAAATCAGTTTTTTTGCCCTCAGGTGGTCACTAATTCCTCAATTTTCTTTTTGTCAGCCCTGACTGCAGGCATGGCGTTTGATTTACAGAAGTATCAATACAGTTCTGCAAATAGAGAATGTTCTAAAGTGACCTCAATGCAAGCTAAGCTTTCAGTATATGAAGTGCTTGTTGTCACTAAGTATTCTAAAGTGAATGTCCTAGGCATCTTACATTCAGTATCCAAAAATCAGTGCAATGGTTCCCAGCTCTTCTGGAACAATCCTTGTAAGCACTGTCTTCCCATCCTATTCATCCCCAACTTTCCTCAGTTTTACTTTCCCACTGGACATTCACTGTGCTCTCCACCTCTACCACTAGCACTTGACCAGCTGGAAAGACCACACAGCTCACTGCGCTTGGGAGCATAAACAGCACTATTACTGTGGCCAAAGAGGACCACTGGAGCCATATTCACTGCTGGAGGCACGGCTGTGTTGGATAACATAGCTGCAATGATCAATGAAAAGCTTATGAGAAAGTTGTTAATTCAGGGTCAGATAGAAGCAGTAGGCACTAAGATAACACCTCACACAAAGATAAAGTACTATGTACAAATATATTTATACAAGCTATAAGGGACACGAGTTCATAGTGTTAAAAATGGCGTACCGTGATTCCTAAACAACAAACTACTCCAGAAAAAAACCAAACCTCAGTTTCCTTCTCTTTTGAATACAGTCATCACTCAGATCACTGATAAAAGTCTTGAGTCTGTTTTGATCTTCAACTAACATTAATGTCTCTATACCTGTCAATTTGTTTTGTGCGATTTTGTGTTTATATGCACTTTCTTTACATGGTGTTTTATGTACTACTGCCTTATTTACACAATAAGCATAATAACAGTCACCCACTCATCTCCTGGACATTTGAAGACCTGTGAAGAGACATCTCTCACAGCCTCTGTCACAGGGATGGCTGGACTCTTACCACTCCAAATAATCTTAGCTGGGTCACGATGGGGAATGAAGCCTTGTCAGGTCAGCTTCCTGGGGAGCATCCAGCTGTACTGTCCGCCCAGCTTCCCTCTCTGAGCCCAACTGCCCTCATCACCTGCCCTCTGCCAGGTTTCTGATATAGCCTGGCTGCACTTCAGACAGTGCATTGTGCCTAGGGTGCACCTTCTCCTGCTTGATGCCTTGGTCACTGACTGCTTAGAGGGCTTCCTTTTCTCAAAGGGTCTCAAGGGCCCCCTTACAGCCTTAACCAGAAAAAGAAAATAGTCTACAGCTCAGCAAGTTGAATATGCTCATGTTTAACTGACATGAACTTCAAGGGGACAATTCACACACTTAAAAGTTAAGAAAGTACCTAGTATTTTGCCAAACCTGATCACTAACAGGGAGAACACCCTCTACTACACAGCTAAAATGGCTCCCTTTTCCACTCATTAAACACTCCCCCGCCACTGAACGCAGCATTTAACACCGCCACCAAACTGGAGTAACCTACACTGTGGATTAGAGTATGCTCAGACATGCAGAAGAGTCCCCAGTCCTGGTCACCTCATTGCCAGACGTGTTGAGCAAGAAGGGAACTGAAATACCCCATCTCCTTCCAGAGGAAAGCGACAGCAATGGGAGATGATGGGTGCTCAGATCAGGTCTGACTGACCGTCAGCAGAAGCCTCAGTGTCCACAGGCTGCAGGCACAGACACCACCAGTGTCACAGAGCACCACTGAATATACTCGCCCCACAGCATAGACACAGTTGTAGTGACTGCTGTTCTAAACACGAACCATACACAGTCTGTTTGCAAAATAGGCTTGCAATGGTAATAAACGCTTAGCTTTACAAATTAAGTCTTAGGGAAACAAATCTCACACACAGAGTTTCAGTACTGTATCGAATTTGCAAATCAAAAAAGGAATTATTAACACATTTGACTGAATTTAATACTACATCGTATACTGCCATTGTTACCAGCCATTTTACTCATGTATAGGTTAATGCAGATTTCTCCCATGCTTATAAATGGCTAGACAGGAGAAGAACAGATAGTTGTATAGTCAAAGCAGCTGGAGTAAAATGCAGAACTAGAATCAAAGACAAAGATACTTATTAAACAGAAAAAGGTAATAAATTGGATCATTTGCTTCCATATTTATGCTTTCAATCGTTAATCAAATCCATTTCCATTTCTAATTTTACAATTTTTCTTTTCTTTTGACCTTTAATAAAATGTTTCAATTGATCAGGGTAATAAAAATGTGAATTATATGAGCTGGCACAGACAAAGAAAGACCGTTGAGTAATCTGTGCTCCAGATATAACAAGGAAAATGCCTGTGATCAAGTATGGGCTAAAAGATACTTCAAAAGAAATCCAAGTCTCATATTTTTCACTTAAGAATTCAGCAAAGAACAAACTTCTCTAAAAAAACAAACTATAAATAACCAAAATAAAAGATTTGGGGTACAGTAGTTGTCATTCAATTGACATACAGGATCTATTTCCTCATTAATATAAAGTTTTTTTAGCACAAAAAAAGAACATAATATCATCTGTTCTTGAGGTTTATTTCAATGATATCCCAAACACTAAATTGCTTAAACTGTTTCATAACTTACACACTTAAAATTGTTTTTCGGGTTCTCTAAACACCAGTGCAGAACTATGTCAGCAAGAATGTAATCAAAGCAAACAGCTTGCTGAGCCTGCCGAGTCTGCTAACCAGTAATATTTGTTTCAATAGCTTTTCTTTGAATAGCAAAGTATTGATTTTCTACATCAGAACTCTTATACAAAAAGCATTAAAAGAGAAATTATACTTCCTATTTTTTCTCCATCCTATTAAGGACCATTGCTGAAGACTAACAATACAGTCACCAGAGATTTAAAATTTTGAGCTCAATAGATCAACCATTTAGGAATTCTAGGAAATTTTTCTTCTTTTTAAGGAGTTCTTACTATGGGGCAATGCCACTTCTGCCAGAAAGAACGGGGTTTTTTTCCCTTGGATAGAGGCAACTAGCTAAAAGTCATGATTCCATTACTATCTGGCCTCAGTTACCTGTGTTCCTCAAAGTATTCCTTACCTAAAGTTCAGGCAAGTGAAGGCATCATGAAGGAAGGAAGGAACAAAAGCACAGAGCAAAGGGTACCGGGGGACTCGTGGAAAGAAGAGGCTGAACTCTGGGAAAAGAGATCAAGGTCAGAAGCGTGTTTCGGAGGCAAAGGAAGGAGCAGAGTATGTATAGGAAGACTGGGGAAGCAACAGAAAGGTTGCAGGAACATTTGGAAGAGGTGATACAGGGAACTATGGCTACCGGGAAACAAATTTTAAATAGATTCATCATGTCAGAAGATTTCTCAGTTCAGAAAAATATCTACATGCAAGGAGAAATTCATAATGACAGGAGGTTCAACAGGTTTTCTTACTCCTTCAGCAACAGCCCCAGTCTTCCATACTTATCAACGGTCTATGTCGACTTATGGGCTTCAGTTAGCGATGCTGTTTAGCATCTCTTTTTCAAGTAAGAGCAGCAATTTTTTTACTTCCAAACTTTGTAATATCTTCTCTTAAAAAACGCCAAGGAGCTAGAGAGCTATTACCAAGTCAAATCTAGTGGGATTAGTCATCTACATTGGACAACAAAGACTGGGCTCAGTTTTAAATTTTGACTTTGAAAGTACCAACATTTATTAACGTACTTGTTATCGTTAGCTGAATGTCAATTTTCAGCAGTTGCATTTCCATCATACTACGATAATTTTAGTACACTGTTACTTTGGCATCAGTATATCTTAATTAGAGTTAATAGAGCTACAAAGCAAAGATCTGGCCCCGCTATAGCTACAGTATTGTTTCGAACATTTAGTTGAACAAGGGTGACCCGGACATACCCCTAGTGACAATTACTGCAACAGGATCACTGAAGAGACAGGAGGTAATGTATTGTCTTTGCACTCTGCCTCCACACTTGGGATTAGATATGTCCAATATAAGGAACAGCGCTCTATAAAAAATGAGCAATGACATTTAAATTCTAGGCTTCTGATCCCAAGGAGGGAATTCAGATTTCAGAGTCTGATGTCTACAATGCATGGAGGAACTTGGCATTTCAGAGTGGGACTCAAAACAACCAGCGCACTGAAGCCAGAGAAAAATCTGAGTGCACAGAGCATCTTAAATGCCAGAGTGAATACATTTATTCAGAGAGGTAGACAACTGCTAGCACACAGAGTACTGGACCTTCTTTGGAGGGTAGGCTTTTGCATCTCCTCTTAACAAGACCTGGTCAGGGTTTCCTGGTATATTTTGGGTGTTATTAAATGTGACTGATAACAAGGTGGTGATTGCATTGTCCACCTTCATATAATGTCATAACACTCATACCTGTACTGAGGGTGAAGAGGTCAAGTCTCAATGCCTTCCTTACCTAACAAGGTTCAAGTCTTTGTTTTTCAGTTCCAAGGGAAGAGCTTCTCCCCCAGGGTGTATATCAAGCTACAAAGCGATTCCTGTGATTCCTCCTACTAACCCTGTGCTATTATGCAGAAAGAAATACTGCAGCAAGGAAAAAAACCCAACCAAACAAAAGCAAATCAAAACAAAAAAAACACAACAAAAAAACAACACATGAGAATGAATGAACATAGCTGGTTTTATAGATAGGGTACTTTGCCTCTAGGTTCCCAGATTATGATTTCAGTTCCTGAGCCTATTTTGGGGTAGCTTCTACTCTAGCGGCAGTTTTCTGTAAATGCATATAGTTGTGCTGAGAAGAGAGAACTGAGGCTCTTTTCTAACACTGTCTGGCACATGCACTACTCCACCAGCTCAATCATTCAGCTGTTCTGCCAGCTGCACTATAACATCATTCACACCCTGAAAATTTCTGGCTTTCCTTTATAATGACTCTCATTTATTTTTCTATATTATAATCAACTCTTTTCATAGAATCATGGAATAGTTTGGGTTGGAAGGGACCATTAAAGGTCATCTAGTCCAAATCCCCTGCAATGAGCAGGAACATCTTCAACTAGATCAGGTTGCTCATAGCCCCATCCAACTTGACCTTGAATGTTTCCAGGGATGGGGCATCTACCACCTCTCTGGGCAACCTGTGCCAGTGTTTCACCACTCTCATTGTAAAAAATTTCTTCCTTATATAAGTCTAAATCTACCCTCTTTTATCTTAAAACCATTACCAAAAATATTACCACTTGCTCTATTGCAACAAGCCCTGCTAAAAAGTGTGTCCCCATCTTTCTTATAAGCCCCCTCTCTTTACTGAAAGACTGCTATAAGGTGTCCCTGGAGCATTCTCTTCTCCAGGCTGAACAACCCCAACTCTCTCAGCCTGTCCTCATAGGAGAGGTGCTCCAGCCTTCTGATCATCTTTGTGGCCTCCTCTGGACCCGTTCCAACAGGTCTGTGTCTTTCCTGTGCAGAGGTCTCCAGAGCTGGACGCAGTACTCCAGGTGGGGTCTCACCAGAGCAGAGCAGAAGGGCAGAATCACCTCCCTCAGCGTGGCGTGCTGGCTACACTTCTTTTGATGCGGCTCAGGATATGGTTGGCCTTCTGGGCTGTGAGTGGTACAGACTGTTGGCTCATGTCCAGGTTTTTGTCCACCAGTAGCCCCAAGTTCTTCTTGGCAGGGATGCTCTCAATCCCTTCTTCCCCCAACCTGTATTGATACCAGGGATTGCCCCGACCTAGGTGCAGGACCCTATACTTGGTCTTGTTGAACCTCACGAGGTTCACACGAGCCCACTTCTCGAGCTTGTCCAGGTCCCTATGGATGGCATCCCATCCCTCAGGTGTGTAAACTGCACCACTTACCTTTGTGTCATCCACAAACTTGCTGAGGGTGCACTCGATCCCACTGTCTATGTCATTGATGAAGATATTAAACATTACTGGTCCCAGTACAGACCTCTGAGGGACACCAGTTGTCATTGATCTCCATCTGGATATTTAGCCGTTGACCACTACCCGCTATTGGTTGGATAGCAAGCAATTCTTCATCCACTGAACAGTCCACCCATCAAATCCATCTCCAATTTAAAGAGAAGGATATTGTGGAAGACCGTGTCAAAGGCCTTAGAGAAGTCCAGATAGACAATATCCATAGCTCTTCCCTTGTCCACTGGTGTAGTCACTCCATCATAGAATGCCACTAAGTTGGTCAGCCAGGACTTACCCTTGGTGAAGCCATGTTGTCTCGAATCACCTCCCTGTCCTCCATGTGCCTTAGCACAGCTTCTAGGAGGATCTGTTCCATGATCTTCCCAGGCACAGAGGTGAGGCTGACAGGTCAGTAGTTCCCAGGGTCCTCCTTTCTACCCTTTTCAAAAATGAGTGCAATGTTTCCCTTTTCCCAGTCACTGAGGACTTCATTTGACTGCAATAAAATGGCAAAAAATGAAACTCAAATATCGTGGAGAGTGGCTTGGCCACTACATCAGCCAATTCCCTCAGGTCTCTAGGATGCATCTCATCTGGTCTCATAGACTTCCGCATATTCATGTTCCTCAGGTGGTCACAAACCTGATCTTCTCTTACAGTGGGAGGGACTTAGCTCCTGCAGTCCCTGTCTTGTGGTCCGTCCACTGGAGAGGTGTGGGAAGACAGGTTGCCAGTGCAGACAGACGCAAAGAAGTTGTTAAGTATCTCAGCCTTCTCCTCATCCTTTTTTACCAGTTTGCTAGTCTTGCTCATCACAGGGGTGCACTTTCTTCGACCTTCCTTTTCTGGCTGACATACCTGTAGAAGCCCTTATTATCCCTTCCCTTTGCATCCCTTCCCAAGTTCAGCCCAGCTGCACCTTGGCCTTCCTGACCCCATCCCTACACAACCAGGCAGCATCCCTAATACTCTTCCCAGGATACCTGTCCCTGCTCCCACTGTCTGTGCATTTCCTTCTTGCCCTTTAGTTAGACCAGCAGGTCTCAATTCTTGCCTTCCTTTCCTGATTTCTTGCACCTGGGGATCAGGGGCTCTATGGGAAGGTTCCTTAAAGATCTGTCAGCTCTGTTCTGCTCTCTTATCCCTGAGGGCAGTTTCCCAGGGATTCCTATTGACTAACTCGTTGAAGAGCTGGAATTTTGCTTTCCTAAAATTCAGGGTCTTGACTTTACTCGTTGCCTGATCCATATCCCTCAGGACTGCAAACTCCATCGATTTTAAGCACAAACTTATTTTAAGTTATCATTAGCTCAGTAGGGCACTATCTCCCCACAGAAAAACTCCCACCTTCATGCTTGAGGAGTAAACAAGTGACTGAAAACACCAAGTAACAATATGATATCGGGACTAGAAGCTTCAGAAAAAAAGAAACGTGGTGGCAGAATCCAATTAAAGGAGAACAACTAAGATGAAAACTTCACCCCCAACTTAAGCAAAATCTAAGAGGAAGCTTTGATTACTACAGTGTGCTGGAGTATTAGCACCAGTTCTGGACTAATAAAAGAATATTCAAACAAAAAGCATATTAACTCAAAGTGCACATTTTAATTTAATTAGAGGTAAAACAGAAAGAGCAGTAATAGGTCAATAATAATGACTTATTACTTCCTTTATGTGGCACATTTACAATAAATGGTAATTTACCATTAGAGAGACATTTTACATTTTTTTCTGCTAAAGAAATTAACATTAGTCATGTGGAGAAAGAGAAGGCACTCCATTTCCAGCTTGAGGATTTGCATTCAACAAGGCAGTCTGAGGATATTACAGACCCCATTCCCCCTTTAGCAATGCAGGAAGAATTAAAGCATAACCATGTATGACATCATTCCAGCTGTACGCTGATGGGCTACAGATCGTTTCATCCATGCTATTTGAAAAACATTCCACTTTCCAGTCATTAGACTTTCTAAATGGATTCACCTGCTGTACCCTTGGAATCATTAAAAAGAAGAAAAAAAAAATCTTTGGCACAGAAGAGCCTTGCTTTAGTTTTATTCTTATAGCTGAGGTACTATTACTTTTACATCTTAAAAATAACTTAAACATATTTTTCAGTTACTCTATTGGAAAAAAAATAATCTACATCTATGTTTCCTGGTTTTATTCCTGCTCTAGGCTTGTTTCAAAGTTTCTGATTCACTATCTTCACAAAAGCGATACAACATGACTTCCTAGACAAAACTTGTCATTACCAAGGCTGTACTGTGCCTTAGTATTTTTAAATAACTGCCCGTTAGCCTGTTCCAAAGCAAAGAGGATCAGTTCACTGATCTGAAGTCTACTTCTGGTAAGTTCCTTAATTATTTGACATGAAGATAGAGAGCTGCTATTTAACACTCCTTCCAATCACAGGAAAATATCCCACCATTTGTGCACTCATTATGGCTGCACTCTTAACTTCAGACTCATTTAAAAGCTTCAACTCTACAGGTGGGATTTTCAAAGCCGCCTCTAGGTCATTAATTTCTAATTGGACACCCCAACCCTCTAGGCAAGCCTTGAAAATCTCATCCTAAATAATCAATATTCTACTTCCTAATAACTAGGTCTGCAAAAGAGTCCACGGGACAAAACATTTAGCAAGCGATGGGGACTGCTGTGAATGTGGCTGGCAAAAAACAGATCGTAGATCCTTGTCTTAATAGTAGGATTATTTCCTACTTCCCACAAGGAGTGAAAGGGACCAGACTGACAAAAGAGGGAAGAAGAGAGGGAATCTTCACAAAGACCAAAGAAACAAACAAAAAATCAGGAATCAAAGCTTCATAGATCTCATGAAAACAGAAGGAAATGCAACAGTGCTGTGCACTGCTTGGGTGTATGTTCAGATTACATTTAAAACAATACAGTCCATACGGCAAAACTCCCCTGTTTAAGACAGTATTAAAATACTGTATAATGCCACAAAGCAATGTATTTGATAAAAATAAAAACAAATAATTAAGGTAGCATTACAAACTTAACCCCACATTTTTGAAATGCAGAAGACAGGGATTTAAAAGAGCAAAATAAATATACTATCCTAATGGGTTAAGTATGTTATAACTGGTAGTTAAACATAAAATAAGATTTCATTCAGCATATATATCAGCCTGACTGACCTAATGAAAAGGAGAGAAGTAATTACGTTAAATCTAAGGCGATAGCAGGGAAAAAAATAATCAGTGAAACATTTGGGAATATCTCACCAATTCAAGACTGTAAATAATTTGAAACATACCTCTCCAAATACACCAGAAAGGGGGAGGAGAGAAGGTAATCTAATATAGACCATCCCTACTCTAATTAGCAGGCATTCGAACAATTGAATTTTCTAGGATGGAAGAAGAAAAATAACCTAGCCCAAAACCCACACTCATTTAAGATTTTAATTATTAGTTTCTCTGAGTTGCCTGTATTCTGTAACAGTTATAGAACTGGATAATAATTACTTTGTGGAGTCCTTCCAAAATACAATATCCTTAACCACCTTGAAGCAGAAAAAGGATTCCATCTGTTTTAACATCCTGTATTTAAAAAAAAAACAAACCCAAATCTTTACATTTTGAAATCCAGGTAATTCAGTGTAATCAGAAGGACACAGCTCTTTCCCTCGTCATTCAGCCCATTTGTTCTACCTGCCACTCTGAGACCTAACACAGCTTAGAGCACTGTAGTTCTTACCACAAAAGACCTGATCTTTAAAACACTAGTTACACATTGGCATTTAGTAGCTACATAGCAAACTATGTTTGATGTTACACTGGGCAACAGAGCATGATGAACAGCAATACGGGCAAAGTAAAATCTGGCAGCAAGCATGGCTACAAAACCCATTTGAGAATGCAAACCAAGCAGCTGCATGTGGCAAATGTGTGTGTTTGTGTCTATTTATATACACAATCACTTAAGGCTTATGGCTGAAGGATACTCAGTGCAGTAGCTACAATTATTATATTTTCATAAATATAACCTTAGTAACAAGACAAAATGCTTCCACAGAATAGATCATAATAAGCATCAGAGCAGGTTATACAGAAGTTTAACAAAAGGTTGTACTTCTCCAATGGTTGCCAGGTTCAAATTTTCTAATATCTCCTTTGCCTCTGCCTTGATTTTTGCACAAGTAACCTGATGACATGGATTATGCATGCAAAAACACAGTAATAATTATACATTTTCAACGATTATTTTTTTTTAATCAGCCTTTTTTTTTGGTAATAGGTGTATCAAACACAATCAAGATTTTAGTACAATATCTGTCAAGCAAATTCAAGTTTCCCTACTTTCATAACTTCACAGTTGACTCCTGTTATATTACGTATTTCACATTTAGTCTGATTGGAATTGGTAATCTGAAATATTTAAAAATATTCTGTTCAGTACGTTATCTGTAAATCAGCAGATGATGTCTGGACAGATGTAGTGTTATAAATTTCAAATATTTCAAAATTCATTAAATAGATTTTTGTATTTTGAGCATAACTAGGAGATGCATTTCTCACTTTTATTTTATAAACTCACTCTGTATGCATTAAAGGAAATTTTGCATAATGAAGAGTTCAGATTATACAGTGAAGAGGTGGCATGGATTGAACAGGTAGTTCAATCTTACCTAAGGTCAGCATCAGGATTTAACATTCACAACTCTTTTCATGACTCAGTCCAAAGACTGAGTTCAGACTCAATTAATTCTACATTCTCCCCATTTCAAGCTGTGGCAACGCAGTAACATTGAGACATCATATTGTGACATTCTTTGAATTTCTCCCACTCATAAAATGCACTGATGAAGCTTTTCTTTCTAGCATACCAATAGCTGGTGACTTTCTTGCCATTCTTTAAAAAGGTGTTGCTGCCATAATGCAAATAAAACTCTAGAGCTGCATCAAAGACCAGTAATTGTTTTTTTTAAATAATCCCTGGTGTTGATTTCAAAACACTGGAAATCAATTTTGCAGGCTAGTTATACACATTGTTGGGATCCCAAATTTCATTCAAAGGGATTAACACAGGTAAGCAACACTGGGTACCACCTGACCAGTAATTTATCTTTCCTATTTTGATACTACAGTTTTGAGTTGTGAACAAAAGGGACTTGGTCTCTGCAGTGATCCCGACCGGAAGACGATGGTACATCGAGGAGTTAGTGATCCACCTCACAGCTAAGCTGAGCGCTCCAGGGCTTGTGCTGTGCTGCCTGTACAGCCTGGCCTTCAGGCCTGTGATGTGCTGCACGTATCCCTCGGCTGCCGGGTAAACTTAGGATAAACTTAGCGCTAATTTTAACAGAGGAGTCCGTGGGCGGCTCCCACTTAGTAGCAGTGATTATGCCACCTGCCTGGCCTTGCCTTTAACAAGTGCAGCAACAAGTTCTCATGTGAACATCCTTTCTGTTTGACAGTAGAAATGATTAATAGAGTTGTTTTCTTGTTAGTAAGTGCTATAATAGCTTGAATGACCAAAATGGGGTAATGCATTCCAAGGACAGATCTGCATGGTGTGCTGTACATGGATCAGAGGCCCACTTTGATGCTGCACAGCTCCGAGTTCCCAGCATCTAAAGAGATGTAAGCTTTTACTACTGTCTTTCTCTTTTCAGTGTTAGCTTTAATAAGTACCATTTTAAATGACACTTTACAGAGTCTGAGTGCCTTTCCTACTGGGATCATAATGGATTAGCATCTCCTGGTGCTAAGCAGTCTCAAAATATATATTTCTTCCAGCAAATACGGGCCTATTCTGCACTCCTCATGGCCACTGAATTGTACTTGACCTTTGAATGATCAAATAAATATTCTTCCCATGGATGGTGTACAACTATCAAGTGAATACTTTAAATGCATCCAAATCACCAGGAAATTCGCAATATCGCCATTCTCCGCTTTTCACTAACAACAGTTTTGCATACAGCTGTACAGATTTAAGTTTCTCATCACTATTTCTAACACTTATACGAGCATCCAGTTCTTAATATTACGTGAACCTTTCGAAGTTTTAATGATAATTTGGAGGAATAGAGTGAAAATTAAGCAACCATTTAAAGCCTGAGAACTAGAATGAGAAATTACATTATTACTTGCCCTGAATGACCATATGCTCACATAATATGGAATTAATTTTTTATTTTTTTTTTAATTAAAGTAGATACACTGCTGCAGCCAGACAGACCTCAGAATACTTTAAAGAAAGTGAGGCAGGCAGTTTACAGGAGAACAGCAACAGGATATTAAGTTAATTCACCACAGTGTGAAATATTATACTATCCGGGAAGCAGTCATACTTAACTCAGCCTTAAACTGAGCAGCCAAATGGACTAGATTACAACTATAAGAAGTGGACCATGGCCTATTGCAAATGATGCCTACATGAATTACTAGTACCAGCGCTGATCCACACACAAGATGCTCTGCATCCCAGGCACTACCGTGTTGCACAGGACATTGCTTTACCCAGTCATTCATAAACACACTATGTTAGAGGTAACTTTAACCTAGCACTTGATTTCTTCAATGAAAGCGAGTGTAGCCACTGAAAAGATAATGGCACTTTGCCTACCTAGGACAGTAGAAATGCTTCACAACTGCATATATAGTGCTTTAGATGAAGAAATCCTTCGTGTCTTACACATCATCATCAGTGGCTAGGTGGGGAGAGGAAGGAGTGAGGGGACACCACCTTGTGCATCAGTGATAACACAGGCAAAGCCTTGACACGTTTTCTGCTGTCACTGATGTTCACACGCTAAGGTAACAGGGGGCTACTGAAGAACAGAGTCCCCAGAAGCGCATGTGTCGTCTTCTTTGTACCAACTCATTTCCCCCCACATTGTTCTGAACCACCTCAAGCAGTTTCTCTGTGAATATATACAATTTTCCACAGAGATAAATAGGTAATTGAAATCTAAAGGCCCATGACCATACACTTTTTATACACAAAACGCTGTAATCTTGTAATCAATATGCTATTTAACACAAAGCCAGTGTGGGCCCTGGGGGAGGGGGGCTGTGCTGTGCATATTTAGTTTAGGTGATAAGCTTTGCTGCTGTCTTTCTGCTTCATGGAAATAAACAGCACCTTAACATTACTGCTCAACAATGCTATCTGATGGTCACAGCATCTTGGATTCATCAAAAACAACTACAGAAAAGAGCAAGTAAGGCAGCCCTTGAAAACAGAGCATAAGCGTACCTGTTGGTTCAGGCATCCACGTCCTAGGGAATTCACGGCCACACTTAGCACAGCACTGACACGGACTTTTGAAAACTTGTAGCCAGATGGGACAGACTGAGAAACTAGGAAAAAAGAAAATACAGCATTTTTTCAGCATTGACAGGCTGAGAGAGTTGGGGTTGTTCAACCTGGAGAAGACAAGGCTCTCGGAAGACTTCATAGCAGCCTTCCAGTACCGGAAGGGGGCCTACAGGAGAGACGGGGAGGGACTCTTTATCAGTAAGTGTAGTGATAGGATGAGGGGTAATGGTTTTAAATTGAAAGAGGGGAGATTTAGATTAGATACTAGGAAGGAATTCTTTCCTGTGAGGGTGGTGAGACACTGGAACAGGTTGCCCAGAGAAGCTGTGGATGCCCCATCCCTGGAAGTGTTCCAGACGAGGCTGGATGGGGCTTTGAGCAACCTGGTCTAGGGGGAGGTGTCCCTGCCCATGGCAGGGGGGTTGGAACTATATGATCTTTAAGGTCCCTTCCAACCCAAACCATTCTATGATTCTATGATTGTTTGGCAGAACTGGAAAGGCAGGCACACTCCTAGTAATTTCTATTACGAAAGTGTCATTATGTAGGAACAACACTTATGGACTTTAAAGCTTTAAAAGAAGGCAGAGAAGAAGCAAGATAGCATCTATTGAATACCATTCGTTTACAGAGGACTGTAATCTAATTAAATTACTAATCCGTTCTTTTCATTTGATAGTGTTCTATTAGGTGAATGTAACTTTTTGTTTATAAGTGAAGCATCTAATACTAGCATCTCTTGTACATTAAGTTAGGCATTAAGGACTTAAAAGCCATCTAGATAAAACTAGTAATGGTAAAAATAACTTGAAATCTTTTACACAATTTCTAGATGTGGATTTAAGCAAGCTGCTGCCTTGTTCTTTCTACTGATGACCACTGGTGGAGACAGAACAGTGAATTAGCCAAATAATAGCTCTAGCACTTTGTAACAACCGACTTGAAGCAGGGTATTAAGTATACAAGTTGTCTCATGTGGAATAGGAGGGTTTTTATTTTGGTATTAGTTAGCATTTTCATTTGTAATTAGGAAAACTGTGAAAAAACATACTTGTGATATTTACAGCTGGTAGCAATTTGAGATAAATGCCAAAAATGCATGAGATTACAAAATTTGAAGAAACTAGGTAAATTAGAAACATGTGCAAATTTAATACGTGGCAAATATAATCCAAAGCACAGAGGGAAGAAGTAAACAAGCAACAGAGAAAGCAAACTAACTATCAAAGAAGAACATTTCCTTGTGAGCTCTTCCAAGTTCTATCAAACAAAGTTCAAGTACTTGGTGTTGGCCACCTCACCTTCTGCTGAAAGCTGAAGAGGCAAAACCAGATGATGTGTCCATTCTTCAGTTTCCAGTTCAGAGCCAGGCACATTATAATGTAAACCACTATTGATTTCAGTTCACTTTAATACCCTGGACTGTGAACTGTGGTGGTGGAGGGCTCCAATTCATAATCCCTGTCAGATTTGGCTGCCACAGCTAAATCCACAGAGGTTGTGAATAAGAGACCTTAGAAATCATTTCAAAGTGAAATATGATCCAAATAGGCAAGTAGAATTTGAGGATATATACACTGAATCACAAGGTAAATTATCGACTAGCTCTTCTTCTAAGACGGACAGAGGCAGTTTAATTAATTAATACCACGATGAACCAGGAGCTCAGACACACCGTGTTGTGAAACCACTGCCTGACTGGCAGGGGCAAAATGAAGCCATGGCAGTTGGCAGCAACACGAGCACCTTCCATGTTTTGGACACTTCTCCTAACCTCTGCATTGCAACACAGCAGCCCGTCAGGGAATTAACTCTCCCCATTCATCCCTCACCCCAGGAATTAACTCCCCCAGAAGTAAGCCCAACCACTTCACTAAGCCAGTCCACAGTACAGCCCCCAGCAGATGTGCTGCACACCCTGGGTGGGCAAGAGCACCAAAAGTAGTACTGCTAAAACATCTGTGACGTGCAAACATTGCACAAACCAGTTGTGGGTCCCTTGACATTTTTGTGCTTCTATTTCCCAAGCCCACATCTCTTCAGACCATAATCTTCTATGTACACCCACCCTCCAAGCTATGATGGTTCAGTTCCTTGGCTGACGCCAATGACTTTACTGTCTACGCTGTACAAGCCTTCTTATGGATGAGGTGAATCATGGAACAGATTTATTCTATTATTCTTCAAATAGAAGTCCATAGTTGAGATATGTAGCCCAGTGGTAGCTATTCATCTAACTATTGATACCTTCAATACAAGATTAACTCTACCTTAAGTCACTAGAAGAATAACTAGGAGCAAAGGAAAAAATAATAAGAACATCAGATTAACTCTAAAGAAAGTTCTTTCTGTACATGAAATAAAGGTGCCACATCTTTGATTTTTTTTTTTTTTAAGGATTAGGCAGAAGCCTCTGCCAGATGGCCTATAAGTAAAGTTCTGCTAGACACGAAAAGTTGATGATTTAGCAGACCTTTTCCATCAGCAAGTCTTACTGTCATTACTACCTCAAACAGTAACAGCAGCCAGTCTCTGCTGCCTCTTGGCATCCAGAAAGACTTCTCCGGCATTACATGACTAACTAGAAACAGTCTGAAATCCACCCCCATGCCTAGACCACTTCCGTGATTTAAGATACTGAATCAAGACTGAAACAATATGATTCAATCAAAAGGAGATAACATGAACTCATAACCTCATTTTGTTTGCATTTACTTTTGCAACATTTTACAGTTTAAACTTTAGCAAGCAAGCACTGCTGTCATATACACAGAAACACTTGCAAGAAATAAATATGTCCAAGGACTTTCTGCATGCCATTATAATGCATGTAAGTTTTGAAAATGCAAGCTGCAGCTCACATATACATAGAGGAAACCCAGAGGCCCGCCCAATTCATAGCCCTGGGGAACCTGGCAGTTCATAGGGGCAATATCAGAAGATGAGATATTTACAGTGACAAACTGGCACCACTGAGGCAAATACTAATGAAGCAATGTCAGAACAGTGCCCACAGGGCTCAGGATCTTCAACAGGTATTTTAAGAGAAACCTATGATCTCTGTTATCAAAAGCCACAGGAAGATCAGTAAGAATTAAAATTGACAATGTGCCAGAAACCACCTACTATAAAACAGAAGGTCACTACAAATCCTCATTAAAGCTGTCTCACTGCTTTGGCCTGATTGAAATTTTTCAAACAGTTTATTATTACCATGAAGGTAAGGGCTGCAGTTGCCCTGCCACAACCTTTTTCCAGGACCTTTGCTAGAAAGGTAGATTTGAAACAAGGTGGAAATCTGAGAAATTGCCTGCGGACAGCAAAAAGCTGCTTAATCAACTGCTCCAATCTCCAGCAAAGAAGAAACTCTTACAGATGCCAAAGAGGTGTTAATGACAGATATTATAAAAGAGAACTGCTACAGTATATCTTCCGAGGCTACAAAAGCCTTGCTGGCAAAAGATCAAGAAAATAGCTTGCAAGTGCAGGACCATATCCAAAATAAAACTACGGTGTGACAGGTTTAAAATCCATAAGCTATGCTGAAGTACATAGTTCAGAATCCCAATGACCCAGCTGGAACTGAAGTTGTTGAAAGCCTTGGTATTTAACCACCACAGGAAAAGACCCCAAAGCCTTCTCTCATCTTCTCGCATCTCCTCTCCACTAGACCTTATGGCAGCAACCACAGCAGCCCAAATAGCTTCTCCGTAATCACCTGGTTTCCACCACCACACTTGGAAACTTCAGCAGATGTTAATTGTGAAGAACATTCAACGCTAACAGAATGGTAACATGAAACAACGTAAAATAAACCCACCAAACCCACCACAGATGCTTGAAACAATGGGACATGCTAAGCAGCTGGGTGGATGAAAATGGCGATGACAATCTCGTATGAGCTTCCCTGGACTCTGTTTTAGCTGGCAATGTGGCCATTCACAGAAGTACTGTGAAGTTCCTCCTAACTCAATTCCTCTTGCCTTCTCACTTACTTCACTTTTGCTCACCACATTCATTACAGCTCTCCTTGTCCCCTGCACAGCTAGAAAGACTTTGCTGTTTACCTTGTTTATAGTTCTGAGACTTTAAGAGAAAAACTTCACAGAAGTTAAACTCTATTAGCATAGAGTTTACGGCTCCCTTCTAATACTCTATATCAACTAGAGACTCACACAAAGACATTTAAAGGCAAGCAGTTAGAAATGGGAAAATACATTCTATAGAGAGCTATGTTTTGCTTGATTTTTAAACTTAAAACTTGCCCTAATTTAGCTAGGGCTAAACCAGAACACAGCTTAAAACAGATCAGTAGAGATAAAATAAAAGAAACCCCAGACTTAAGCCTCATCCTTAAGTCTGAAGGCAACCACTATCTCAATGAAGTACCCATCTTTCTAGGTCAGAAACCAGAAAGAAAATCTGGAAATGTTATCAGATGGTTGCTCCTTCATTTCCAGTAGAGTGCCACTGTACCCTCAAACCCCAGCCAAACAACAAAAATCTCCCAACAATCCAAACCTCCCCCCCACCAACTCCCAAGGATGACAAAGGAACAGCATTTCAGTACTACCCATTGGGTTAACTCTGAAAAGGATTAGCATTTATTCACATCTTTGTCAATCTCACTTCTTTGGAATGTTATTGTTATGAGTATTTCGTGCTCTACAAGTTAATACAGTGAGTTATTTTCTCCCTTTTAACCTAGCAGAAACTTAACTTCAAACCATATTTGACTCAGATGAAAACTCTTTGTCAGGCTCATGTGAGCTAGCTGAGAAACTAGCCAACAGACAAACCTTTCGGTACTGTGCACTGTACAGAATTATTTTTTCTAAAGCGTTGTGTTTTAGGGTGGATGACAGTTATCACACTTCAGTTTTGCTTTTCCCATTATCTGATTTTGTTTTTTTCTAACAACAGCTTTGCTGGTTCCAGGCTGGAGTGAGCAATCTGCTGCTTAGTTGCATTTCACCTGAGCCAAGGCTAGATCAAATTTGATCCTACTAAACATTTTCTTTCAGAAATAGCAAACCTACCGTTACCAAATATATGTAATAACAGAGAGTAGCAGTATGTAAACATAATCCTGTAGGGAAGCTATTGGGAAAGGAGCATATGCTCACACTCAAGTCCTGAGGAATGGACTGATGCAAGTATTCTGAACTCTTGAAAGGAGAAATAGTGGTGGCTGGAAGAGGTGGTGTGACAATGAGTGTCACTAGAGGAACAAGCAGATGCCAGAAGAGATGGAGTGAAGGAGGGAGATGAACTAGTACTTCATATAGAGAGAGAGTTCAGCAACCATGGAATTGAATAAGGAAAATGGTTAAGCTCTTCATAAAGCCTCCTGTGAGATTATTACTGAATGGACAACAAGAGAATCAATAGTGGAACAGGTCATCAGTGACACATCAAGAGGAAAGGTGGAAAAGCAAGTAACAGCTGAAAACAACCGCCCACATTTCAGTTCTTGGCTATCTCCAGTATTAACAAAAAAGAAATAGATAATTCTGGGTTAAATCTACAATCTAACATACTACCCTCTCCACAACAGCAACTGGTGCTAAAGCTCCAGACAAGATCTAAAAAATCCCATAATAGAAAGCGGTGATTTCCACAGACACTTTCTTTTTGCCTACAGCTTATGCTCTCCTGTAACTTTGTGTGCACATACACCACCTTTGTCATAACCCCAGACAATGACATTATTTGTACAAAACATAGACTTCTTTCTCTCCCTCCTGAAACCTCCATCAAGTTCTGATTTACCTTTATAGCAATGAGAGGAAGCAGCTGTTTGAATGCTACATTAAAAAGTATTTTCTGCCTTAGGAAGGTGGAAAATTTAAAATATCCAATATCTAACTTACATGCATCAATATCTTAGCCATTTCACCTAAAGAAAGAGAGGATAAAAAGTATAAGGTCATATGACTTTAAGTAGTGAAGCCAAATCTGCATATTTTACACCAACAGAAGAAATACGGGCTTCATTATTTTGTCCACAACAAAACAACAGTTAGTGGCATTTCTTACCATATTGTCTGTTTGCCCTCCAACAGCTGCTTATTTATTTCATATTTACTATAAATAATGATTAGGGTTCTCCACTTGAGCTCCCTTATCTCTTGTTGTGAAATCAGTGCTGTACTATTTGGATGTCACAAAACTGTTTTCACGTTTGGGCTCCTGCAGGTCTAGTAGGAACAGTTAGGCAATATTCCAATACTACTCTATAATAAATGCATTAATAAAAAACTTTAAATACTTTCTTATAACCTGGCTTCCCTCAGACTTGAGCCAAGCAAAATATAGCCATACATTGGATGTGTGCTGAACACAGTGATGATAGGTGCGATTGCTACACAAATCACACAGTGGGCATGCTGTGAGCTCATTTTTCTGAAATGGAGATGTAGGTCCCTGGTCTGGCATCTAGAGATGTGAAACTTTGCAACAGAGTTATAAAATCCATCACGACCCTCACACAGAGCCAAGTCTGTATTTCAGTTCTACTGGTTTGGACATGAGGAATATATGGATACTACAAATCTAGCTAAGAAAAACAAAACAAAAAAAACAACCCAGAACAAACAGATGGGTATCTTCAAATTCTCACCACAAGAAGACTATAAAGTATGTAAAATGCAGTTTCTCTGCCTGTGTTTTCAGTTCAACTACTCTATGCTCGACTACAGGGTATCATGATAAATTATACTTTGTTTTGAATTCATTCATTCATTCAGTAGGGCTTTTGGCAACAGTAGTAGCCTGAAGTCTTTTTATGACATCGCTCAAAGTTCCTACAAGTTTCCTCTACCCACAGAAGCTCAGCACTTAAATCATGAGAAACGCAGAAGGACACAGAATTACCTAATTCCACAGCTTTGTCCAGAGGAATAAATCTGCTGGAACCCTGCAGTTTTCCAATACGTGGTCCTCTTACAACATGATCTATTAATTAGATGTCCATGTACAAATCAAGCAATATTGCCTGATACTGTTTCACCTAAGAATTATGTCTGAAACTTTTCTAGGAATATGGTTCACATAATTATCCTTTTGCATGCGTGCAGGAATTCTCACAAAGATCAGCAATACCTGTGGGAACAAAATATATTTGATATCTCAACATTTTCAAACAGTGAGAAAAGTTCAGGGTTTCCACCTGTTTTCATAACAGCAGGAGCCTGGGTCCTGGTCATCTGAAACATCACACGGGCCTCCAGATGCAAACCATCATCTGCTTCCTTGACACAGGGATTCCACCAACCCCCAGTTTAACTTCCCTGCCGTGGCACACAGACAACTGGGCATAATGTCAGTACTTCTGTTAACGAACAGAGCAAAAACATGACTGCCAACAGGAGCAGGATACGTGGGTGGAGATCAACCCTCCAGTGCCTGGCTGTGCCTTTCTGGTGAAGTTTAAACTGATAAGCAATTCGAGGACAGGATTTTCTCCAGGTCAGCTTGCAATGACAGACAAAGAAAAAAACCAGCATGGGAGAATTTCTGCTTCCCATAATCACCTATGAATATCTTTTGTCACAAACCCAGGTATTTCAGAGGCCAGGACCCCAATATTAGTCAAGAAACCAAAGATGCTATGTTATGTAGTAAAAGGCTAAATGTTGCACATATATCTTGAGCCTGTTACAGAGCACTAGGAACCACTGTGTAGCTGGGCTGCAGATGTTCTGCAGACCTTTTGGGATTCAGCATTTGTCACGTGGTGTCACTGGGAGAAAGTGTACTTGGGCCAATAGTGCCGCGCTCCCAACTTTGTGCAAGTGAGCTTCTCTTTGTCGCACAGATCAAACACGAAATTGAAATAAATACAGAAGAGCAGGAGCTAAGAATCACCATAAACCTCCTCACTTCTAAGGCAAACAGAAAGCAAACTATAACCTTGCCCTTGCCAACAACACGTATTTACAAGCTGAGCCACAGAAGAAAACATTTCACCTTCCCCTTCAAAAAAACATATACTCCTTGAGATAAGGAGCAGACAAGATATTAACATACCATTGATTACGCAAACAGAAGGCATTCAGATGCCAGGATTAGGAGACAATATAAGAAAGCATCTTCATAAAATAAAATAGGAAACAATGAAGACAAATCCATTCTGGTAGAAGTTTGGTCCTTCTTGCATGAATATATGTATATTTTTATAAGCAAGATAAAGAAGACGTAGTTACATTGTCCATAGGCAGAATATATTTTCATTTGTCCATAAAGTAGCACAAACTAGATCAAAGACATTGCTTGCCTGGAAGCTTACCAAATACATTTTTCCTGAAGTAGCAAAGTACATCAATAATATTCCTCCAAGTCCTTTGTTTCTCACTTGGTAGTAATTACTTTACTTACTCAGCATCACCATTTCATCTTTGTAAAGACACATGCAGACCCAAAATAAGCTCCTACTTTAGCACAGCATTTAAGTACATTTTGAACTTAAGTACCAGTAAGTTCACCCGGGCTGTTCATATGCTCAGATCACCCTTTTGATTTCTGAATTCAGCCATACACAGCAGTATCACTGGGAACAAGGTATCATTGAACACATACCTTCATCTGTTCATTGCAACTGAGAGCAATCGTTCAGTTTGACTCTGTCACCTCCTGACTGCTTTTGCAAGTAGCCAAGCACCCTCATTTGTGCAGAAGCACAGGGTAAATACTAAAACACCCCCGCTGAGGAGGGAAAAGACACTCCTCCAACAGAAAATACTACAGCACTGATGCTATACAACAAACAACAGGAACATTTTGCTATAATATTAAAAAATGCTATTAGAAGTGCCTAGCGCTGTGTGAAAAAACCCTTAAGCATAAATACTAAAAATTAATAAAGGAGCAAAGGAACTGTCATAATCAACAAGACCAATTCCATACTTTTCCTCCAACAAGATGCAGTACTAGATACCACAAATGAACATGTAAAACACCCTGGTCTGGGCAATTAAATGGCAGCCTAACTATAGTGAAAATCTCACTGTAATCTCAACAGTTAAAGGCTGGCTTCTATTTAAAGCATAAGAGTTTCTCTCTCTTTTACTTTTAAAACTCTGAGACATGCCTAGCTGGGTTCTTCTGTGCTCCACAAATGAAGGAGGAGACCTATACTAGTTCAAAAAGGCTCAAACAGAGAGAATACTAGTATATATGTTAAAATAAAAAAGCTGATACAGAATAATCTGCCTCAAAGTTCATGCCAAGCAGCAGCAAGTACCACTTGTTGATAACAGGTATTTTCAACCTCGGGTCAAGGATACTTGCTATATGCTCTGTCAATACACTGTTAACCATGATTGATTTGGTCCAGTGACAGATAATCTATTATGCAGTCATACTTCAACCCCATTAAATCAAAGATAGTTTGTCTAGTAGAACAAAATGACACAAAATGGGAGAAAGACAAAAGTAGTAGCTTTCTTTTCACCCAACTTATCCTCCTATGAGAGAAGGAAACTGACATAGCAAAAAGTTTAGCAAAATGCAAATTCAAATCTTTCTGGAAGATGTAGGGGATGAAAAGGAGAATACTGTAAATAAAAATATATACAAATGAACAAGAAGCAATAGAAGCCCTAGCGAAATGTACAACCCTCCATTTTTATATGGACTATAAAATAGCAGCTAGTTGCCCTAAAAAGGATAAAAGTGCAACAGGCAAAAAGCGAAAGGACTGTAAAGACACCTGCAGTGTGTGATTATAGCACGGCCCCAGACCGGAAGCGTTGTATAGACTCTCCATCCAGTTCTGCCAGCCCAGGACTAGAGGGATGTGCTGCTGTTAGCCCACCTCTGAGCTGGACTGTCCTTCACATACCAACCAATACCTTTCACAGCTGCACAAATCCATTTCTTGCTGTACTGAAACACTTGATTGCTATGCAGGGGTGTAGAGGGTTATTAAATAAAATCTCCCCCTCGGGCCTTTTCTTTTAAAGGTCTACGTGGCATGGGCCAAAACTAATTTTCTCATCCAACCACATCTAGCAGGAAGAGCTGAGCCATATACAGAAGCTGTGAAATATTTGACAAGGACAAAAATCCTTGGAGAACAGTGAAATACTCACCTGAAGATAGTGTTCATCCCCCTCACCATTTAATATGGGACAGAAATGTGGGTCACCCAGCATCACAGAGTAAATAAATGCTATTTTACATTATATTGTGCAAGTACAGTATATATGAATTCAACGCAAAGTCATTTTACCAGAGCCAAGTAGCCTGCAGATACTTCGGTGTTTTCTCAGCTTTATTATTCCCTTCCTTTAGTGTATACAACACATAGATATTACTTTTTTTTTTTTTTTTTTAAATAAAGTAAGTATACTGGAGCTGTGCATAATTTTCCTCCTCAAGTTCTGCAGAGTGTCGTCAAAGCAGAGGAGGAAGAAAGCCCACCAGAGTAGTAGTGATGGTGACCTATTTCACTTATGTGCAGCCAGCAGAATCAAATTTACTTCAGATTTAAATGCATTGCCAATTTGAAAAATTTAACACATGCTTTTTTCCTTCTGTTAATGGAGATCATTAATAAGTAACATTTACAGATTCCTTCCAGCCTTCACAGCATCTGCAATATGCAAAACCCGATATCCTTGTATAGGCTGAACTGCAGAAGACCTCTAAAGACAAACATATGGATCAGACCTTCAGCTTGTATGAACCTACATACCTTCAGGGGTTTAAGGAAAACATTTCAACTTAACCTGGCTGAGGAAATGGCCCACAGCTTTAAAATGTAGTTATTTTCATACTCTGACTGACACTCTGCATACCAACTTTAATCTAAGTATTTATCCCATTTTATGCATCACTGAATTAAATACCCACGTGAGAGGGGAAAGAATTGTTCTCCATTTATAGACAAAGCGTAAGGGAACTACGTGCTTGCTCCAGGTTACACAAGAACTCAGGACCAGGGCAGAAATAAAACTTGTATTTCCTGACAATGAATCCTGTATTTGACCAAGAAGCCATCCTGTCCTCTACTTAAAAATAAATCACATGTAGAGTTTGACCATATAGGGCTACATGTGCAGCTGGTACAAATGAGCACAGCTATTTTGATGTCAGCACAGTTCTGCTCCATTTCAGTAGTTGATCTGATCCAGAGTTTATTTACATGAAAAATGACTAAACATATAAGAAATAGAAAGCTTAAACAAATGCAAGGTATATTTATATGGTCAATCTAAAATTCATCTCATTATGAACAAAGCTCCCCCCATAAGAAAAAAGCTTAAATGCAAACAATTTAATGCACAAGCTAGTTAAAATCGTTGGTTTTAAATCGGCCCCTGCCACCCCTCAAACAGTTAAATTAGGCTTATGAGAAGAACATCAGGGGATATCCTTGTCTCTTATTACCATAAGAAAAGTGACCTCCTTGGCTGGGTGATTTTTAAAGAAACCACATTAATAACTTTGGTGTGCCTGAGAGGCAAAGAGAGAGAAAAAAGGTCTCATCGCACCAAGAAAAGAGTGATTTGAGAATGATGCCAACTGTCAACCTTAGCAATGCAAAACAATGTAGCCATATATATTCGCGAATGTTCACTTCGCTAGAAACTGTAAATAGAAGACCAGATCATGCTTGATTTAATAGAGAATGCTCATAGGGCACAAATTGCAGGCTATTTCCTATAATAGGCAGAGACAAGGGAAAACACATTAAGAAAATGGAGAATGTACACTTAAGCTCCCTGCCTCCTGATCAGTCCTTCAGCCCAAAAATACATCAACTGGGTCTGTGTTTGGTGGCTGTGGTGGAGCCACATCCTACCACAAATATACCATTTTAAGGAAAGGCTTACATCACAACCAGGTGTTTCTTTTTTCCAAGAAAAAAAAAAAAAGCATCGCAACAGAAGGCATAGCCACTTGGAAGTAGGCCACTTCTTCTGAAACAGAATATTTCAGTAATATTTGATGTATGAATATGCCAACCCACAACCAATGCTCCAGCCCATCTGTGCCCTCCAGCCTTACTACTCCAAAAAGCAACACCTGAGAAATAAATACAATCCCTGTATCTTTCACTGTATGCAAAGGGGCTAATGAAATCACATTTGAAATACATCTAAGTCATTGAAGCTTTAGTGCAACCATATATTAAGATAAAAGTGTATTGTCCTCTGGCCAAGAAGGCTTCAACACAAGGGACGTTAAACCATAAAACCTTTATTAACTGGGCAGCGGAGTCACTGCGTGCCTGCCCGTGTCCAGGGCACGCTCTGCTCTCTGCGCTTCCACAGCCCATTGAAATGCTCCTTAAACTCCCAAGGGAATTACATCGCTCACCGGACCAGACTCATGCCAAAGGATATATATATTATTTTTTTTTTTTTAAGTGTGCGCCCACCTAGGAGAGGAACTATATTTATGCATTTGGGAACAATTGGGATAAATCTGGTGGAGACTTCAAAATCACACGTCAGAAAAAGCCCACTGAAATACACGAACTGGAGACTTGTGCGCTTTAAGGACCAGTCTTCCGAGGGCACCAGGGGTGTTAGTAAGCACCTGAAAGCCTTTCCTCAGGCAGACCCAATACATTTCTATTCCATCCTTCAACTTTCCCCTACCGCCACTCACCGTAAGCAACCCAAGATCTGCCGGGGTTCGCAGGAAAAAAGCGCGCAGCCCAGGCCATAAACTGATGAACTCCGTCAGAAAATCCTAAAGATTTTTTTTTTTTTTTTTTTCCCTTTCCTCTCCTAAGGGAGCAGCCGCATGCCTGTGTCCGCCCGGCAGTTTGGCAGCTGCTTGAAACGACGCAGAAACCCCCAGTTGAACCCCGCAGGAGGCAGCCCCCGCCTCAGCCTCCCCTCACGCTTCCCAGGCTGCCCCGCCGCAGCCCACACGGGCTGAATGACTTGGCCGACAGCCCCTCCGGCTCCCCTCTCCCGCCGCGCCGCATCGCCGGGCGGAGCGGAGCGGAGCCTCCAGGGCGGAGCACGGCCCTGGATAGAGCGGTCCCCGCTAGGGCTGCCCCGGCTCACCGGAGGGGGGGCCGCCGGGCCTGTCCCTCCCCGGGGCGGCCCGGGCGGGGGCGGCGGTTGCCGGCGCTGAGGCGCCACCTGGCGGCGGCGGTGGGGCGGGGAGGGCGGCGGGCCTGGTTCAAGCGACTCGTCCCTAATTAAGGAGAGCCCCTTCCCTGTACCTAAAAATAAAATAAATCTTTAGGGCAGATTTAGATCTACAAAAATGAAACGCGCTTCCTTACTTCTTTAAAGGGAAGGGCAAAGGCCTGCAGGGGCCTCCCCTGGCCTCAGCAGCAGCGGACAGTGGTGGGCAAATGGCACCAGGTTCCTGCCAGCTGTCGAGGCCTGGCATCGGCACAGCTCAGAAAAGCAATATCTTTGGTGCTTTTCTGAAATTATTGGGTCTTCCCACGAGTCGAACGGTCCAACAAAATGTTGGTTGAGAACAGAAGATTTTGGGGAATAAGAGAGTGTCATTTTGCTAACAGTAACCCTGCTCCCACATCTACCCAATTGCTTTGGCTGTTTATAGATCAATAACAAAAGCGAGAGCTATTATTATAAAAACATTATTTAAAGAGAATAAAGCCTGGAACGCCTGGGGAGCTGCGTGCTCAGGGTGTGGAGAGGATCCAGCTGTGAAATGAGGGTGAAGCGTGAGGCGCAAGAAGGAGAAAGAGTAACAACATGGTGGGGAGCACCCATAATTTGATCAACTGCTTTGGTAGAGTTATAGCATGTTCCTAATTTCTGGACTCCAGAGAGATGCTCTCCAGAGTGATACATTTTATGTACTCTAGCACTCAGCACGCTTGAGCCTCGATATCAGTTGGGACATGTTCCTACTACGATGATAAAAAATGACTAATTAGGTTTGAAGTGTTATTTATATGCTGCATCAGTCTTGTGTGGGATGGAGGCATAGCATGGCACACTTCCCTATTCACCGCATGGCAATTAAATAAAAAAGAAAAAAGATTTGTGTTGGCTCCTAACAGTACTTTCTTTTTGGTTTTAAAAGTCTCCGTTCTCTGTTCTATCATCATAGGCCACTCTGGTGTATTTTCCATGTGAGTTTTAGATGTCAGCATAAGGCAAAAATCTATAATGATCATTATTCTGTAACTTAAGGACTGTGAACAAAAAGACTGCCTTCACATTATTGAGCTTAGGGGCTCTAAGCATTCTTGGCATTTTGTGTGTGCTGTTACAGAAATGAAATATTAGAGTAGCAAATACTATCTCCTGACACTTAGATTTTAAAATGTTTACATGTAATATGCTTGTGTTCTGTTGTATTCTCCTGTGATAGCATAGATGTGTTTCAGAAATGCACTAGTGCATTTCCTGTCTTAATAACAGTTGTAGCTTTTAATACATGACAGAGAACCTTACAGGTACTATGATCAATAAAAAAGCAGCTTGAATCCTACCAGTCCTTTTTTTGATGAAAAAAATTTTTTTAACCTTTCATATCTTGGGGTCTTCCTCCGGAGCCTACTCCTGCAAGTTGCTGAACGGCAGAACCTCTGAAGATTGAAATGGAAAGGAGTTAAAGGAATTAATCTCTGTCTATTCAGGCATCATTTCCATAGAAGAAGTAACAACAATATCAGAAGGAATTGGTACAATTTACTGACTTTTTGTAGGTAGCTAGGTCCAAGAGGATGCTCTTCTTCCTATGGAAAAAGCCACCGTTATCATCAGAAACAAGATTTAATAGCACCTTTAAAGCAATAGCTTTAATTTAATAAAACAAATAAAATAGTATTAATTTAATAAAAGCTACTGTATGGATCAAATAACATTAAGAACCTCTATTACATATAGATGTATTAAACATGCCAATATGTTAAGGTTTCATATTTCTTTAAAGAGGTACTCAATCAGACACTAACTCGGAGTAGCTGGAACTCTGAAGAAAGGTTCAATTTCTGAACCTTTCAATGAATATTTTTTATGATTTGCATAAGAGAAAAAAGAAGCACAAGAAGCCATGGACTCCAATGGCATAGGACTTTTCTTTGCATTTAAGATTTTGCATGAATTTAGTGTATCCAAAGTAGTCAAGTACTGTAAATAAAAATCCACTAAATACCTTGCTTCTTGGCTACACTGCCTCCTCTATTTTAACATTGTGATTTTGAGATGTACGCTGATTTTTTTTGAAAGTTCAGTAACTATCCCACATTTTTTAAACTCATACTTTGGGCTTCAAATTCAGATCCTGCCTGTGGGAGGACACGTGCTTTACACAATATGAACTGATTTCAGTGGAACTGTTTCTGGAACTAGATCTCAACCCAATGAACCATTAAACCCCTCCAATTTATTTCACTGGGCTTTAAATTACACCTATTTGCTAGAGTATTAGGCAGATCTGTAAGACAGAGGCCCTGATCCTGCATTTGAACCTGCATTTGATTTTAAGACACACAAAAGTTGAGGTGTAGGTAGGTATGTGCTTAACAGCAAATGCGTGATCTTACTGTTCTCACTGGTTCATTGTGTATAACCAAGTCCAATATTTTTTAATGTAAAAATACTTTCCTGTGCGAGGGCATTAAGGTAATCGCTGGTAGAAAAGATTGCTTGGGCATGAGGCAGGCTGATGCTGTCAGTGTGTCACAGCTATTACTTGGCTGTTAGTCTACTGCATCTTTCCTGGTTTACTTTGCAAATATTGTATGCTTTGTATCTGCAACCAGAGTCAACTTTATGAAGCTAAGCTTTACATAGCGCCATCTCAAAAGAAAAATAAAAAAGTTTAAGTATTAAAGAATATATATAAAGCAATAATAGCACAGAAATACATGTTACATCCATGCTGAATTTAATTAATCACTGGAATTAATAATCCTGTAATCAAGACATAACAAATAGAGAATTCAATTTTGTGGCAGAGAAACCAACTACATTTAGTCTGCCTTGTATAACATTTTTAAAAAGCTAGAAATGACCATCTATAGATCCTGCAATAACTCTAGGTGGTATAGAGCAAACATACATAAATAACACATATTAAGATATTAAGATATTAAAATTATTCTCCAATATAAAAAGCATTCATTTATTGATAGTTTTTCATTTACTCTTGAAAGCCTTGCTCATAGGAGAAAGCACACTACTGCTTCTCTTGATTTAAATGCAATTACTTCAATAAATAAAAGTTAATTATGTGGAAAAAATATCAAAGGATAGATTTCATTGCCTTTTGTTCATTAAACAGCACATATTATGTATGCTTATTTGAAAAAAATCACTAAACAATATTATTCAATTAATACACCATAGGAAAATTGAAGTTATGAGATTATGATTCAGTAAAGATTTTAAGCAGCTTCCTAATTTAACTTCATTGACAACAAGTTGTATACTCTTATTCTCTTCCTGGTGGGAGTCATTCTCTTAACTGCTTCTAGGTAACTGATGTAATTAAAATACCTGGGGAGCACCCTTGAATGTGCATATGACTGTGCTAAGGTCTTCACTGCCCACACCTCAGGGTAGACAGTAACTGACTCTAAAAATTTACCTATACTTTTGTTTGGAGATTATTTGATATGATTGGTAGTCCCAAAGTATTTTCTATAGAGAACTCTGCAGCATGCCGTTATATCAGCCTGGTATAAATGTTTATGTCCGATAAAACTATGCTGCAACGGGTACAAATCTCTATATCATCACTGCCTTGAAATAAAGTGTTTTAAAAAGACTGCAAGACTACAATTTTTCCAAAATGAGAAACCACGCTTCCTCCTGTCACATCTATATAATGTTTTCAGTTTTATGCCTGGGAAATTTCAGGAAATCTCTTGTCTGTCAGGGGGCCCAGCCTTCTGGAATAATCAAAATTGTTTCGTTACAGGAACTCCTCTTATTAAAACTACTCTCATTGATGATTTTTAAATAGACAATTCAAAAGACTGGGCCTCAGTCTCCTCTCAGTCACATGAGAATAACCCCATCAACTTCAATTATCTTATAATAGTATGAAGATCAGAGACTTATCATTGTCCACTTGCTGCTATCTATGTAATAGAACACTGTGGGCATCAAGTTTAGCTTTTTTCTGTAGAAAACGATTTCTCTTTAATACTTTTAATAATGAGATCTAACATAGTAAGAATCAAAGTGACTTTTAAGAACTTTTTATTTGTTCCCTTTTGATTATTTTTTTTCCAATATACCCCCAAAACTTTAAGCAAAATCTAAAATAATGAGATCAAAACTATTTAAATTTAAACACAACATTTCTAGACTATTGAGTTATGTCTGCTTAAATCATACTAAGTAATACAAGTTGAAGAACCATAGCTTCCAGCCAAGTCTTTTGTGTATTTGGAAAAGCTTTATCCAGCCTATGTTAAAAATTGCATTAAACTACATGAAAATTTTATTCCTAGTGCGTAAAACCAATTATGCCGTTCCCTTACCACATTTCAATTGTGGTTTGAAAATCTATGTGTTATCCACAGTTGTGAAATTTGCCACGTTAGTAAATCCTAGTTCTTCAGTCCTTACTGTAAGGGTATATCATGTTACATGTTGAAAACTGTTTTCTCATGATAATAGATGATTTTGAGAAAACTTCATATTCAAAGAAGGAAACGCAAGAGTAGCCAATTCTGCTAAAATAAATAAATCAATTGAGACTACTGGGCTGCAGCTGGAAAATGGGCTGTGATCTAAAACCAATTATAGGCAGGTGTATCCAAACATCCACTATAGGGAACATGTATCATGTTTTTTTAAATCTAGTGTTCTGTCTTAACTTTGCTTATGGTCTCCTTCAGTATATATTTTCAGACAGTAGGGAAAACGGTTAGAGAATTTCCCCCCTGATCCTTTATTAGTCCTTTTTAAAATTCTTCTTCCTTTTTCTAATTTACTTTTTGATCTGAATAATCCCTATCCAGAATCTTGTGCTGTTTCTCTGCATTGCTTGAAGAAAATTGTAATGGAGGAAGCCGGCATAGCTGTAGCTCTGAATTTTAACTTACTGGTTTGGCAGTCCTATCTGGGGGACTATGGGTTCTGGAAACAAATATCTGTATATTCCCCTTGGGATAACCAGTTTTGTGCAGCCTTACTTAACAGAATTCTAAGGATTGCAGAAAACTTTTAATTACTTAAGAGAAAACAAGACCATTAATTTTGTAAATTCACAGTTATTTCCAAGATTGCATCTGTTGCTAGGACTCTGTGGTAACATAAATACATAGATAGCACAATTTCTGCGCTGAAGTTATCTATGATAATAATGATCCGGGGTAATTTAAAAAAGCAACCCATGAGTAGTCAGACCAATGGGAATTTGCCTATAATCTGTTCTCTAAAACACTAGTGGATTTCCAGTATTTTCAACAGAAAAAAACCCACCTTTATTCATTTAGTATAACCTTAGCTTTTTACTGCTTTTGGAAATACGACTTTGTCGTGGAAATGCGACAAGCAGGAATTCTAGGGAAAAAAAAACCCCGAAGTGTGAACAGCAGAAAGTTGAAAGAACGAACTACCTGATGAGTCATAGTTTGAGCTAAGTTTGAGAGTCTTTAAACTCAACAATGACCTGAAGAGAAGGGAATTTTCAAAATTATGTGGTAAATGGATCCTAGAATAATACCGAAACCTCATTCCAGAAAACCAGCCTGTAAAAGAAACAAACTTGTTTCCAACTACAAGTTTTAAAGTCATAGTATAATTGACTTAATTGGAACATTTCTAATTTACCTCTGGTGAGGATCTTGCCTAGTATCTCTAATTTAAAAATACTTTTGGATATGATGCTGCTGATTTTATAACATTTCTTAACTTTTCAAGAAAGTCTACGATTACATTTTCTTCTATGTCACTGAATCTTTGACTATTTAGCTTTCTCTTAACTAGCTCAAGGAAGACCCTTATCCATTCAGCAGGAGTAAAAATGGTATTGCTCTTCATAATGCTGTCTCTGTGAATGTTAGCCCATTATGTAGTTCTCACGGAGGTTCAAAAGATTTTAAACTAAGTTTAACGAGTAAAGTTTTTTATTATCCTAATTTACTTGCATGTTTTAAATCTAGAGCTAGAATACATCTGTGTTTCAGAAGACGTCTTTTAAAATATACAATTAAAATGCTTATACTAAACTTCAAAATACATGACAGGATTTGCGAGATGACTTTGAAAATTCATCATAAGGAGATACTCATACCACCTAGATTTAGGTATCTACTTGAAAAATCTGACTTGTGCAGCTGACGTCCTTCAGCTGTATGCGCAGTAAATAGAGACAGGATTTCCCAGGGGCTAGTTTGGAGAATCTAGACTGGGCTCCAAATTCTGAATATTCCTCTGGAGGAACCTCTGTTAGCTATACCTTAGGCAGATGCATATCCTTCAGGACTGGGAATACCTCCTGCCTAACGTTCCAGTCGCTTACTACTATTTAATTTTGACATCTCTAGAATTAATTTAGTACACGTAATTTAAATAATACATACAATTCACAACTATTTATTGGGACAGAATGTACAAACACTTGTTCATAGTTACTCTCTATACATTTACAAGAACAGCAACTAGCTTCCTAAAACGTGCTCATTGCATAGGGGAGTTCAGGTGACATGAACTGTACAGTAATTTAGCTTAAGCTTTAAGTCCCTCAATAGAATATGCCTGTAAATTCCAACTGACTTATAACATGAACTAATTATAACGATTGTATTTTTTTTTAAATAAAATAACTTTTTTAATGATTGCCAAAGACAATCTTGCATGTCCAAGGAAAGAAAAATTATGGTTAAAATTTTCAGAGAAATGAGAAGAAACACACGTTTTATCAGATAGCTGCATTAAGTTTAATAATGACTTTAAAGCTTATAGATGCAGGTCCCTCAAGATCTCATGTGAGTTATGAAATCTAATTTTATTCTCATAACTCTGTAATAAAGTTTTATAAATGTTATAAGAAAGGTTTTTACTAAGAGTGAACAGAAATCTGAACTATATGGCCAAGTAATAAAAGCGTATTCCTTTGTTGCTAAGTGTCAGACAAGAAGGTTTACCTGAAAATTAATCGATAAGTCTTCCTTTTCCACTTGAGTGCATTCATTTTTTTCTTCATGGGATAATAGTGTTTTTTAATGGTTTTTCCATTAACATCTAACTTAACTGCCAGGAAAAAGAAGGCAAACATAAAAAAGAAAAGAGACAAATAGTCAAGAAAAAGCTTAGTAATCTTTGATGATGCATTACAACTTTGCAATGGGTTTTGTTGCTCTCATTTCTTACTCGTTACAATCGACAACGTAACTCGGGACTTCCTCCAGCATCGCAAAAGGGGTCATAATAACAGTTTGACCATCCTTATGCTGGGATGATCCTGAGTGCCTGATCCTATATCAGCTGAAATACAAACTTTGAAAAGATACTATAACTCTAAGAAAATAAACTCTCATGCAGTATTCTAGGCGTGTGCATTCAGAATGACTTCTGGCTACCTCCCTGGAATGCCTCTGTCCTGGAAAGATTACAACACATTGCTGGAAGATGGATCATTAGTCATACTTTCAACTGCTGATTATTTTGGATAGAAAAATCTGATTTTTAAAATGTTTTTAATAAAGAACACACTTTAGAGAATAATTTTTGCTGCATTTGTTAGCTTTTGTGGCTGAATGTCTCAAAAATCCTTTTTTTCACTCTGAATATTGCTTTTGCAACTGAAGATCAATAATTACTTTCCCACCATCATTGAAAAATAATGACATGTCCACATATTTAATCAGCTGCAAATTAGGCCTCCAGCTAAATGGCACCCCTTGGACAAGTGAGCCAGGATATAACAGGCAGATTGTTTTGCTGTCAGACATGCCTGCACAGCGACGCAGACAGAAAGCAAAACATACTTTTTTGGTCATCTCTTTTTTTTTTTTTTTTTTAAATTAATATAATAAAAATAACTGAGAAGACTGGTGCACTCAAAAGTAATAGGTGTGCTTACCTGTTTTGCTGGATAGGGAAAGACTGATTTCTTAACACTAACAGCTTAACTACACCGCATTCAGTTGTGGCCAGTGTTATATTGTCCCAATCACACCTTGTGAATTTTTAAAAAAACCTGTATAGTTAAAACATACCCTTATACTACTTCTTTAATTAAGAATTTAATTTCATTACTACTTATAACTTCATTTATGTGATGAGATTTAAAGAAATCACTGCTTCCACTTTCACTTACACCTCCCCAGCATTATCTTATACTTCTATTTATACGTGGCTGATGTGTTTATTATAGTGGAATGACTCCTTACCTTTAAAGACTGTCATGCTATGCTTGGAGAGGACTTGTTTTAAAAATCTGCTTAGTTAGTGAATGTCTTGAAAAAAATACAGTCTTTCCTTGTTCCTTATTTTGTTGCATAGGAAGCTGGAAAAACTCCAGTGATCTCTGGTATTACTGTCTTATAAGTTAGTGCTGTATGTATCTCTAAATTTCACACAGGGGTGAATGGTTTTGGCAGTACAAAATGGATAATGTTAATTAAGTTTAGTCTTTAAACTACTTTTCCATATGTATGGAAACTCTGAAGAACCTCGAATATCAACCAGAGAACTCATCTCATGTCTTATTTCTTACATATTAATTATTCTGAAAAGACAACATGATGACAAAAATAGAAGAGGAGAGAAATAGGAAATGGAAAAAAGCAGGATATTCTAAAGAAAAGAATCACATTTTGTAGCCCTTTGGTGAATAAGATACACATTTCAACTAAATCAATTAGATCCAACTCCATGTAATTATCCTGAATGCAAACTCAACTTGCATTTAAGTTGCTACAGGAACTACGCAGTTTGCCTGTTTAAAGAGACAGATTTTATCACCAGCTAAAGGCAGTTCAATTAAAATTGGAGGCTTAACCACCCAGAAGCCTGCTGGCACTGTCTTGATGAGCTGTAATTCTAATTGGAAGCTCTTTGCAGTCAGCGCACAACAAAGAACCGTAGCTGTTTTTTCAGTGATGCCCGTGTTCTTTGCAGATGTTACCTACACAGCACATCCAGAAGGAGGTTACATGAAGTGCTCCGTAGACAAGGGGGGAATGGAGAAGTCTGGATCCATCTGAAATACAAAGCTGGTGTATTCTTCTGTCATGAAAAGTCTTGATTTTCATTTTTCTGTAATCGCAAAAATGTTTTTCCTTCAGATGTTTTTATTTAATTACTTTGCTGACAGAGTTAAAATCTATTCTGTACATCCAAGGAAAGACCAGAGGGGATTGATTATATGCTGGAATGCGTTTACAAGGAGGTGACTAGCTTGAAGCACATTAAAATGAAAGCTGTAGTAATGGTAACTCAAGCAATTATATTTGAATCTATTTGTATACTTTAAAGCTTATGATAACTGATTCAATGCAGTTGTAGCTGACAGAGTCTTTATAAGAAATATCATCAACACTGTTATTAGTATTTGATTATTGTTAAACAACCTCTTTGTTAATCTTTGGTTTCCTCACCAAATGTTCGTAAGTTCAATAGTAATGAAGAAGAGAGTACTTTATTGCCTCTCTCTGCTCTAGTTCCTTCTCATCTTTCAGCCACTGAATTCAGTGTAAAATGCCCTTATGCCCTTGTAGGGTAAACTTCACAAGGTAAGACCTTTTTCTAAAACAAAAAACAACCCTGAAAATAGATAATAACTAACACCAGAGATTTCCAATTTTAGCTGAAACATTATCACTATACACTATTCTCCATTCATTAACTGTGATACTTTAATAATTAGAATGGAAACATATGACTTTTTTCCCCCTCTATATCATTTATTTCAGGGTTTGAGCAGACTTTTATGATACTATTTGCGATTGTGGTAGACTAAATATGTTTACTCTGTTATGCAAATGTAAGGTTTAATATTTAACAGAGCTGCTGACTTTTTTTTTAATGTCACATTCTTAATGAAAAATCACTTCCAAAGATCTTCAAAGAATTTCTTAATATTGCATTTTTATCTAGTTTCAATATTTAATACACATATTAGTAGCCACAACAGGCATACAAACGGCCCATTTTTGTGTGTGGTGTTGACAGCGTGTTACTTTCATCTTTTTCACCTTTTTTTCATAATTTCTAAGATTCTAGTAGTAGGCTTACCCTCTGCTGACACAGCATTTCTGCAAGCAGAGTTTTCTTGTTCACTGTTGGGAATTCCAGCAGAGAATGGATTGACTCAGCTCAGAAGGAAACAAGTGATCTAGCAGTGCCATCAGGAATTTCAACATTGCAAGTTGCGAAAGATGGGGGAAATGACAGAGTTTAAGAGAAAGAGTGGAATGTCATAGAAAGAAAGAGGAGGAGTATGGAAATGGAAGGAGAAAGCTTTTCAAGTAAAAGGGCTATTTCAACTCAGATGAGATGTTAGTGCTTTGAACCCATCTCACTGAATCACCTTGAACATTTTTAGTAGGTTTTGGGACATTGGGCAGAAGTCAAAAGGTTAAGTCTTCCACTGTATTTCTTAAGTAATTTCACTGTTTTTAAGTCTACATTCATCTCTCAAAAGATTTTTTTACATCAAAGGAAGACAGACGAGTAAAAATTCTAACTGGTAACTTTTTAGTGTTATACCATTTTTTCTTGTAGGTATGAAAAAGTTACCACGATCAATCTCATCTTTGAAGAGGAAACTATTGATGTATTTTTGGTCCTTTAAAGTAATCTAATGTAGTATCTTTACTTTTTTCAGGATCTAATAATAATGAATAAGAGCATTAATCCTTAAAGGGGATAATGTCAAGGTTTTTTTTTTTTTCTCTTTTCAAAATACCTTGGAATCAATCTTTCCTTTATAAGAGAATACATTAGAAGGGTTTAGAATTTTAATTAAATGCGATGCTCAAACAATTGCGCTCTAATACTACTTCTGATGTTTGGATGAGAATACATAGCATTTTTGTTGCTTTTCTACAGCAATGTCCCTCAGAAAGGCAGGTTACTTTCAAATAACAATTCTTAAAGATATGTTGTTTCATTGCCACAATCAGGGCATATATGTTTTAGCTTTTTCTCCCATTCACAGTATGCCACCTCAACATATTCAAACCACATCCTTCTTAGAATACACCCTGTGTCATCTCGGGTCTATTACACAAGGATTTGGAGGCACCAAGAAGGAGGAGGAGGAGGGAGAGAACATGACCTAAAGAACCCTTGTCATTGCAGGGCTGCTCTATCAAGTGCAACATCCGTCCTAGATTCTTCTGCAGTAGTGTTGCAGCTGGAGAAAATGCGGATCGAGCTCTGTCTGGCTTAACTTGAGGTCTAGATACATGGGCCACAATGCCTGAAAGGCTCTGTCTTAGCAATCTACTAGCACACTCGCTATCATCTCTAACGATCTGTGCCCAGAGATACCCATTTCCATAGACCGCTGTGTCAGGAACAGCTGCACGGAATGACTGCAGACATGCTCCTTGATGTCAGGTGAAACTCAAGCATTACTTTGGAAAGATTCCTACAATGTAGTTTCTCCCCCAAAAGCAAGTCAGTCATACTGATTTGTCTCTCTTGAATTCTCATGAAAAAGGTAGTAGCTACTTTCATAAAACAGTGCAATAATGAGCAGGATGCTGATCCCTCAAAACATAGCCTTCTAAGAGTCCTGAAATATCAGGCCAATGTCCCAGTGGGGACTGAGTTCTTAATATAATAATCTACCAATGACAGGCAGAAACTCGTTTCGATAAGGTGGGTTTCTAACTGAATTATCAGGCCTCATCTAGCAAGCAATCTGTCTTGGGGCAAGACTGATAACATCATTAACAACTATGAAGTGTTTAACCATTATGGTACTGAAAAATCACATAAGCAACTAAGATTAGCTTTTTATTCTCCAAGACTTAAAAATTTAATTAATTTTAAGCAGAGTCCCAGCGAAGACAATTGGCATTTCAAGTTGGCCAGATGCAGCTGTTCTTAATGGCTCTGTTGCATCATACACATGTGAGCCAGAGTACGGCAATTTGTTTTAGCTAGAAAAGATGGAGTATTTCCTCAGAAGTTGTAAGAGGTTCTGCATTTGTGTTGTATTCACATTGAGTATCAGTTTTTCTTGCATTCTAACATTTTTTCGTCCATGTACAGACACCTGCTCATCCACACTGAAAAAACCTCACATGTCCCTCAATGCAAAATATTCTCTGAGGAAATCCTGTAGAATCATGTGTAAATCTCAGATACATTCTCCTAAGGGCAGCAAAGTAATTCTCCTAAGATCTGTTCAGTAAAATGTATATGAACCTCTGTTTTTCTACAGGTACTTTACAGTACTGATTTTTGTACTTTCCTTTTTTCCTGGGTGTAAAGCTGCCATTCTTTCTGCCATGCTTTTTTCCTTGCTCTGGTGCTAGTAATAGGCTTAGGCTTCAATTTAGCAAAGTACGTGAGCTTAATTTCATTATGGTGCACAATGGGTACATAACTTTGCTAGACAAGGCCCTCGGCACTGAGCAAATCCTTTCTCCTTCTCAAGTTTGAACCTGCTTGATAGTTATAGAGAAGAAAGTCCTCCTCTCTAACAATTTTAGAGAAACCAAGTCCTTGAGAATATAGCTGGTTTTGATGTTGCTATCACTTACATGCTGTGGACTGTGTCACAGCTGTTAAATATGTCATAATCATGCCACCAAATCGTTTCGGCTTCTGTCCAAACTTTTCTCACAAATATGGTTTCCAACCCAATACTAAGACTCTGAAAGCTATTGGTTTCTTGGCTAATCACATGGTGAGTTACAAAGCAGTGGCCACATCTGCTCCTTACCTCGTTCTCCAAGCAGAGACGGACACTACTAGTAAGAGCTAGTAGTTAACTGGGAGTTTTGGCGTTAATAGAAAATTGCAATAATCATAATTGTTTCATAACATTAATAAATATTTTTTGTATTCTTAAATTAGATATTGTTTAAAATAAAATTAAAAATCAGTAGCTTGGAACAACAGTGTTTTCTTAACTTCTTTCAGTATACATGTAAATGATACCATTTTATTACTAGAACACCATCCCAAAACATCGATGATTTATTAAGGAAACCAAAACAGCTTCTGCCCTGTGTAAGTAATCCCATAATCTTTATAAAACAATCCAAAGAAAGAAGGCCATGGCATAAAAGCTACCCATAATTTCCCTTTAAAATGATGAAAAATTTAAAATCTTATTTCTGTGTATAAAGATGGAGTTATTCTATCAGTAGAAATACGAGCGTATAAAGTCTATAAAGATAAGAGAAACAACAAACTCCTGAGCTGTATTTGCATATTTTGGAATATTGCAATGCACATCTCGGCTTCTTCTATAATTGATTTCAATGTATTTTGTTTTGAAGCTGCTACAGCGACGTTAAAGTGTCAGAGACTTCAATTTATATACCACTCTGCCCAAACCTGTAGTCCAGTCACAGAAAGGGAGGCAGTCACAGCATGAGCTATTTTTTATTTTGCTTGAAAACACCTTGCAAATAAACGCTTTATGGTTATCAAATCCCCACGTTAATTATGGATAAGAAAACTCTTTAGACAAGAAAAGCATGAGATATGCAGACAAACACAGTTCTCTTGAGGATGCTGAGTGTGCAATATGGTCACTGATCTGTCACTGCTGATTTACCTTTGGATCACCTTAATGCTTCTGTAGCAGCAGGAAATATATCTTCCATGGGACGCTGTCAAGCTCAGAGATGTTGGTACCTTTCAAGTTTAATAACAACATGGTTTCTCATTCATCTAAAAATACTGGAATCTGATTTGTGGCTTTCAAAGAGCTGATGCAAATTTTTAAAGGCCTTCCCGAATTCACTGGGTTTGGTAAAAAGTTGTGGTGCTTGACAATCACGACCACAAGTCTAGGTTTAACCAAAGAGTCCACGTAAGGTTTAAGCACAGGGAATATTTCCACTCCCCAGAATTGAAGCATTTATAAGGGAAAAATATCTAACTTGACTTGACAAGTATTCACATAAAAATGAATACAAACCTGCCTTCAAATTTGTTTATTTCATTATAGAAATCTCATTATCCAGACTTAATTTAAAACACCTTTTTGGTTAATTGTTGAACTATGATAACACTTGTTTTTCTGTGTAGTCAATAATATGCTAGGGTTTTAAACAGTTACATCTCACTTCACCATGGGGTTACTGTAGAACTGGACACAAAAATATTTTTACTCCTTTTTTTGTTTCAGAGTATTAATGGTAAATTTAATAAAACTGGAGGAACCCAGTAAGGAGCACCAACTGATGTTACCTTGCAAGCTGGGATTTCTTCCTTACCAAGAATTATTTCATACAGCTGGGATGATTTTTATGATTTTAGAAATGAGAGATGCTTGCTTGCCATTCTGTAGGAATTACCACTGCTTATGTCATGGGGAGGTAGAGAGAATTTGGGGGTTTCATTTACACTCAAAATGTTAGTCTGGTTCAACCACACTGGAAAATAGCATTATGGAAAAAATGAGATTTGTAAGTGAGTGTTCTGGCTAGATGAGACCCATTCAGCAGGCCTGCAGTTTATTTGCAGATGAGATGGAAAAATGAGGGAAGAGTAATGAACTAGTAACAGCCAGGTTTTGGTTATTAGTCCTAACTCACTGTGACTCCCTATTTACATTTTCAAAAAAATTAATTAGTGCATTATAAGCAAATTTCTCATGCATTTTAAATTTCACATAAACTGCTGAAAAACAAGATACCAGACTCCTTTACTCACTTACTTGGAGAACTTCTCTGGCTCTTGTGTTGTACTTGTTTTGACAGCTTTATTGCTTAATGTCTACTGAAGAGAACGCAGCCTTAACCACACTAAAATAAAAATATTGCAAGTCCTGTGAAGTCACAGTCACAGATTAGATGACAAAGATTAGATGACAGACACAGGACACAGACACAATTAATTTAATTCCAGATTAATTTAATGCCAAAACAGTGTCACTGAAATTACTTTTAGATTCACATGAGTCTATTGAAAAAATGATTGGATGTTCTCGTACATGTAACAATTTTAAAGCATCTGTGGCTTTTGTAGAATGGAAAACATATTTCTAATAAAGTCAAAGAAAAGTCTGATTATCAGGCGTACTATTGTATTTATTCTAGGGTAAACTTCAAACGTTAAATTACTGTTTGTAATTCTTTTAGAGATCATTTCTTTATTAGTTTGAAGTAAAAGGATATAGCACACGAACTGTATAAAGCTACTACTGATGCGCCACAGTGATGGAATGAATAATTTCTAATTAACAAAAGATAATAGTAGCCACATATCTTTTCTAGATTTTGTGTAGAATTCCTATATCAAAACACCTAGTTGTTATATTTCTCTGGAGGAAAAACAACAGTATCTGTGGCAGCTGGATCTTGCTGCTTTTGGATGCTGAAATAACAATTAAAATGTGTACATTTTTAAATAGAAATGTATAAAGGGTTGTATTTTTTACATGCAGTTAGTTTGTATTCTGTCCAATAACATGCAGATTTATATAAATAAAAATATAACAAGATGAAAGGACAAAATATCAAGAATACACTTAACGTAAATTATCTGGCTTCAGCCTACAGATTGCAGACTAAAAACTGCTATAGAATTTAAAAGAAACAAATTGGAATTTCAGCCTGGTAGTGTGTCTCCTATTGATCATTTTAATATTAAACAATTTTGTATTTTTTGACAGCTGCATGCAAACAGCAAGAAGCTGATACATAAGGAGAAATAAATCATAGTAGAAAAGAATATTACAAAACCGGGTCAAATTGGCTTTTGGAAATTCTGGATTGTTGTATTCTCACATGCAAAGTGCTTGCAAAGGAAAGAAGATACAGCTCATAGAAAAGGCGTTCGGTGTTGTTTGGCCCTACACGAAAAACTCAGTGGAGCTTCTCTTTCCAAAGCGATGTCATTCATGCCGTTCCCAAAGACTAATATCTCTGCAGAACAGCTACAACAGAAGGACCATAGGAGATCCATCTAGCAAATAACATGACTTCCTAACATGTAAGACTACATGAAATCACTTTCACGTGTTTTGTTCTAATTTTGCCCATTTTTCCAAAATCTTGGAGACCTCCGCACAGAGCTCTGGTGGAATCCTAAAAAAAGCTAGGATTATTTCTATTGCTCCTTCATCACCTCTTGAAAGAGGATCATTATTTCATCCCTTGCAGAAGTGGAAGGGATAATCAGGTTTTAGAATTCAAGCATTATTGGGATATTAGGTAGATTTAAGTTACCATAAGGGGGATTGTAATATTATAAGCTGTAGAGGTTGAAATACTAAGGAGATATAAAACTGTAAGCCTCTGGTTGAAGTATGAAGCCAGTAAACCCAGAAAAATGCTGACATCTGTAATGCATCAGGAATGTAAATGAATTCATTGTAATGAAATTATAATCAAGAACTATCACTGATAATTTAGGGTGAGTGAAAATTTGAAAATTGGGTCTGAGTAAAATGTGGAGCTCTGTGAAGTTTCTGACCACAGTAAAGCTCAGTCCACTTTCTTAATTGCTTGAAAGTATCGCTGCTGCATTTCCTATGTTTCCTAATATGAGTTCTTTCAATTGCATATGCAATCAGAGGCTACCACCTAATAAAAATTACCTTTCCATCTATGTGTGTGTCTTTTTATATTAATGACTGGGTTCCAAGTTTTCCTGTATCACAGCAATTCAAAAGAACAAACGTTATAATATCAAATTCAGGTTTGAAGCAAACTAGTTGATTGATTCCCATTTTACTTATACTACCCAAAATCTTGTAGAGGACAAGTGAAAAAGCATTCACAAAAGAACATGCTACAACTAAAATGTTTGGTTACCAGTGAAAGATTCTCTTTTGCTCATCTTATTAAATCAATAATGTTTAGTAGCTGCACACAAAGCAGTTTATTTTCCCCTAAAGTAAAACCTCATGGTAGAACCTGGATTAAAAATGGCCTAAAGAAAGGACTTAATCTGATTAGGAGATGACAGCTCCATCCCATATCAATTTACAGAAGTCAGAAGTGGTTAGCTACATCAGTTTTCCTTGGTTATTATGTTCAATCTTAAATAAATGAGGGGGAAATTCTGTCTGTGCTCCTCACATGCAGTCATTTAATTCACTGTTCTTTTCTGGTAAATCTCATACACAGTACTCCTTTGAAATATGATTGGTGATGCCAGTTACCACAGGCATATCAGTTGAATGGAATATATTTCATTTTATTAGAGAATAAGACATCAATGAAATCTATTGTAATGTCTGTATCCCTTACTATTTAATTGCTATACTGTTTGTTTTTTATTTCTGAGAATGAGCATGCATCCTTTGCTCCCACTCGCTTTCTCGTTATTTCTCCATTAAGTCAAATTACAAGATAATTCAAGAACATCCAAATTGATGAATGATGGTATTACCTTTCAAAAGCTAAAGAATCATAGAGTGAACAGCTTCTTTCATCTATAATCTTTGTCTTATCAGATGTTGAATCCAGTTGAAGACAACATAAATTTAGGAGTTTAGAAACCATCAGCCAAACTGATAAATTGCTTGCAATAAGGATATTTTATCATGCAAATGTCAATAGTCTCAGAAATAACCATTAAAGGAAAACAGAAAGATCAAATAAACTAAGGAGTTCATTGGCTTAAACCAAATTATCATTTAAAACTGAGTTTGCAAAAAAAGAGAGTTTTATACAAAAGTGGATTGATCTTACTGATATTTTAAATTTAGATGAAGTCCTGACTTCAAAAGGGTTTGGGTTTTATCCACAGTATACATTTAAGTCATAGTCCATTCTTTCTCAATAACAGGCATTGGCCATCTGGCAAGACTTGGCAACTTGTTCAATTTTTGTAGAATGATACATCTGATTAATTACCTTCTCCGCTCATAAAAGGCCTTCCCGAAGAAATAAACAGAACCATGCCGCTCTCTGTTTCATCCCATGGCTTGCGCAGTTCACCGTCTGGTGTACAAAGAGCTTTCACAGGCTGTTGCACATTTAGCAGGAAGGTGCTGTTGATAAAATAAAGAAAATATGAAACTAATGATTATGTGTGCTGGTATAGCAACTTAAAATAGACTCTTTACTTAAAGTCTCTAAAACAGCATAAATTTTTAAAAAATACTGGTGGATAAGGATAGAATAGAACACGCTCCAGTAAAAGTAACGTTACGGTACCTCTTGCTGCAGAGTCTCAGTCGAGGTCCATCCTTAAAAGTCTTACACAAATCTTTTATAGTTGTTAATAAGGGTCTAGATAAAAAAAAAAAGTAAATGTTTTGGATGTGATCCATGCAACATAGGATTAGCAAAAATCACTGAGGATATCTAGTACAGCTACCACTACAGACAGAGACATCTAACATTTTTAAGACTAAATATTTTTGAAATAACTTATTAACGTGAATTTTTTTATAGCAGTTTGGACTTTTTGGCCTGGTTCATTCTGGCTTGAAAGGCGATCTAGCTCATTATTTGACAAATTTCGTTAACAGATCATCACAATCTTGCAACATCACATATCTCCCCCCACAGTTAATGAAACTGATAGTCAAGAAAGAGATAAGCAGAGAACACTTGAACTGTGTAAGCGTGTGACCTCACATGCACATATGTATTTTCATAAGGAATAAAAAGTTGCTCTCTAATATTGTTTTCAGTAATTCCTAACAGGCATTAGATGTGAACTGTTAAATAAAGCCAAACTAATGGATTCTGCCAAACATGCAAAAATATTACTTTGGACCTGACAAGAGCCCACTCCCCTGCCAGCACCCACCCTGTCCCCAGGTGGGCAGCGCGGGGACTGTCAAGGGGAGCTTGGGCATGAAAAGAGACTGTCCGCCTGAGTCCCTGGGTATTAAAACAGAAAGAAAAAGGCTTTATTGCCAGGTTCAGCCTTCCTTTTTGTGGACCAGCAAGCACTGAGCAGAGCCTAGCTGGCAGACAAGGCGTGCAGCGGTCCAGGGGAGGAGATGGAGGCAGCTGCGGGTCAGGGCAAGACTGTAAGTTATGTTGGAGGAAAAGACGGCAGTGATTTCACGGGCAGGTATATGTGACTCTTGACAATGCGGGTGACCCTGATGACCCAGGGTTTGTATCTATGCATTAAATACAGTAATAACTCAGCAAACATTGAAGATGATATTTCATCCCGATGCATACACAAACAATTGACCTTTGCTGCTGCAGTTTTGTTATATTTTATAAGCCTCACATCACAAAGAGAGAGGCTAGGATTTTCCTACAAAAGTCCTCAAAAGAAATAAATGTAAGAAGTACACAGATATGGCAAAATAAAAGGCCACAGGTGGTCAAAATATTGGAAAAGTTGACAACCTTGCGAATAATTCCCTTGATTTACATGGGAAGCCCACAGCTACAAATATTTGTTCTTGTTCCACTTCTTGGGATGTGGCACGATCTGCTGGTCAGGCACAGTTTTATCTTGTATACTTGGCCAACAAAGTCATACTTGCTTTCTAACACAACTTATGGAAACTCACCAACACTTGAGATGTGATCTACCAGGTGGAAAAAGAATTGTGACTGGTTTGTTTTATTTTATTTTCTTCTAGTAGGCAACTTCAATTTATCACAGCCTTATTTTCTGGGTCACGTGGATGAATCCTGCCCACAATGTAAAATAATCACAACAGTTTTAAATTTTTAAAACTATTTTAATTAAAATATTGCTACTTAAGGGTCTCCTTTCATATAACATATTTAACCAAATATATAAAATAGGCAGTGTTATAACACCAAAAAATGAATATGAGTACCCTATTTTAGTTTGACTTAAAACTCCCTGGTACCCATTTAAGATAAATATAAAAAGCCATTAAGCTCCTTTGTAGAATCGGAAGTCATAAGCAATAAAAGACTCTCACTTAATAAACATATCTTTGCAAATAGGAACAGTTTCAGCTCTAAGGAAAAATTTTACTGGGCATATCTTAGTAAAAGGATGAGGGAGAACAGAAAACTGGAAGACCGCTGTAAAACTGACAAAGACAGCAACAAGATATTATTAGTAGAATGACCCTGAAAAAAATATACCGGCAAAAGATTTTTGGAATAATATCCAAACAGACTATATCTTATAGTCCATATAGTTCACATTACCCAGGATTCAAGGGAACGGGACTGCATAATTTTTGTTAACATACAAAAATATTTCTACTGAACTTCTTCAAAAAAAGCCTACATGTATATCATTTAATAAATACTTATAGTACGTTATTCTTCATTCCTTTGCTGTGTTACATAGTTAATATCTTCAGCAAAGGTTTTTTTGAAGTAATTTCTTTGTAGTTCTTGGAGCAGACAATTCAAATTTATCACAGTTGCCAAGATGCACCTGGGGTTGAACTGAATGCTAAGAATTTGGTAGTCTGTGTAAACTGAAGAGCTATAGGCACTGTTACTGTAGCTGTTTGAAGAGCACCACAAACATTTTAGTACAAATCCTTTCAATCATAACACTGAAGATACTAATTTTTTTTTTCATTGTTGTTTTGGTAATTACATAATTTTTCATTTGGGGTCACTGTTAGGGTGTAAACATGAAAGAAGTACCAGGTCAATCCAAGAAAAGTAGACAATGATGAGAAAATAAGTTTTGACTATTTCTGCATTAATTACAGGATAAATGTATATACAATATAACAGATATAATAAAGATAATACATGGAAAATATATAGAATAGTTCTTTATAAACAAAAAAGTTTAAACACTGTCAAATCCTCTTCAGTCTGACTGCACTATAGGAATCATAGAATGGCTTAGGTTGGAAGAGGCCTTAAAGATCATTTTGTTGTAACAGCCCTGCCACGGGCAGACACACCTCCCACTAGACCACGTTGCTCAAAGCCCCATCCAGGTTGGCCTTGAACACCTCCAGAGATGGGGCATCCACAGCTTCTCTGGGCAACCTGTTCCAGTGTCTCACCACCCTCACAGAAAAGAATTTCTTCCTAATACCTAATCTACACGGCCCCTCTTTCAGTTTAAAACCACTACCCCTCATCCTATCGCCACACGCCCTGATAAAGAATCCCTCCCCATTGCTCCTGTAGGTCCCTTTTAGGTACTGGAAGGGGCTATAAGGTCTCCACGGAGCCTCCTCTTCTCCAGACTGAACTACCCCAACTCCCTCAGCCTGTCTTCATAGGAGAGGTGCTCCAGCCCTCTGATCATGCAGAGATCTCGGTTTGGGTGATGGCAGGTTAAGTAATAATGAAAAATTTCTTTTGAATTGCAACTCTGAGTAATATGTGGCAAAAAATTCGGGGAATGAAATTATCTCAAATTTCTCCCACGATTTGGGGTTTGGTATATAGATAAAACAATCAATTTTAAATACTTCAGTAGCGCCATAAAAAAACCTCCAAGGTACGCATGCTTAGCCGATTGCATCTTCCTGAGTGATATTTAAGTCAGTTGATACAGGAGTTGGTTATGGCCAACAGATGGCCCAAATATTGCTTCCCTGTAATTAGGATATTTTATTTTTCATTTATATTTCATGGCTAAATGTTTACACATCTTATACTGGAGAAAGCAGCTATTCCTGCCATGGTGCTCAATTAAAAAATTGCTGCTTTTCCTGTGCCTTCCATATTCAGAATTGAAATATGTATTGTGCACAGTTTATATTGTACGACATATGCTTAGATAATCTCTCTAGTCTGACCTTGAAGCATTACTTGTTATCTTCAGTGGGGCCTCATTTCATGATGTCAACACCATCAACAACTATATAACACATCAACAAGCTACATAGTATTAAGGTTATTAGCACCAGTTGTTGTGGTTGGGTTTTTTTAAATCCATGTAGTTTCAAATCGTTTTGATGAAAATGTTTCCAAAGGGAAAAAAGAGATGCTCTCCAGTTCTACTACAAATATCATACCTTAAGATCTGATCACACATCCTCTGCATGATCAGGTGCTAAAATATTGACTGCTTCTCCATATGAATGAAAATTACTTTTTAAATTCTGAATGCCTCTAAAGTAAACAGTGCCTCACTCTTTGCTCTTTTCATGTTTTGACAGTTACCCTGAGGAGGAGTTAGCGCTGAAACCATCAGGCCTGTTTTACTGTCCTATATGTAATTATTCATGCACATGTCCATATGACTGTTTTTTAATCTCTGTAAAGGTCATAGTTCTTGACTTCTAATCAGTCAAAATATATTTATGCCAAAATTGCATGTATATTCGAATGTCTTGTTAAGGCCTTCACAGATAAATTAAACAGACACTATATTACATTATCTGATCAGTATGTCATTGGTGTCTTCAAAAATCAAAGTCTTTGATAGAGCTCTTGAATAGTATGAAAAATATTTTATCTTGTAGAAGATTCACACAATATGTATTGCAATACCTCTGTTTACTGTATATTTTGCAATGAGTTTCATTTGTTCCTGAATTTTTCAGTCCATCCTCCACAGGCTTCCACTGTCATAGGCTGAATAGGGCTCCTTGTGTGAGCCAACAAATCTGGTTTAAAGGCTGGTATTCATTTCTCAAAGGTGGAAATAATATCTTTTAGGAAATTGAGCCTGACATACTAAAAAAGTGATTTGTAATACAAAACTAAAAAGAAGTATTTGGGAATATAAAGCTCTAGTAAATGCAGAGATATCATTCTCTTCAGACCAAGTGAAAGAAACAAATCCATTAATCAGATTTATATCTGAATTAGTCCAAGGGTTCATATGTACAAAAAAATTGTTTAGATGTTAAAGCAAAAAAAGTCTATGTCATTTTCTGTCCATTTTGTGTTTAATTTCTGTCTTGTTCTCCAACTGGCATTTTCCTACTATTCAAATAAATATATTTGGATAAGGGATTAGGTGTTTGAAAATAACCCAAATTTACTTTCTTTATGTTTCCTGTACTTTGTCTAATATTACCCTAGGAGAGTACCCATTGCATGACAACCATTCTGGTACACAGTGTGAAGCACAGCTATATATAACTATGTTTTATAAACTGCTGGATTATTCTACACTGAGGTTTATCTACTATGTTTTAATATTAAATGCTTGCCAGTTGTCTTGAGCTACCTAATGTAACTACAGTGAATTCTATTCTCCTGGTTTTACCAAGCCCAAGCATTATACCTCATTTGTTAAAACATGTAATTTAACTTGCTTTCTAACAGTTCATTTCCTCAACATAGACAAATTTATTCTTCCAACGGCTCTTAAGGGATACCTTTTGCTAAAAATCTGTATGGGAAGAGCTTCATATGGCACAAAGACATCTCTAGGTCAAAAAATGTATATGCCCAAATGCTGAACTATAAGAATTTGGATTGCAAAAATACTTACTTTCTAAAAACAAAATTACTAAAACCAAAATTTCCAAATACACAAATAACAGAGCATTACAGAACACTCGATTATATCAACCTTCTAGCTTTCTCCTTCTGAGTTTTGTGGCACCTACACCAGTCAAAAATATATTCTTTTCTAGAAAATATGTCTGCCTTTTTTCCCAAATGTGCCATAAAATACATACAGTATTTCTATAGCTCATATTTCTTATAATTATTACATTAATAGATTTATATAGATTTATAGTAACTAGTTAGTATAATCAGAGCTATTATGGAAAAAATCTTTTAAAAAGATGAAGAGTGGTGAATTGAAGAGATTCAACTATAGACAAATAATTGAAAGTTAGTCTCCTAAAGAAGTTCTAGACATAATGCAGATGTACAAAAATATTTAAAAGTGAAGAAAAATAATCTGCCTTTATTTTAAATGCTTTTATTACATTTACTTTTCTAGTATTACACACTTCACTAAAGCCGTGAAGATAGTACTATGCCATCTTTTTAACATGTACCCACTGCTTAAAGCTCTTGCTCTTAAAAATGGAAATTATCAGAAAATCAGCCTCATTACCCATGGAAATAAGGCTTACGCAAGAGTAATAGGTCTGTTTGTCTGTTTTTCTGTCTGTTGGTCCTTCCTATGACATCTTTCAGATCTGATGGCTAATAAATAAAGGACTCGGGTATATTGCCTTCCTAAAAACTACCTAAAAATGGACATAGGGTAGATGAGACAGACCCAGATTTTCCCCAGGCAAAAGGCAATCATTACTCCTTGCTTCCTCATTCCCAGAGGCAGCTGCATGCACGCAGGCCAGTCATTTAACACGAGGGCAGTTCCAACCCCAGCTTTTCTTTCTCTACTGTACAGAGGAGAAAGGGTGCGCAGGAAATACATAACATTTGGCCAAAAAGAAGTTCTCCACAAGAAACTGGGACTGCTGTTAGCTTTATGAGGATGTACACAAATAAAGAATCAGCTATGATGTTTAAACAGCCTGGAGTCATTAAGGATAATGGTGATTTTATTTTCACTCTTTGTATTCTTGCTTTTCTTGTATTTTCAGAGAAGCAAAGACAAAGTTTATAACATATTAGAATAAAGAATTTATTCTGATCTTATTACTTTACTTAAAACTACCTACACCTATTTCACCCATTTATTCATGTGTTGGATGTTAATAAATCACAATTTAAAAAAAAAGGTTGAGTTATAATAGCTACATCACAGAAGAAGATAATAATAATAATAATAATAAACAATAATACCACAGGGGTAGGTGGTAACATTGCAGAATGGTCCATGATGAAAAAACAATAATATGTGCAAAATGCCCCCCTCTTACTCTCTGGATGTTTTAAAAAAAAAAAAAAAAAAGTCTTTGTGCTAAAAGTGAGCTGTATATGGGAATGCAAATATCGTCAACCATTATTGCTGGAAGATAAAGGAGGTGAACCATTGAAATCTTATAGGATTAGAGAATAAAATTTGGGTAAACAACCTTTGTGAGATTTTTACTGAAACTCATTTAAAGTAAACTAAAATTACAGAAAAGCAAATTTTTCTATCCACTATAGTGAAGGTCGCATTTTCTTTCTAGCGCTTTATAATTCTTTGCTTAATTACAGGAAGGAAAAAAATTACTATAATTCTTTGCAGATAAAAAAAAATGTAGAAAAAAAGATATATATTTATATTTAAAGATCAGGACTAGAATGTAAGACTGCCTTTTGATATATACCTTCAGTAATGTTTTCTGAAACAACTGAGAGGCCTTGAGAATGGATTTTGTTTAGGTCATGAATCTTAGTTTTTTAGATGAAGATGGTCTTTGACGAATCAGAAATTACTTTGTGAAAGAGTAGGAAATTCTGAAAATTATTAAACCTGCCTAGGAAACCGCTGAAGAACAGACAACAGTGAGGACCTTTAACAAAGAAAAAGATAGTTACCTTTTTTTCATACTCTCCATAAAACTATTCAGCCATTTTGTTCTTCATCTGTCTGGAGAGCTTAAGAATGATGGGTTTCTACGGCATAGGTGAACCTGAACCATTGTTAAGTTTCTTCTAGAAGGTACCTATGTACTTACCTCCCGAAAATCTCTTTATTGCACATCCATTTTGGTTATTCTGGTTTTACTATACTATACAAAGGCAAGAAGAGCAAGAAAATGAAAACTGAAACACATCAGCATTACATATGCCTTTCTACCACCAAGTCACAGCTTGCTGATGACCCCATATCCACAGTCACACGTACCATAGTTCTTTGTTTACCTCATGGAAAGGATAACGTCTGAGCAATGCTCTTCCAAACTCCAGCATGTATGCTGTCAGTAAGGGAGCAATGATGTAAATAGGAATAGGTCAGTTCTGGCAAAAAATTGTGCATTTCATAAGTGTGAATTAACAGCATGCCTGAGTTATATAGCGTATTTCCTGCAGTGTGTTTGTGTTCCATATAGGCTTTTTGGGTCTGTTATGCAGTATAAGAAAACTATTATTGGTAGCCAAATCCTTTAATTTCAGTGTTCTTTAGGTTTTTAAGATCTTGTGCATTTCAATGGGATCGAATTTCTCTACTGATGCAGATAACAACCTTAATTCAAACACAATACAGGGATTTCATGCATTAACAGAAACAAAAAACTACTAAGACTAGTATCTTACCATCCTCTTAAATACATAAAAGACAGAAACATAACGTGCAGTAACTCCCAATGGATTTTTTCTTTTTTTTTACAGAACGTTTGATATTACAATGTCAGGTAAACATTGTTTTAAAACTTTTCCTTTAACAACAGGGAGGTTAAAAGACTCAGATTTATTCATCTATTACTTTTCAGTGACAGCAGTGGTTATTTATAGTAGGAAGATGGCAGCTTTTATATCTATAAATTTTTTTGGGTGTTATAATTCAGGGTTATGTTATGGCTAAAACTGTATGACAGGGAACGGTATGTCCAAATGCAAAAGCATCAAATATCATAATATTTCATACTTTCCTATGTTAATGAAACTTTAAAAAAATAACATCACAGAAGCAGATTAAGAGAAGTAATTTCTCTGCAGTTTGACTAGAGCTAACTTTTGATACTTGGTTCTGAATCACGACGTTTTTACTTCAACAATTTATGTAGTGATACTGTTATATGAACAATGAAATAGAAGACATAAAGCAAATGAGAGCCATCAGGAATTAATTTTTCAAAGTCTGCTTTTTCTCTGATTATCCTTAGCACAAAAATAAAAATTAAAATATTTAACCACCCAAATTGGTAGGTCAAACAGTAACAACCACAATCATCTGAATTTTCATTATATACAGTCAAAAGAAAAATGTTGGATCTTTCCTGGAGCACACAAATTCCAGGATTTGGTCAATTCTGGAATTTGTATTCTTAAACCAAAGCTGAGATAGCGCTGGTAAGGTGTTTTAAGATAAAATCTTGGGTAAGCCAGCATGTCCTCATCTTAAATTTATATTCTTTGTACTATAACAAGGTATAAAAAGAACAGAGAGTCTTTCAGGTAACCAAGTCACACACTATTAATGCTAATACAATGAATTTCATCTGAAATTTTAAAGACCATCAATACAGGAATTTGTGTCTAATTGAGCAATAAATTTTAAAATTACCTAGAATTCAAAATTTAATAATATGCAATATTAAGGAGTCTCAAAAGTTCTTTTGGGAAGTGAGAAAATTTGCATTTGAAACACAAGCAAAAAAATTTTCCCCGCTACCAAAAGGGTTGAATAATATACTACACATGTTTTCATGTAGGATCTGTCTCCTATTTACATATGGAATAACAATTAAAAACACTCGAAGCACAGAAGATGTTAAATTCACAATTTGAAAACTTTGCTGCCGTTTTTATTTGAAATAGTACTGAATGGGTGTAAACCCCATTCAATTTTATATAGCACATCAACGCCAGACAAGCTTTTGAACATTCTAAAATTAAAAAAAAATATTTTTTTTTCCCCCTTTTTGAAGTGGTTTTCTTCCTCATTTTGTTTGGCTTAGATTTCCCCCTTTTGTGTATTTGATACAGTGAATCACGATTCTTTCCAACATCATAGCTTTGTGAAAGGGATATATCTGTTTTATCTTCTTTCCCATCTATTAATTCTCCAAGCAGCATGCTAGCGTTTATGCCGCTCATTAAAGTTAGTTGAAGTGTGTGCATCCTTAGCCCATCGATTCAGTTTTGCTAGCAAAAGCATAAAAAAGAAATTACATTGGCAGTTTTTGAAGAAAGGACGATAAGTCGGGAATCCCCACTGTTACCAGTTATATCTACAGAGTGGTAACTACCGTGCAATCACCCTTTTACTATCACCTTCCATTGAACTTTATAATTTTTACAAGAGAGGTAAACGGTGTTGATTATTTGAGGGTGAGGATACAGCTGCAGCAAGGTAAAGGCTGGCTGAAGACGGACAAAGGAGGAATGAATATTGGTTAAGAACTGGAAGAAGAAATGAGGAAAAGGGGGAACAAAAGCAAACAGGGAGGTAGGCATGAATCTAATCACTATGAAACAGAAATTTCTTGGTGGGTTAAAAAAACAACTTTTGGTGGAGATTTTCAGAGTTACAGGAGGAATTCCGGTGTGCAGCCATCACCGCACCTCACAAGAAATTATGAACAATATCAAAATATTTGTTTTGGTGCATAAAAAAACCATTGAAGCTGGAAGGCACTGAAAATCAAGGAATTCACCCATAAACCAAGAAAGTGACATGCTTTTCATTGGGTACTTCCTTTTGTACATCCTTGATTTAATTCAGTTTGTATCTTTTAGAGTGATTTTTTTTTTCTAAGTGCCTACAATTGGGCTTCAACACGCGCATGGAAGTAACTTCACTTTCAGCTTTTTTCAGTCCTGAGATAATATCTAATCTCCAGGCCAAGCCTAATGGGTCCTCGTTACGTGCACCTGAGCAGGCTTTTCATGAATGGACAGCAGTGGAGCACAAGAGAAATCAGCCACCTTACTTTTATTCAAAAGCAGTGTAGGTGCTTTGCATCCTCTATTTTTACATTGTAGCTTAACTGGTAAAAGAGTCACTGAAGCAGTGGCGGAGCGGGGTGGGCGCGTGTGTGTGTCTAATTTTGATTGTCCCACTCTCAGGAGCCTCTTACAACACAAACTACAGCACATTGGTCAGAAATCTCATCACCCTTTGTGAAAACAGGTCATTACACATGTAGAACTAATGAGGACAGAGAGACAAAACCCAAAAAGGACCATTCTTCTTCTGCATAGTAGTCATGCATTTTTGCTAAAAAAGCAAAGATGGAAAAACTTTGTTTCTGATCTCTCAGTACTGTCTATCCATGTTGCATTGAGCATGATTTATTAATTAATTGGCATAGTGTATGAAGCAGCGAGCATCTTGCTGACTTTTGAGCCACCTGTTTGTGGTATCTAATTCCTGGTGTTGATGGCACGACTTCAATTTTTAAACTTTCAGTCAGCTTGTTGTGGACAACAGAGGATTTTAATATATGGCATTACTCATTTGGCAAATAGTAGCAGATGCTCTGGATCTTGTGTTGGAAGCTCATTTCTGTTTATGCCTTTGTAATTCTCATAGAAATAAGTAGAATGTGGGTATGAGCATTCATATTTTACAAGTTTAAATCAAAATATATTTTAATTATTGGAGATAAATCCAAATATAGTGCAGGAACTAAATGAAATAATGTTTTGGGATGGCTGTAAATTCTGAAGTAATCTGAAATTATGTGACTGACATCCATCTAATAATTAATGATATTTGAAAAAATAATTGTGAATTTAACAAGAAATTGCTTTACTTTTTTAATGTTTGTCAAATCTTTCTTTTTTTTCTTACTCTCCTGATTGACTAGTATACAAAATGGATTCACAATCCAAATATTTTTTTTTCCTTCTAGTTATTTTAAAGGTATTAAGAACAATCAATCTTTACATACTCCCAGATGTATCGAGTAAGCAATAAAAATGATTAACAGTAATATCATAAAAATACTTCAGAAGCCTACTCTGAAACGTATATCATCTTGCATGTAATACTGATCAATTAATAATTTGTCAGTAGTCTGATATTTATTTAATATAACCTTTACACCAAGTCTGATTTTCAATAGCATTTAATTAACCTGTGCAATGACTGCAGTTGTGTACATAGATTAAAAATTTTTAAAAGTAATGGTCAGTTAGGCAGCAACTAGTATAATTTGTACATACAGTGACATTAATTATGCTCTCAAATTAGGCACATCATTGCTCTTGATGGTGTAGAAGTCAGACCTTATGGATGTATTCCCTTCAAATTTTCACAGACATTTCAAAGTAATACCTATACATAGTGAAATTAATTTTTAGTCCAAAACATCTATTTTTTGAGGTAAGATTGAACTAAAGAGAGCCCTTTAAAATAAAAAAAATAAACAGCATGTTTATTCAATGTTAATATTTTTTTCTAATAGTGTTAATTTTTCTGTAAGAAAGTGAAAATCAAGGTAAAGGATTTATAAAGATAGTTTTAAACATTTATTTGGAAAGGGTCGTCTTTTAGCTCCGTAACAAAATACTGTAGCTGTATGAAAATCAATCTATGTGCAATTTCACCAAAAATGTCTCCGTTAACTTTTTAAAGATTGTCGTTTTACCTGCAATGTCTGTTACAGTCATTCCCTCAGTAGTGTTGCAGATTTTAGCTCTTCCCTCATGCTCCTTTCATGAATGTTTCGCAGCCTGTGACAACATCATGGGCTACTGTTGAAGAGAAGTTAAATTCTGAGGTTTTGTTTTGCTGTGGCTGACATACTGTCACTCTCTCTAGCATTCAAATATTCTGTCCAAAAGTATGGGACAACTCATACTTCTCAGAAGTTGACTAACAATCAGATGACATCCCTAAGTTAGTTTATAGTGAGTTCTCACTTAAGAAATTATATTTAAATCCATGAAATCAGTGTTAATGATGAAGAATCAGTTGATGGACTTTATGGATGAGATGTGTGGCCACCAAGAAACAGCTTAGTTACTGTGAGTCACCTTTGCAATAACTGGGTTTTTTCCTGGACAATCCTATAAAGCTACTAGTGGTTTACAGAAGAAATTTGTGACCTCTGTTCCTGACCAAGCCAAGTCACCACACTCTCAAAGTTAGGTAGGGCATCCACAGGCGTGGTTCCTTCAGGTCAGTTCTCTAAACTGTCTGAAATGTTTTGCTGCCTGGGCTTCTTTACATCCTGAGAGGGATGAGCTGGTAAGCTTTTTAATACTGATCATTTATTTCTCCTTAGTGAGCTTGTTAGCAATAATGCGTTTAGGTTTAAGTTGATCAGAAAGTTTTAATAAGCACACATAAGAATATGGGAAAATAGACAAGGAGCGAGTAGGTAACAGCATTGACTGGTCAGTACAGTTGACTTTGGGGATCATCACCTACCAAAGGCAATGCCTTGGTCAATATGAACTGCCCATTTTGGTAGTGAACTCCATTTCTATATGCAATTATATTTACTGCTTTCTGGTTCATAGCTGCAGAGGTTTATTCTAAGGTGGTCTGTGAGAAGGTTTCAGTCCAGAAGGAGGACAGAGCTTATAGAAGGTTCACTGCATTTTAACTTACAAAGTGAAGAAGTCAGTTGAATAAAAAAAAAAAAAAAAAAAAAAAAAAGAAATATTATCAGGCTCCATATTTTGTAATTTGAATACTATATAAACAGAATATTTCTAAAATCAAGCCCAAGATTTAGTTTAAAATTAATTCAGTCAAAACCACAATTTATTGAAATGGTATTGAAATTCATGTCTGTTGTGCACACAGACACTGTCAGTGATATAGGAAACAAGACTAGCTATTTTTAAAATTTGATAGGAGATTTCAGTCCTGCAAAGTTTAGTATTTTTTGCTAATGAGATTTTAAAGTTCAATGAACGTTCATTGTGTTAGTTTTTTTTTTTTTTTTTTTTGGCCTGAAGCTGTAGGCTGCATTTTGCAAAGTCCTAAATTCCATACGGTTATCTATTCATATTTCACAGAACACGCTGCCTTGGAAGATGAAGGTAGTGTTCAAATGCCTTTTCTATCCCTTGAGGGTCTAACGTAATTTTGAAACTATATAATTTTATACACTAGTATTTTATTTAATTTCTGTTATTGTATAGTACTTAAAGAATGCGTCCATGGTAGAAGCAGACTCTTCTACTGCAGAATAAAATATTGTGCCTTTAAAAATAACAACTGAGAATACCAAGAAAAAATAGCAAGGGGTTATGTTTTTTTAGTATAGCAATAGGGTACAGTCCAGGGCATGGATGACATGTAACTAACACAATGAACATTCATTGAAAGAAAAAAAAATCACTAGGTTAAATTCAGAGGTAAATCTAACTAAATCTAAAGGGAATTTAAGTTGGAATGGTTTATATTCTTCTGCTATACAATGTCTGAAACACCTTGTGGTGGGTTGACACCAGCCAGCAGCTAAGCCCCCACCCAGTCGCTCACTCAAACCCACCCAGCAGGACAGGGCAGAGAATTGCAAGGGCAAAAGTGAGAAAACCCTTATAGGTCGAGGTAAGGACACCGTACTAAGTGAAGAAAACAACCCCAAGAAACACAAAATCAAGTGATGCAAAAGCATTCTCTGCTTTGGCAGACCAATGCCCACCCGGTCTCTGAACTATGAACACTTTGAAGAAACTCTCCCCTGTTTCTGTTGCTGAGCATGATGCTCCGAGGTGTGGGATATCCCTCTGGTCACAAATCTCACACATGGCACCATACGGGCTGCTACAAAGAAAGTTGACTTTACCTGAAGTTGACTTTACCCAAAAGTTGACTATACCCAAAGTTACACAGCAAACACCTTCAGAAATTAATCCACAAATGTAAAGGTAGATGAAGCCGAATTAGTAGAACTTCAAGACCAAAAAGGACAGAAAATGACTGTTACTGGAGGCGGTAGATAACAAAAGGATTTGAGTAGTCAGAAGTTAAAACAGGGTACACTCTATGTTTCCTTTTCTCACACTTTCTTTGGGAAACTGACATCCAAATTCAAACATTTGAGTCATCTATGCAACATTGTCAAGCTTTATATAGGCCTAAAGAACCTAATTCAGTGTAAGGAAACCAAAGGGAAGTAATATCCTTTATGCCATCTTAGATTTTTGCAGCAAAACATAGCTGACTGTTTTCAAATAACTTGATTTATATAAAAAAGAACGTTCTTTATTCATACTGCATAACAAAAAACCCCAAAAGAGAAAGGTTGGCTCAAATGGCAGCCCAATATATGGTATCTTAAATTTGGTATTCTTTCCAGTGTCCTTTTCTCTCAGTCATCCATTTTTATGTTCTATTTTTGAAGTATTTGTTTACTGGAAATAATCCTCTGAGTGCAGTATAATAAAGCATATACAGTCAAGCAAAGCAAACTCACCTGTTCCCAATACTGAGGCACAGAAAGGATATCTATTAAAGATCTGTAACAACTAATAATGTCTCTGCTCAGTGAAAGGCTGAAAGCAAAGGGGAGAAAAGTGAGTCTTCCCATTTGATTTAACGAGTAAATGAAAGCCAGCACCCCTGAAAACCACTGGAGCATATAATGACCTCAGTTTGTCTGAACTGGGAGGAGCTCAGCAAGATGAACATCACTGGCTTTTATTATAATACATGAATCTTAAAAAGTATTTTACTCACAAACTGAGGAACAAATTTTACAAAGGTTTTGCAACGTGAGTTACACGTGTGAAAGAAAGAGGAGGAAGATTCAAACAAGTCTGTGTTCACTCACAGAGGTATTCCTCAGATCCGTAAGCAGCAGGTTGAACTCCTGCAAGAACTGAGATGAAGCAGCTGCGGAAAAGCAAAAGCATATTCCATGTACCTGACAAGCAAAGATGTTCCTAGTATGATCAGTCTTTACCTTACAGCACAGCAGTTAATGGCAAACAAAAACTGAGAAAAGTGGTTTGTACTGTACACATTCACAACTAGAAAATATCAAATGTTTTTATCAGTCTGGTAAGATGTTAGAAGTGTGATATCCATACACACATTTCTCATTTGACTTTATGCATATCTTATTTTAAAATAATATACGTGAAGCCTTAGCTTATAATTTCCAAACTCTGGGTTGTAACTTAAATGTTCTTTCATTGACCATTTATTTTATATAATTGTTTAAATTTTTTTCAATGGAAATAGCATTTAAAATTCCAGTGTTGCTATAGCACAAACCAAAAATTGGTCAAAGAATACAAAAGATATTAAACTCATATGAAGTATGTTCAGTTCAACAACAACAGCCGGGACAAGAATCTCTCTATAAATATATATATAGATATCTTAAACAATAGTCTTTGCTTGAAGAAATCTACCCATCTTACCTGAAGGACAACAGGACAGCCTTGAATTTTCACTTCTGTTCTTTCATGCAGTTGGTTTTCTGGGCATTGATATTGTTGACACTAAGTTACTCATCCCATGACATGCCCTAACAAAAATAACAGTATTTCTATGTTAGTTTTTTTTTCTCCCTGTAATTTGCTGGATTATGCTTTTCTGCTCAACTGCTTTCTACAGCTGAAGAAACTGAGCAATGCCTTAATACCGGTTCCGTTAAACCAGAATAGAAAGGTTATCTGCATGTTGACACAAACATCTCCGTTGCATTATCCCTAGTGTCCATCTAGAGTTTCATATTGGTCTGGTAAACCACACTCTATTAGTACGCTTTGCATTAATCAATCCCTTCAAATTATTCACCTTTTGAAAAGAAGGCACCTCTCAGAACAGTCTTTCACTTCACTAAGTAAACTTAGCAGCCTTTGCACCCAGCCAAATAATACATACTTGGCCCCTGAAAAATGGCTGCAAAACCAAAGGAGAAAAGCTGATGTGCCTTTCTCGCATAAAAAAAATAGGTAAGATCTCTGACTAGGTAATCAGCCAGTGACAGTTTAGTCTTATGTTACATCTTTAGATGTTTGCTAGTTGTTTTCTAGATTAGTTTCTAGAATAGCTTCTGGAATGGGTCTAAAGTCTATCAGCATATAGATTAATCAGAAACAATTTCTCAAGCATTGATAAATAGTAATATTAAAGCAATATCATCAGCTTGAGAAGGTGGCATTATTTCCCATATTGACATGAGAAAAACTACTTTAACCAAGTTATTTCTTATTTTCTGCTGCTTTTGCCTGATACGACCAAGAAAGCATTTTTACATTTTTCATGTTAATTTTTATTAATGTTATTTGTATATTCCAATATTTCTAGTAACAATCATTTTTACTAATGTTAACTGTAAAGAGCAACGCAGCCGTACTCAGTTTCTCAAAAAGAGGCCAGCAGAAGCAGAATGGCTGTGAGTAACACGATGGCAGCTTGCCTTCTGAAACACAAACGGCATCTAGAGTGTAATTGCAGCAGCAATTCTGCAGCGATACAGTTCATATGACACATACAGTTGCAGCCAGCTCAAAATTAAGTATTCTGGTAATAACAGCCACCATAGAGCATTGTCTATAAAATCCAAAAGATTTGATATGAAGACAAAAGGATCCTACAGATGAAAAAAAGAAAAGAAAAAAGAAAGATCACGTGGTTCTATTTTTGAGAGGGTAAGAATCAAGAGGGGTTCAATATAGTAAAAACATTTTCTTATTAAAATTAATAAATGAGTATTAAAAATGGTAAACTCTGCTGAGTTTTCTGTGGATTATAGTTTTCAAGTAAAATGGTTGCACAAGTTGAGATATAACGAAAAGTTAGTTTACCAGAAAAGTTTAGAAGAGCTTGAAAATATAGTCCTGGACATATAAATCTTCAGCGCTGTGGACTTGTTTTGATTTACAGGAAATGCAAAGGGAATGCTGCTGTTGGAGTCAGACACATTCCTCTATTCAAGAAACCTAGTTTGAATTTGTGTCCTTACTGCAGAAAGGTGGAGTTTCTCTCTTCGTGGGTCCAGTGACTGGTTAAATGCATCTTCTGTCATGCTGCTGCTGTGGAATCCATCTCTTAAGAGAAAGAAGTAGAGAAAAAGAGTAGTAAACTGCACAGCAATCTATAAAACTATTGGCATTTTGAGCAGGTTCAGTATGTCTGTGATTAAAGGCAAATAGTGCACACATGCTGATGTTTTCTCTCTGTTTTTGAAGGACACGGTGTTCTGGGTTTATTATATTAATGCTAATCCGAGTCTCTCTATCAGTATAGTATTTTTATTTGACAAGGCTGTGGTCCTAAGATCATTCCTCATGTTGGGAGTGCTTTAAAGCAAAGAGCACTTCAACTACCTGTCCAACATTCTGCTATTGAACGACCATGATTCATTCACTGGATGGGAAGAAAGTTCCTTGAGATCAGTCTGGAAAGCAATTTGTCATTCGATTAGCACATTAGCTTTCTTCAGATTCATTTGTAAGATTCTTTGCAGGAAATAGTGGCTAATAAAGTAAGGAAATTACAGAAGAATATTGAGGCCCTATTAAAGCAATGAACTCAATTCTTGCTCAAACACAATAAAGGACAGCTGGACAACCATCCATGAAGTTACATTTATTTTCTAAGAAATAATAAAAACAGTTTGCACTCATAACGCTGAGTCTTAAAACACAAATCGATTTAACACTTTCTATTGTCATTCTCTTTCCACAGCCGGCGTGAGTGCTATCATCTGGTGACTTTGCCACTAATGTAACCTCAGTCCTAACATCCAGGTCAGAATCCCACACTCCTAGAAACAGGGCCTGGGAAGGCATGATTTATAATGTGCTGGTCTCTGAACTCAAACTGCTGGCTTGCACTTTCTTAAATCCTGCAGAGAGCTTTGCTTGAGGTCTGAATAAACAGCTGAATTTCAGGTTGATAAAATGCTCTGTGAACTTAAAATATTGAGTGTTATATACAAACATGAGTCTTCAGAGTCTCTACTTTTTATGGCCCAGCTTTCTAACTTCCTTATGAGAAGTAAGTATAATGCATACTTATGGACAAGGAGGTAGAGTAGGAAGGTTGGATTTAAAAAGAAAAACAGAAAAAGCAGAGTAAAGGGAAGTGGATGGGAAAATATTCCAAAGAAAGTTTAAAGGCATCATTGTCTTGTGATTTTTAGCAGTTCATCTTCAAATGATCCTTCATTCTTGTCTTTTGAGGATCCATCTTTAGCATCAAAGTCACCAACACCTTCTTGCCAGGAGTTTTTGTGTTTTAAAAAGCAAGAACCTGCTTTATGGTTTGACTTTGTATGTGAATTGCTTAAAAAAAAAAAAAGAATAAGGTATACCTATATCTTATGCCAAGTAGTGAAATATGTATTCTACAGTGAATGGAAGGGGTTTCATTCTCCATAGTACACCCAGGATTTCATCTAAGGATTAATTTTTTTATACATCTATGTATATGTATGTATATTTATTATTTTTCTCCAGTATGTTAATGTATGAATACTCCTTTCAAGGAACTAGAACCCAGTTGTTGTGGTTTGGGCAGTATAGCTTCCGATGTGGTGGGATGTTGCCTGTGGAACAGTAATAGTCCCACGTATGATTTACTGTCCTCTCTATGTTAGAGACAGGAGAAGCTCACTTTTTATTAATTTTAAATACTGGAGAAAAACTGGCTAAAAGATTGATCTCCCAGTTGGTCTGGTTTATGGACAAGCCAGAAGAAATTATGGCAATTCACACAGGCACCTACCAGTGAATATTCGAGGAAGTCACGGTCTCGTAGCTCGCCGTGTGTTTCCTGGGGCACTCCAAGGGCTTGGCAGTCAGGGTGAGGTCTTTCATTTTGCTAAGAGCTACCTCCTCCCGTTTACATGCAAAGGCCAAGTACACATGCAGTTGCTGTACAGGAAATTTATAGAGTCTTTTTCAGCAAGTAGCAAAATTAGCCTCTTCACCTTTCACAGATCTGTGTGCTGCATCTTTTCTAAACAGGTAAAATCCCTTATATTAATGGTGTTCCTCGGGGAGCATCTTTTCCCTGATACTCTTTCACATCATATCATCCTCTGGGCTCAAAGGCCATGCAGTAATTAAACCCAGAGAGTGACCTTGGCAGGGAAAGGCTTTAGGATGTATTATATTTAAATTCTGGCTACATAAAAGAGGGTTTTTTACCGTATAATCTGCTTCTAACATTGATATTTTTCCAAAAGTGACATATGCACTGAGTTCCTGAAAAACTGTTTTTATGCTGGATTTCAATAACTGTGAATATATGATTTATATTTGTATTAGAGTGACGTACCGTATTCAACTCTCCTAACATATAAGAAAATATCGCCATCTGTTGCTCCGTGCATTAAGTGCAGCTACTTTCTACAGCTGCTGCTACTGCTTTTTCAACCAATTTCCATTGCCCTCTTTGTACCTCTGCTTTTACAAGAATTCAGTTGTTTTCAGAAAAAGCTGGGCTATTCCTGTCTCACACTAGAATAGCTTAATGAATTTCAATGAATTTACATGGTAAAATGTTGAAATAAGCATAATACTTTTATTTTTCGGTAATGGGGTTGGTTAAGGATTTATGGGAATTATGTCACTGAGCAAAGGGTGATTTCTTTAATTGTTAGAGTTTAGCTGTTAGGGTGGCTAACTGTAGGGCTGCTGAGAAAAAAAAAATAAAAATGTGCCTTTAGTGCTGTCACTGTTACTTAAAAAACCTTCACCCTTACCTTGATGCTATAATGAAACAAATGGCCTGAGGTGACTGTTGTGGAAACAGTTTAGAATTTGGAATACAGAAGAACCTGGAAAGAATAATAATCTTATTCTGAAAGGCTTTTATATTTTTATATATTAAAATTTTCCTTTTTCTTTCTTTTTTTTTTTTTTACTCAGATACTTAGGGTCAACCATTTAATCTTTTAGTGGCCAAGAAAATAAGAAAAAAAAATATATCTGTGCAAATACAAAAATCCTTCAACTCCAAATAAGATGTATGGTTCTACAGTCTTCTGCTTTATTCATAATTTATTCAAATTAGTTTGCACACTTCTAATTTCTCAGGTCAAGTTGTACTGTATTCTTTTTTTACCAATAAAAGTCACACACAAGCAGTATATAAAGGTAGAGAAGTATATAAGTAGTATATAAGACTAGAGAAATTTGGTTGCATTTAGGAGGACTGTGGGTCTTTCAAACTCAACCATCTGCATTTGAAACTTTACTTTTGAATTCTTATAGACATGCATCTGATGAGACAGGAGATGGAGCAAACTAGATTTCACAAGAGGAAAGCAAAAATCTGTGAACAGTGCAAGTTTAACTTGTTCTCTCAAAAGCACTTTTTACTCTTATTCCAGTTCTGACTTTCTGATTAAATGTCTCCCACTTAACCTTCCCCTTCCTCATCCTTCCTGTTCTTTTTCAGTCTTCTGCTAGCTCCTGATTCCAAACCACACCTTATTCATTCCCTCTAGTTTTGATCTAAAACTTCTTGAAAATTTGTTTAACAGTATCACTCAGCATGTGAAATTAGAAATAGTTCAACAGTGATGCCAGCTTGGTATTGTTATTTTTGTTCATAATGTGTTATTTCCAAAAGGCACAAGCAAAATACCTTGTTTACAAATATGGGCAGCACGGTCTCATCAGTGTCCACAAGGCTTTGATTCACAAAGGCTAGATTTATGGGTGGTATTCTACAACTGGCAAAAAGGAGCTTCCTATTACGACTTGTCCATTGGGCACTGAATTACTGTATTAACTATAGAGGCAGTCTAGGAAGATTAGCCTCATGAGATTACAGCTAGTTTTTGTGGATAGTCACTGCAGAAATACCACAATTTGTGTAATATGTATGTATCTGCCTTTAAAGTATTTTATATATCTTTCTCTGTTATGCTAATAGTTATGGATCACAGCTGCTAATACGACAGTTCCAGATTACTTACAGATAATGATCTAAATAGTTTTCTGTATTGTCACTTCTGTTTCTTCCTCCAGCTCCTTATTTATTTTTTTCTTCTTCAAAAGTAGTACAACATCTGTCCACAGAAAGTCTGGCTCCAGCTGTAATTGCCTTGCACTTCTATACCAAGCTATGAATGCAAAGAGACATACAGCTGTCACTAGATACTATTTTGTTAGTGCTGAAAAAGGTTAGCTACAAAGCATCGCTAGATTATTGACAAAAATGAACTTGCATTATTGGATAAAAATCAGTAAGAATCTCACTTTTTGAAGGAAGTGTGGTAATTTTGAACATTTATCCCAACTTTACATTCTCCAGAATGTTTTCTAAACTTTTAAGATGTAGTTATGATTGGACCTTTTTTCTCCTGTCTATATCCTAAACCCCAGACCTGAAGACTAATTCTGAAATACAGACACTAGCAAAATTATAGGATTATTCTAGGTGTGCATTGTGAGATCTGAATCTATTTTATCCACCTCTGTAAAGTACTTTTGTTCTAATTTTCTGCTGTGCCTGTACTCTGTTGTTATCCTTACATTTTCTCTTACTGACCTTATGAGAGTTACACATATATTTAAAGGAAGATGACTTTTATACTGCCTGCTGTGCATAGCTTTTCACCATGATCTTGAACACCATTTTTTTAAGTTGCAGGAGAACACCTGTGAAATAAATGCTTGTTTTACAGCTAGAGTAAATAAGAAACAGACATGTAAATAAGATAGCACACTTGTACCGTAGCTGAGTGGAAGTCAGTCTTCTGGCTTTCTTTAATCAGCTTATGTATGGGCTTTCTCAGAATATATGAGAGTGTTGATGTTTCATAAGCATTAACAATTTCTTTCAGTAATTCTTTTTCTTGCTTAGATGTTATGAAGTGTAGACTTACCTTATTCACTAGCTGAATTTTAACATTTTTTTCAGACTACTTTTTTTTTTGGTTGGTTGGGTTTTTTTTTATGGTGAAGAAGGCCGTGTCCTTTGGGATAAAACACGAGATTGATTTTCCTTCAGCTCATCAGTAAAGTTGCATCACTTATTTGCAGTTTTGTCACCATTGAACGTAATGATTTATTGTCTCAGAAGTGACACACAAAGAATATTACTATCTGCTTGTTATTGTAACACAGCTACTACCTATGACTTAACCCTTCAGTTCCCAACATCTTGCAAGGTTGTAGCCTGATAACTACTCAGCACTTCCAGATAAAACGGGAGCTCAGCCAGATCCAGAGGATGACGTACACATCTAAGCAAGGCTCAGGGACATATGTTCAAAACTTGATCTTGAAAACCTCCACACAAATTAAGCCTAGAAAAGCCAAAAGATAACAAATACGTCTTATTTCTTACGTTATCACTCAAGATCATTGCTGTGGGCATGGTACATGTGGCCGTGCCCTCAAACAGGGCATGGTACCTGCCAGAAGATTTCTGGTAAGACACGGTGTGGCAATGACATTTCTGCCCATTCTCAAACACCTGCTTCTACCTGCTTAATGCTACTGTCATCACCAAGTAAATTCTTTTGCATGCACATGTGCAACAAATACCCCAACAAAACTTCCCATTACAGGATAGTTTCACTGTTCTGGTTTAGAGAATAGTCCTACAAACAGCTGGACCATCGAAAAATGGTCACAAGTGGCTGAAAACAGAGCAATGGGAGGGCTTTTTTGACTATATCTTTGATTCTGCACATATTTCCCTCGGCACGTAGGCGGATCCATTGACTGAAAAAAGTGTTAGAGCAACACCAGAGATGGGGAGGACTATTTTTAGTAACCTTATAAAAAAGAAAATTCAGCAATTTAACAAAGGAAATGACAACAAAGTCAAACGACTCCAGAATCTGTCAAAGTCAGAGGTGCAGAAGCTAGAACAATTCATTAATGCTCCATGCAAGAAGATCTGAATTATTTTAAGAGCACTGTATTTGCATTTTAGATATAGTAGAATGAACTAATTATGAAATGTATGCGTCAAAGATTTCAATTTCAGGCTTGACTTTACTTTGGAGATTAATTTTTTACTTTATCATTTTTGCAGGCAGTTCAGTGGACAGCCTTATTTGAATGTTACTCATTGTTCAGTGATGTATGAAGTGTATTTAATCAATGTGAAGAAAGTAATATTAAACTATTATCAGAAGCATCAAATGGTCTAAAAAATCTCAAAAGGAAGGTCAAAAGGTAACACCTCTGCTAACGATATGAGAAACAATGTATTTAACTTATTCTTTACATCCATGTCTTTCATGGCATAGACATTATCTTTTTTTCACATAAAATTACAATGTAAAATGTGGGGGTTTTATCCCCTTGATTAAAAAATTCATATGTATAGTGGACGTAATAAGTTTTCAATGTTCTGCTAAGAGACTATTTTAAAGTTGACATGTATTTTAAATGGCTGGCTGCAAAAACCTTTGACAGGACAGTTCTTGTGGTCATCATTAAATCACTTGTCAGTGTGTTAGTTATTACAGAATCAGGTAATGGCCAACAAGGACAGCTATTTCAATAATTCACATGTTTCTGCAAGTATTGCAAACACCTCTTCATTAAGATCCAAACCTGATCTTAATAAAAGTATCACATGAGCCTCTATTTTATTCTTTTTCATCTTTTCAGGGCCACCAACACAATGACAAACATGTCATCTTAGTTTTGACAAAGACAACTAGACATAAGAAACTATTTGTCCAAAAGCTATGGATGAGAAACACATCAATTTTTGAGCCAGCAGTTCCAACCCTGTCGTCCAGCATTGCTCCATGTGAAGTGCAGACGGGATTTCAGTCTCTGTACAACCAACCAACGGCCATCTTCTAAGAGCATTTTCACAGCGGGTGCCATAGGTTAAAATCCTGTGGATATAAAACCAGAAGTCTCTCAATGCCACCACAGACTTAACTGCAGTGGGTTAGGTTAGTGTGGAAGGCACACCATGCCAGATGGAAAAGTTACTGTCCAAAGGAACTGAAGGTATGCCAACAGGCAACACTTTTTTTGACAAAATTGGACTGGAAATATTTATTTTCCATATTCACTGCCTCACATGCATAGATTGTATAAACAGTAATGGAGCAAGAAATATCAAAAAAATAAGAAAATCCTCCCAAGTCCTATGTGGCTTGCACTTTCTGTGTCAAGGAAGGCATCAACTCTAGCTTGGAAATCCACAAGTTACTTCTGAAATGAACAGAAGGGACTTGAAGGAAGAAACTATATGCATGCAAACTGTTGACAAGGCAAGATATGCTCAAAGGATAATTTTCAATGTCTGTTTGAACTAAGAAATAAATTCATTACCTAATAAAAAAGTGATGACATTTACACATTTACACTTTTGGAGTAAGTTTCTGATTAAGTTATGGGTAACTGAATTTTTTTTCTTTGTTCTTTCAATTAACTGTTTTCAAAGAAATTCATTTTACACCATTATTAAAATGAATTACTGTCTCCTTATTGTCTTTTTAACACATTTGTAACATCTTATCCAGTAATAGCTGATGGCTTGGCTTTTGTCTTTATCTCCATTACTTCAAACTTGCATTTTCACAGGCATAAAGCAAAAAGACTTCTATAGAGAAGACTGAGGACTTCTATAGAGAATGGTCTGTTAAGAATGAGCAGCACTTCAAATCTTTAGTCAAAATGCTTTCAGTGAAAGAGCAAAACTTTACTTGAATTTGAAATTCACAAAATTTACATTTGCTTCAACAAACCTTCTCAATTTCTACTTTGACTTAGTGTGTTGCAAAGAACGTCATGTATATTTACAGTTAACCTCACAAATATATTGCAAATGTTTATAAATATTTATAAAGAGTAATGACGGCCAATATACAAGAACACACAGGCTGACAGACAAAAGAAAATATTCCTATCTTCTCAACATTGGAAACAATGAACACGCGAAACCATCTGAAGTTTCAAAATAAGTATTCAACAGGATCAATTACATCTTATGTATGACCCTCATTCTGTGAATACAGCAAATGTCTTTTATACATCACTACCATGAAGAGTTCCCTTGGCTTGGCTTGCAAAAATCAAATGTAACTAAGTCTTTTCAGGATTAGGATTATACCTGCAGAATACTTTTCCTTCTAATTTGATGATCAGAGGTGACTGTACAACATCCCTGGTGGAAAGTACTATTAGAAATGCATCCGGCTACTTTAATAGCTTTTGATGTGACTGGCATTTCCCCCCTTCTTCAATGAGTGTTGAGCATACTTAAATTATTGCTGTCTCCCTTCCTTCCCCTCATGGTTTTTTTTACCTCTATTTGAATAGCTATATTTACATGTGAAGGCTATTAAAACTACACAGCCTGACAGATAGTCACATACTCAAGCAGGCAACTTTTGATTCAATTCCTGATTAATTATTTTACTGAGCAAAGTTAATGTATCAAGTCTAGATTTAACGCCGTTGTAAAATTTCACCATTTAGTGTCCGGTTTTGTCACCCTAAAACAGTCCAAGATGTACTTACTGACTGGTAATAGCAACAAGTATATATATCAATGTGACTAGGAATGGAGCTGCATTCTTCAAGCAGTAAAACCACTGTTGCAGTAATTTAAGATTACTGGGTATATTAAAAAAAAAACATATAAAGTTGTTAAATGCAAATAATTACTACAGGTATGAAAAGCTATCAGTGGGCTAAGTTCATCCTGTGTTATTCAAGTACCTCTTATTGGTGACTTTATCCAATTTACAGATGAACACTGATGAAATAAACAATGGGGAAAAAAGTTTCTCTAAAAAAATTAAATACCCACTATCATGCTGTTATGAAAATAGCCCTCTCTGAAAAAGGTGTTTTAGCATTAAAGGGCAATAGAGGAAATCCCAAAGCTTCATTGTATTTCTCATGATTTATCAAAACCACAGACTATTTTCATTTTTTCTTTTTCAAGTAGCAACCTGCAAATGACATGTCTGCACAGCAAATTAAACCTACTCCACTTTGTTAGATTTAGCACAAACTAAAACTACCATAAATTCTATTTCTTCTTGTGCTGCAATTACCACATTAAATTCTCCATTTAGAAGGATCAGCAACATGTATGGTACCTTGTTCCACAAGGGATTCTCTGCTTTGGAATGTGTCCACTTCATGCTTCTTCCCTCACAGCCATCTAAAAATATAGCTAAGTCTTAGAGAATTATAATGGAAAACGATTCTTAAGTAGTTGAAGGAATATTTCTTCCATTCTTTCATCAGATGTATTGTGAAACTAGAGGTGGGCAAAGTGAAAGTCTGGATTTTGAAGCTTGAAGTCTGCATTACGTGCCGAAGATGTTCAGATACAGCTTCCACAGATTGCTGGAAAACATAACCTCTACTGTAACAACACCATGATCCTGCAGCTGATCACATGTCCTTGAACTTTCAAGAACACGCATCACATTTTTTTTCATCAAGGTCTACCATTCGAGCATTGATTTTTGAGCTTCATTTTAAATAGCTTCTTGACATAATGAACCACCGAGATGCAAAGATACATGACATACTAAAATAAATGTTAATGTGTTAATTAGAAATGTTAAAGTGTTAAATACTAAATATTAAATTTTACAGTAAAGAAAAAGATTGGCTGGTATTACCTGCTTGAAATACCACTAATAACAATTTCACAGTATCATAATGTACTTCAACTACAGTACCTATTTAAAAGAGGCCCCTCCCTTTCTTAGATACACAAATATAGACCTGATTTAAAAATTTCAGGGAAGTATACTCAATTTCATGCATGTGCTTAAATTTATATTTGATTTATCACTTAAATGTCTTAATAGAACGTTCTGCCACAGTTGTCTTATAATGTCAACTATAGCGACCACTTACAGACAGATTCAGCATATTAAATTCACACTTCAGACTCTTTAGTATATAGATCTCAGGTTCATAAAAGTTCATTGAATGTTAGATGTACCTCACTTACTCATTCTGGATCACTGAAATCCCTGGTATCAAAGCTAGAAGTTGAGACATATTTTTGAGGCGTATATTTTTTATTAATAGGGAGGTTTCCTTATCTTCCGTTAAGTTTCTGTGAAATTCTACAGGTTTTAAGAGTTTCACTTTTATTCACTGAAATATAGTTTAGGTATACAAGAATTTCAGTTTAATTCTCAGAAATTATGAGATCTCCAAATCAGAATATAATTTATCTCTGTCACTAGACATTCAAACTTTTAAAAGAAAGTATTAGAAAGATGTAGAAGAATAAAAACAGAGTGATAGTCAAATGATCATGTTAATTTAACACCATCTCATGTTTAAAATAAAAGAAAATCTTAAGTAAAGGATCTTAAGGAAATATCAATTAAAATACTTTCTGCTAGCTATTATCAAAGAAAAGCTCAAGAAGATCCTGTATATTTGCTATGACATTTCCATGGGATGAAGGGGCCAAGGAATGTTCACAAAGCCTCGGAAAAGAGCATTGCAAGGGCTCAGATCAAACAGAAGAGCTGAAAGATGCTGCACTCCACTAAGAAGGAGCTAGAGCTTTTGTGCAATTTAATACAAAAAGGAAGTGCATTTTTGTGGATGTATGTTCTTTCTTTAATTTTGGTTTAGCAAAACAGATATGAGATTTCATTTTGCTTTGTTTGCTGTTTGTTTTTATCTCCACACCTGACTCTGGGCCAGAGTAATTGGAACTAGGCCAACTTTACTTCTAGAGAAGTAAAAGAAATCTGCTCTGGAAGCAGAAAGAAATAACTGAGAAAATGTGAGTTTAGTTATCCTATTCATTTTCTATTGAATTTCTGAATTTGATCAAATACCTTAGCAAAATTCAGAAGAGATTTACTACTTTGGCAAGAAATGAAAGTCAACAATTGAAATGAACATAAAGTCTAGCCATAGGAAAAAAATCACTTGAGATAGCAAGTTGTTGCTAACATTAGAGCCAAGTAAGTGTAAACTGGCTCTGTTTAAAAATAAAGTTTTGCAGCAACAAAAAAAAATTTCAATGGAAGGGCAACTGAAATTTAGATCTTCAGATTTTTTTTGGTGTACAGTGGATATATTCAAGCTTATTTTAGATATCTGGTAGTTCTTGATAGCAATGTATACAGTGCACTTTATCATACTGTGTGCTTTAGCGTGATGGACAAGAAACTGATCTACGTGAGGTGACAAATACTGTATACTGACCCTATCACGTGGATATGTTGCTTCAATTGGTTGATTTATGGCTTGATTAGTCTACTGTAATTAATGAGAATTAGACATAAAAATATCTTTAAAAAAAATAAATCAGTCCATACAGCATCCTGCTGAGCCTGGAATTCTGAAGTTTTGGTGTGGATGACCAAGAGGACCCAGATCACAACTGCAGTATTAAACCACTTTCTCTCTAGAGAGGAGTCCATTCTTGAAAGTGTGTTTGCAAAGCTGTTTGAAACACTCATTCATTGAAGTTTTCTTAGAAACTATTCTTGCCTATGTTTATTATCATGAGTGAATCAGTCCCTGGGATGACAAAGTGTTAACATATAGCTATTTTTTTTCCCTTATGCACCCTTACAACAGTAGCAACAGGCTACTGCTTTTGGTGTATGAATATTTGAGAACTTTGGTCACAAAGTGCAAAGGAAGGAGGCGTATATATGGGATACAGTTGGATGAATAGATAAAGCAATTCTGATACTAAGACGACAGAAATGAAAGGCCTTGTCTAACTTCTCTTAGGGGATTTTAATTCATAAACGTTACTCTCCAATATACAGAAAGGCAGAGAGCTAGGCTTTAGCTGAGCTGGGTTGCTGGAGACTGCCCAAACTTTGATGTTGGATTTGTTTACAATAGGAAGCAGCGGTCACAAACGGTTAGAAGACAGTCCTGTGGTTATCTCCTCAAACATGCTGCGGAAAATAAGTGGCACTTTCTTCAAATCCCAGAAAGGGGAATATAAGGGTCTCTGACCTAGTTGTTTCATTCCAGGAGACTAGCCAGAATTGCAATAGGATTAAACAGCTGCATCCTCAGCCCAGACAAAATGAAGGCTAATCCATGTATCATTACCTGACAGTCTTGGAGAAATCCAAAGGTCCACATGACAGTAGAGTGAAACTCAGAGATTTAAATGAACCTTGCAAGTTATTTGAATTATTTGAAGCTATTATGTCAATTTTTAGTTTATGTTCGATTTGATAGCTAATTGTTTTCACCTACTTGCCTTTGGGTGGAAAAGGCAGGAAGGTACCTAATATAAGACTCAGAGGCTTATATTATACATTCCTGATGAGTCATAGCTCAGCTCAGTAAAACAGAGTTGTCTCGAATTTTTTATCTCCAATGTCTGGATAAGATAAGGACAAACCGCTCCACTTGTTACATACATTTTATATAATAACCAGTAAAACTAGATCCAAACAATGTTAAAAGTCTGATTTAAATGAGAAAAAGCAATTCATTGCTATCCTTATCTTGACTTATTTAACCTACCTCTTATAACTCATAGCAAAGATTTATAATCTTAATCTTGATTTAAATTGTTAATACATAAGTTTATAAGCTGTCCTACAAAACCGGTGAGATGTCACATTAATTTGAGCAAGATTAGATAAATTACAGTTCATAATTAGAAATATACATTTAAAATTATCCAAAGATATAAAAGTGAGTTAGATCAAAATTACAGTTATGATGAATTTTCCTCATTATTATAACTTTCAAAATAAAAAAAAAATTGAAAATTTACACTATACCCACAAAAATCCCCATGAAGCTGAGTCTGGTTTTGAGCCCTTTAAAGCACCATAACATTTTATAACAGCTCCCAGTCCTCTCTTACCCTACATAATAGAATGTGTTGGGATATGTATCAAGGCACAGAAATTCATGAGTCCATCAGTCACATTTACATACATTTCTAATTCCTTAAAAGGGGACAAACTAATTACTTGTGCTAGGTTCAGTATACAGAGCCAAGACTGAAATTTGTAGTAAGAATTAATAGCAAGTGTTTAAAAGCCTAAAACATGTAGGAGATTAAAGTTATTGTTTGACTCCATATTTCTATTGGTTCTGGAATTATTGCAAAATAATCTCTCTTGAGCTAAGAAGAAAGCTGAAGTTATGCTTTGCAGATGTTTTATTCATAGGAACGAATTCTATTTCACAACAATTTTGTTTGAGGTTTGAAGGTTTCTTAGGTAAGTAGAGGAGGTAGCGTAGGGAACACTGAATTTGCAATTATTTTTTAATTTAGTATTGGAGTAAAAGATATTGTAAAAAAGAACATGTTTGTTTTGCTGTTCAGAAGCTGTTGTAGTGTAATCGTGTCAGTTTTAATTCCTTGAACTAAGTTGTTCAGATGAATGTCCTTGAACTAAGAACTAACACCTGCCTTATAATTTGTCAGTCACTCATTGATTTACATGCTTTATCAGCTGGAAATTAGTCCTTCCTTATCTTTAAATTTCTTTTATTCCTAACAGCACTAGAAAGACACTCTCAAACCAGACACTCAATGAGTCTACTCCATGGTTCTGTGAAGCTTCTGCCAAGTTTTCTGTGTTATTATTAATGAATGTATTAATTAATAATAACGAACATATTAATGAACATATGCCAAAAGTTCTTTGCAGAAAACCCTATGAGGCTGCCCAATTTCAATACCTGGTGAATTTGTATAGCCAATTTATAAACTTTGTAGTTACAAACGAAAAGCTGACATATTTTAAACTATAATGAATTAATGACTGCAGTTATAGTAACTACGCAAAAAAAAAAATCATTAATTAATTAATATCACTACAGAATCTCCTATGTTGTAGTGTCACCTGCCACTGAAGGTTTAGAAGTCTAATTTCTTGTGGCCAGCACTAGGTGGAGACAGTGATTCACACAATGCTCCCTAACAGGCACTTTTCTAGCTGCTGAACCACAGTTACTGCCAGCAAACATTATTTCATTTTTGTATTCAGTTTATTACAGATTGCAGGGTTACAATTGTTTGGGTGGTTTTTTTTAGTAGTTGTCTCAAAGAAAGTGAAATAAAATTACTCATGCTTCGAGTAGCTGGCAGGTCTCCCTGAATTTCTTTCACACACATGTATGCATATGTAAATCACAAAACTCAAGGCAAACTATAAACAAAGTACCAGAGTTTTATTTCCAGGCTTAATATGTGTGAAATTTATTTAGTCACGGTAACTATGATCATATTTTGAGCCATAAGAAAAATTCTTAACCATGTTTTGAAATTTACTTTCTTAACTAGAAAATATATTCTCATACTTGATTAAATCAAGTCTTTGTGAAATCAAGGATTCCTTTGAAATTCCTGGAAGTAAACAGAAAAATAAATCCATAAGTGTGAGTTTACTTTCCCCACATGAAGTCAATATATTGAGGTTACCAAAGTGTATTTAATTGTCCTTACCCCTGCACAGTCTCCCAATTAGCAGCTAGGGAGCATTCTCACACATCAGTCAGGAGCAAAGATTGATATCACACATCTCATCCCTTTCTATAACTTCATATGAACGAGTTTTGAGCAGTTAAGGGACCCTAAAAGAGAAAAAACAACAGGGAACGATAATTGCATACAATGAAACAACTGCCAAGAGACCACTTTGCAGATATTTTGGGTTAAAATTTAAGAGGTGGCTAGTGATTGAAGAAGGTATATGGCATCAGTGTGAGACAGCATGTAATTAGCAGAAAGTAACTACAGAGTACAGTCTGCAAATCTGACATGTTTGAATTATAAAAAGTTAAAAACCAGGCATATAATAATTCCTTTTATTTGGGCTGCTGTTTAAGACAAAAGCAGCTGGAGTTCTTATGCTGGTGTACTATCTCCCTATTGCCTGAAAGATAGGACCTCCTGGCAGTGACGTTGTTTTGACTAAAAAAATCATTTAAATACACTGGAGTGTGGGCTAATTTCCCAATGGCAATCAAACTTCAAATTTTGATTTTGGCTGAGCCTAGCTGTAGCTGACTGCAGTCTACGCAGCCACGTTGGGACAATACATAGGATCAAAAGGATCCTCTTGAAAACATCTGCTCCAGTTAGCAGAGCCATAGTAGGCATTTGGCAAATTTCACTAGCAGACTGCTGACATTTGATCACAAACTGGCTGGAATTAATACAGCCTGGGCTGATTTCTTTGGGTTTGTTTTCACTATTGCATCTTACATAGACAAGAAGAAGTATAGATTATTACTGTGCTGGTAGAAGCTGTTCATGACTTTTTCACTCAAAGGTGAAGCCAATTCATCTTTCTCACTAATCTGAGACACCTTCAAGGTATCCAGTTTTCTCCACGAAGTGAACATACTAAAATTTGCTGATTAATATGACGGACAGCACATCCAAATTAAGAAAATGCAGGGTTGTTTTTCAAGCAAGCAATATAATAGTTCTCAGAGAATACAATGCTGAGGTCTGTAGCTGTTCTATAGCTTTTTGCCTAGTGTGAGGGGAAAAGGAGAGTTGGGAAGGCTGCTTGAAGGTCAGAAAGTCAGTGGCTGAGGTTAGTTAAGATACATCGACCTCCCTCGTAAGCGTTCACCAAAAAGGTCCCTAATGTTATTTACTATTAGAAGTCAGGAACTTATATCATTAGTATGTGCTTCCACCTGATTCCACCAAGTACTCACATCTTAATCAGGATTATGAGTGTTTCTGACTATATTGGAAATGAGAAGGCTCTTATCAGTTTTAATTAATCATTTTCCTTGTCTTCAAAACATATTAGGAGTGCTGACATCTAACCTGAAAACAAATGCCTAAGCGTACCTGATCATATGAAACGGACCAAAGAGAACTTCTGAAGGTCCTGGTCAGAGCATGGAGGATTTGTGTTTATAGTTTGCAATGCATACTGAAAAAAATCCAGGTTGTCCTTCCAGAATATTTTACCACCACCTCATTTTGGTCCTCAGTGCCTGACAAATGAACAACAACAACAAATAATCTTTTTCTCTTAGTTCCATTGTTTCAATGACTCATTCATGAATTTCATATTTCATATAATTACACTACTTATTACTAAAAAACTTGAATCTAATTCTACCTTTCTAGGGGGAAGTGTTACAGACTGAGTAGCTTGGGGGAAACAAGTAGATATCTATTCAGCCACCCACTTGTACTGAGTGGTTTGTTAGATTCAAGCAACTACAGTATTTATTTATAATTTGCAGTGGTTTTGCATTGCCAGAGTCCCTGTTAGACTAGGTAGCTTGTGTTTGACTTTTTTTAGCCTGTTTCTGAATTATGGCTATTCTCAATCTGCTCACAGTACCTTCCTTTACTTCCTTTTCAAAGAGGAGGAGGTAATTACATGCAATCTGCCTTTCTGATAATAAAAAACTTCCACAAGCCATGCTGGGTATGAATATTCAGACCAACCAGAAGAAAGGGAGAATAAAAGACCACCAGAGAATCTATATGCTAGGATATGAAGAGTATCAGGGTAACCACATGCTTTTGACATGATTTTGGGGACAGTAGAATGATTTTCAGAGCAGTGCTTTTCCCCTTGGTAATTTGAGTTTAAGCACTCTGAATAAGACGCAGATATGCTTGCTTGGTGGGATGAACTCTTTCAAAGCCAGCTATAAAATAACTAGTTTAAAAACAAACAAACCACTTCTCTCCCATATTTTCTGAGAAGGCTCCCCTTACATGGGGACAGTAACATGAATTTGTTCTTGTGTGGAAAGGCAGACGTGAAATAAAGGATTAAAAATAAAAGCTTTTAAGGTATAAAAAGAGGATCCTTCAATCTGCTATCAAGAAACAATTATATTCTTTCTAACACTGCAATGAAGCCAACTGCAGTGCAGTATATAATTTGAATATGATAGTGTATATAATAATTATTTTGGTGAACCTGAAGTAGCCCAATCAGCATGTCTTTAATAAACACATGAAAAAATTAACAGATTAAGACTTTGTTATTGCCAAGGACAAATGTTTTTCTTCAGTTATTCAGCTTGCACACAGCAGTACACATTTTTTTCTTTTTCCATCTTAAGTTTGTGTTTAATACAGACTAAAGTTTTCAAACCCTGGTATTTAAAGTTGCACTCTGAATTCTGTAGTGAAGAGTAGTCAGATTTTCAAAGATTCTTTAGTGAGCAGCCTAGAAGTCAGCAGGAACTACTGTAAGTGCTCTGGAAAATCCAGGCACTTTTTGTATTAGGACTGAAGAGATAGACTTCAAGAAATCTAAGCTAAAATAAACTCATTCATCAAAATTATATGCTATGTTTAATATTTATAAAATATAGCCATTTCATGAAATCTGATGGAAACTAATACCTCCCTTCCACCTGTAAACCATGGCATTTTTCATGTATTTTGCTATTTACAAATATCTCTCCCAATATGCCTATGTAAGGTATTCTGGACGCTACACACAGGGACTGAGGAGCAAGGAAAGAAAAAAAAAAACTTTCCCTTTTACCTATAATGAAAATCTTTAGGAAAGGCCATTGCTTTTTTGAGACCTTCCTTTTACTTCTTGCCATAGCTGTGAGTTAATCTCCACTAGAGAAATCCAGTACAGCTGAGGGAGAGACACTGCATTAGGTTGCAGATCTGCAAGAGATATGTGGCATCCACAGCACCGCACTGAATGGTACAATTCTTTAAGAACCTACTGAAGATGACAGGGTTGGCATTCCTCGTTTACGGTGGAAGGTAGAAAATACTTGTGCATGGCTTTATTCCAGTTTCTGTTTATAAGATTGGGGTGGGGAGAACCCCCGAAGCAGTGATGAAGTACCCACTTCTGTAAGGCTGAAAGGAGGTATCAAACAGTGAGAGCTGACAGTTTGGAAAACAAACCCAGCACGCAGAATCTCAAGTAGCTCTCTAGGGTGCAGATGCCCTCAAGTAAATTATGTGTGGTACATGCTATCCATGCATTACTTACGTGCTAATCACATCCTTCTCATACAGTCATGTTCCTGCTCCTGGTTACAGTTTCCTCCACATAGACTTATCCCTTCATGCTGCTTATAGTCTAAACTGTTCTTTCTTGCAAATTACTTCCAGATTACCTATGTAGCCACTTGTTGATATCAATCAATATTAAGGGTTAAATGTAGCAGTAATATAGTAAGGGACAGAAGCATGATTGGACAAAACATAGGCATGAGGTCAAAGAAAGAGTGGTTGTTACACATGAGAAGTATCTGTATAGACCAGCAGGGACAAAAGCTCAACTGAAATATATAAAAAATAAGGATACAACAACAGTGCCAACACTGACAGCTATATACGTTAACAATGTAAAGGACAGTAATTTCAAAAAATCCCTGGCCCTCCAGTATGGGGTTAAATTCCTGTCCATACAACTCCTACAATCCTCCCCAAACAACAACAAAAGGCACTAAGTCAGCATTCTCACCAATGCCACCAGATACTCTTCAAGCCTTCTTCATCAGCCATATATTCTGTTCCTACACAGTTATCATTTACAGTATATAAATACAATTACTCACATGCAAAACTACAACTACCTTACATTTTCAGAAAATAAATATATAACCTTACTGTTCTTGCTGAACTGAAACAACTGGCAAAACTCCCATTGATTTCTGTGCAGCCAGGATTTGAATCATGGACTTCAACAACAAAAGGCAAAAACCATAAAATATATTATTCTATTGATAAGTAGAAGTATTGCTCTGTGTTTAATACAGTTGCAAAAGTTAGATGTAGTTCTGTGAAATGATGGTAAGGTGTTTTTTTTAAAATGTGCTTTACATACATTTTTTTTTAATATACTAACACAGTAAATGATATGGAAGGTAAAGCATGTGAATTAAAGTGGGGGCATGTCCCTGATAATTCACACAGGCAACTACTGCCAGATCCCTCTAAATAAAAAAAAAATGTAATGAGAAAATTTTTTTATTAAACCCACAATGGTTATTATACTAATATTCAAAGCTCTCCAATGCAGGCAAAATAAACGGCTTTTAAAATTTGTCCTTTCAGTTCAGACTCAGGCTCCATTGCTGAAATACTACATTCCAGCCCCTGAAGATCTAATGCACTAATGTAATGCACTGTGGCTGACTTATTACAGATGATTATAAATTAAAGAAGTCCTTGTGTTGCTATAATTTTCTAGAGATTGCTTCTTAAAGTCAAAAGGTGGCAAAAAAAAAAGAAATAAAGTGTAAACTACCATTTCTTCTGTCTATGCTGGATTTAGCTCGGTAAAAAATATGAATTTGGAGCCGTAATCAGGGTACCCAATTTATGTACTTTCCTACATGAAATTTACACCATAAGGAAACAGAAGCATGTTCAGTTCTCTAATATAAAATTACAAGATTCTGGACTCTGTGCTGCCTACTCTTGGAAGCTTTAGCAATTTTTCTACAATACCTATGCTCCAGTTACACATACATGAAATGAGGAAAATTATTTCCTTCCTTTGAAAAGATGACAAATTCATTAAGGACTGTGAGGTGCTATTATACGACAGCAGTGTCATGCAAATACTACAAAAAAAACCTACAAAGTTTGTACTTTTGAACTGTTAGTACTTTTATTTTTGTTGAGTAAATTATTTGCTGGATTAGAGTGTGTTTGAAAATTAATAGCAATGTTCTTTTGTTTCATTTTATGCAGTTCTGGAGACCAAAAGAGCCTCAGGAATTAATTGTAGCCTTCTAATAAACACAATCATGTAATGACGTATTTAACATTACTGTTTTTTGTTTGATTCCAAATAAATTGCAGATTTTTTTCTGATGTGATACTAAAACAATTACCATTTTGAAAAAAGGATAATTAATCTACAATTTTTTCACATTAGATCATATATCTCTAAAGAGTGCCCACAGATTTGATGGTCTTCAGCTGCTGTGTATTTATTTTTCATTTTTTCTAGTGATGTACCGCCCCATCAGTGCTGACATTTAAATGAGTGAGTATTCAACACAAATGTGATCATTTGTATAGCATCCAATGCGGCACCATACTGAGATGATTGCTTCTGGGAGCCATCCATGGGTTCTCGAATAGGGGGGAAAAGCCAGGCAAAATTTTATCAATTTACATTTTTCTGTGATTAATTTTTATGCAAATAAGGGCCCGACCATGCTCCCATCTCACCTGAATCATGCGGATCATCAAAGACAAATTGAGCATCACTTATTTAAAAAATAGGCTTTAAACTACTCTACAGCTGTGTTGGAAAATGCTAAGAGCAGGGCATGAACTTTTCTAATGTAACAGGAATAGATAAGAAAACGCTTCTTTTTGCATTTTTGTCCACACTGTGATAAACATGAATCTTAACAAAATCCTTAAAATTGTCTTTGGTTTATATTCCTTATGCCCTTGTAAACATTTGGCTATGGGAATGCTACATAAGGGGATTTTTCCAATTTCAGAATACAAACAAATGCACTTGCAAAAAAAATACATTGCTTAGTGATGAAAAAAATTGTATTGGTTAGCATACTTAAAGTATATACAGTTTATTTACATTTTTAGATTGAATTCAAGAAGTCATCCAGTGGTATACTACAGTGGAAAAGGCCTCACATAAACAACCTTCTAATTTAGAGTAAAAGCTGTTAAGACACACAAATAGGTAAATTCTGTTTACAAATGAATACATTCTGCCTTATCGTACATATCTATATAGATATCTATATGCATTTGTCTGACTATCACGAAATTTAGACTTTGCTAAACAAAAGGCTTTTAAATGTAATTTAGGATTAGCAGGTTACACTGATGGACTTATAATTATTGATACTATTACTGAAGAGTATAGGTGTGAAAAACCAATCTTGTTATTTATTTTAAAACAAATTTATATTTCTCTTCCTGTAGGAAAGCAATAATATTGTTTCTTTATGGCATTAAGGAATAAGGCAGTATTACCAGCCACAACTGTAATTTTTATAGCTGTAATATAAATAATGCTCAGAAATATGAACACTTCTCCCTCTAATTTGCACTTGAAATTTGTCTCCAGGTGCAAGAACGTGTTCTCATGAAAAGCGCTCTCTCATAAAGAAGCTGAATTTTGAAAAGTCAGTGTCTCTTCAGAACTGCATTCTCAAAATTGTAATATGTAATGTCAGTTCAGAGACTCATTTTACAAGTCTTTCCACAAATCGATATCCCTAAAGCTAATCTCAGAGGAGTAAATGTGATGTGTAATGGAGAAAAGACGATCTTTATCCGAGTTTGAAAAAAAAAGAAGCCCATGTACCAGACGATCTTGTGGCATTAGAGCAAAGATGTCCCCTTACATATTACATGTATGAAAGCTGTAATTTTATAGGTTTGATTAACCCACAATTTAATGAGTTATCTTTCATTAAACAGTACAGCTGAATGTACATTGTTTCATATCCAAATAGAATTTATGTATGCAGACATGATCAAGTTTCATGCTCAGACCTTCCCCTCAAATCCTGCGAGCTCCCTATCACTTATTAAACCACTGACATAACGGGTGAGATCAAAACTGTAGCAAAGCCAACGAGAGTCCTGATAGTGTTCTCGATGAAGCCAGACCTCTGACCAGCCTCCGGCCAAGACCACCACAACTGATACTCTTAAATACCTCAGACAATATGAGACCCATTGTTTTTAATGTTTATATCTTCATACCTCTGCCTCCCCTAGTTATGAGTTTTGAGAAAGACTATACTGTGGTAAGTTTGGATCATATCTAACAGGTTGGCTACATAAATGATACAATTCAGCTATTCAGAAAAAAAAAAAGGCAAAACCTAAGGCATTAAGAGTGAAGAGTTACTTATTAAAAAAAAAAAAAGATTCTTACCTGAAAAAAATATGTTGAAGACCAAATTATAAAGACAGCAAAACCTATTTAAAATATTACAAGATCAATTGACCTGTTTAGAATCCTGCTAAACGGAACCAAGTTTAAAAGAGTTATCATCCGCTGTCTTTCAGCAAGCTTTAGCACCTTCTATAGAAAACATCCTCTATGAATGCATTAATACAGTAAGAGATCTATCAATGTCCATATAATTTCTTATAAACTGTAGTCATAATATCCTACTGGATTACTTCTGCTATTATAATAAGTAATATATGAAAAAGTACTATGGAGCAGCTTACAATGAGGATTCTGAATCAACTTAAAGTGATATCCTGGTGTTTAATTCCAAACACCACAATAATCTTACGGGATATAAGAGAGGCATAAAGAGATTATTTTACCAGTCACTGGCACACATTCTAGGATGGAAAATATCAGTTGTTTAATAGCACGTGATCAGAGAGCACATATTTTAGGGCAAGGAGTGAAAGGATTAGAAAACACAATGTATGCATATCTCTCCTCTCAAAGACTATTTACTGATACTTCACTTGCCATGGGAATGCAAAACAGTGCTAAAAACAAACAAAAATAAGCATTTATATAACATGAGAGCCTGTATTCCCAGTTACAATAAAACGTGCAGAATACGAAGAAGCAAAAAATTTTGCCAGTATTTTCCAGCCTAAAAAAGAAGTTCATATGTATCCTTTAATTTAAACCAAGCAAGTAATATATGTTGAAGAGATCACATATATACACACACACACACACACAGATTTCCTATTGACATACATACGGATTACAAGGTCCCTTTTTTGACAGTCTAGGAAGTAGATGAGGAACTGTTAACAGGTATGTTGAGGCATACTGTTGACATCCACAGGGCTTCAGCTGAGGTGATTTCAACTGATTCACCTGCAGCTTAAAGTCAAAGACAATTGCCACTCTAACATAGAAGACCTAGCGTGTCCCTCAGTAGTACGCCGGCATCCCTTGACTTGGAGAGATGCTCTCAACTGCAGAATGGGCATGAGGGGACAGCTGAACTCCAAGCACAGGGAAAAAAAATAATATTCTAATAGTGCAAGAAGATGGAGGTATTATGAAAACTAATTTAAAAGAGCAAAAGAAATGGAAAGAATCAAAGCAATACTCTTGTTGTGATACGTCTTTCCTTTCAGAAATCAGGTGGCAAGTTGTTCCATTTTTGCTGCTGAGGTACCAACCTTTGGCATTAGGCCCATGTACTAAAAGCACAATGCTCAGAGGGAAATGCTGCATGGAAGACAACAACAGACTTTCCTTTCTGGATATGAGTGTGGTGACCCAGAAGCAGAGGATCAAACTTAAATGTCCTTAAAATATCTTTTACTGGGGTGGATGCTCAGAAAAATATCTTTTACTAAGGTTTTATGCTGAGAAAAAAAAAAAAAGGGTATCATGGAAAGGAAAGATTTTGGAACTAGGTACAATATTTACTGGAGAAAATAAAAGAATAAATTGGAAATGGAACTTTATGAATCTGGACAAAAAAAAAATATATTTCCATATAATTTTTACTGAGATAAATGTTTGGCTAAACTATTTCTTTTTTTCTCCTTTCACACATTTTCCTGGACCTCTGTTGCTCTTACCTGGATTCTTAATTATTTATTGTGGCAGAGTTATTAGTATGACAGATTTTGCACATATAGACATTGTCACGGGTTCAGCCAGGGTAATGTGGTGAAAATTACTGATGACTGTTGTTCCTAGAAGAGCAGACTTGTCAGAGTACTTTTGTACTGTGCAAGTGACTTTCATTTGATAGTCATGTTCCAAAATTATGAAGACATCGTCTTGTTTCCATTCATACTTATTAGACGAAATGGAGGAAATGTTACTCAAATATTCTGTATGACCATAAAATAAAGGCTTAATTATGTTTTCAGGTTGCTTAATTTTCACCCCACCCTCTCCCTTGACCTTTGAAAAAGAATCAAGTCAATTTCAATCAAAATATATTTTTGGATTATTTTTCTGAATTGTTAAATACACACTATACTCCAAATTTAAACCTATTCAACACACATTTAATCCAGCTTCCCATCGTATCCAGAACAAAAGGTTCCCATGATGCAGTGCCCTGTCAAGATCAACGTGCACTCCAAAATGGGGCCAAAACTTCCTGCAACACAGAATTGTTTGTTACCCAGATACACGCTGGTACTGCAAATCTGAACCGGGAGCTACAGCCCTAAGGATCCTAAGTATCATTCACTCACCAAATGGGATTCAAAGATGACTCCAAATATCCATTAGCCAAAGAAGCTTGAAAATTGAGGTAAGAAATCTCAGCTGTTTTGGATGTCACAAATGAGAAGTCTTAGTGATCGGAATGTTGGGCAAGGATTCAGACTCTGCTTAGCAGCCTGACATGTTTCTAAGAGGGAGACTCTTCTCAAATATCCTGTGAATGCCAATTTAGACATGAATATATTTTCCAAGACTACCAGGATCTGCAAGTGATAATTGATCTGTATGCAAAATCTAATCCATATAGACAATTACTCAGGGCTCATCTGCTTTGTCACAGATCATCTAAGAAACCATATTTCATGGATTATTTAAGGAATAACTACTAGCATTACTTTTCACATCTAGAAATTTCAACTAATCCTTCTCTGTTAGTTTGTAGTCTATGGAAAATATGAAAGAGCTCAAAGATTGCTTTAGATGGTTTAGTTCTTTCAGTAGAAGCACACACAGAGATTCTTGCAGCAGAAGATATAAATTGACACACTGCCATCTGAGTTTCACTGTGGTCAGGAATAACAGAGTAACCTAGGGGCATAAGCATAGGTATGTCATGCCAGGACACCTGCACAAGGTTAGAAGGTGTAACACAATCTATGAGAGACCCAGTGCCACTTTGGAGCTGCAGCCAGAAGCCCACAGGATACCTTAAGCCTACCTGGAACAACACTGAATTCCTACCCGTGGGCATCATTATTACACCTGCAGTGCCAAGCTGAAACCGAGACACAGAAAAATCTATTTCCCATTATAACATGGTTCCTTACTTAGCTTAAAGTTCACATATTTTGTGTAAGGATACCAGTGTTAAAAACTATTGGGGTAGCCTCAGTTTATATAACAGGATAATTTACATTGTACCTTTACTATCATGTTATCCCCAAACTTTATGGGAGATCTGTTATTGAACAAATGGGTGCAGCAAGCATATTGAAGACTAGTACACAACCTACCATAAGCTAAATAACTATGATTTTTAGATATATCTAGAACTCAGATATAGTTCAGGTTCTTTAGTTAACTGCACTTGACCTGAACTGACCTTTGTATTCCTGGTAAGAGTACTTCCACAATCCCCTTCATCATGGTGTTTTGTCGAGTTCTCTGGATTCTCCAAATGCACACTGTCAGTTCAAGCTCAAAGTGATACTACTTAACATATGTCAGTATTGTTCAATTTCCTTACATACTACTGATCGGAATACTTTAAAGGATAAGAAAGTGTTCTTCTGTCCAAAGGGAATAGATCCAAGAATGAAAAAAAAGAGGGGGGGAAGATAATGGGGGGAAAAGTGTTTACTGATGAAAATATTTATTGATAACCGAGAAGGAACGTATCATTCTTCATTTCTTTACTATTGACCATGAATCACAGAATGACAGAATGCCTGAGGCTGGAAGGGACCTTTGGGGGTCACCTTGTCCAACCACCCTAATCAAGCAGGGCCACCTAGAGCCAGCTTCCCAGGACTGTTTCCAGATGGCTTTTGGATATCTCCAAGGGTGGAGACTCCACAACCTCCCTGGGCAACCTGTGCCAGTGCTCAGTTATTCTCAAAGTAAGAGAGCGTTCCCTTATGCTTAGGAGGAACATCCGGTGTTTCAGTTTGTGCCCATTACCCTGTCACTGGGCACCACTGAAAAGAACCTGGCTTCATTGTCTTTACATCCTCCCTTCAAATATTTGTACACATTGATGAGATCTCCTCCTTAGCCTTCTCTTCTCCAGGCTGCACAGTCCCACCTCATAGAAGGCATAGTCCAGTCCCTTAATCGTCTTGGCAATTAAGTGATGAAGGGCATACTCTTGGACTCCATATTATAATCAAAGCAGTCTTGGAAAAGTAAATGTCAAATACAGACAATTTGATATATTAGAAAGAGAAATCCAGCCTACCTTAAATGCAGACTTCTTTATGCAGATGTCTGTACCCATTGCTAGGTTCCAAGTTAAGAAATACAGATTCTCTTTCTTGCTAGCCTTTGACAAATCATTTAATATATCTACGCCTCAGTTTTCCCCTCTGTAAAAAGAAAGTACTACCTTGATTTGTAAAGTCCTTTTCAATCGTAGAGTGAAAAGTTCTATTGAAAACTAAATATTACTGTCAAAATATCAGGAAGATAAAATTAATATTCATAATATGACAGAAATATTTTCTTTGAAATGTGGGAGACATGCTAATACATAGCAAAGAGCTCTGTAGCTATATTTAAAAATGGAGTGATATCGAGAAGGAATGTCAGGGAAAGTAGACATTTATAATTTTCTACATATTTATTTCTAACTATATAATCACATGTAATCATTTTGCCCAGAAAGTACATACTAAAAAATATTGGTATGATAATCTCAAAAAAAGTCATATTTAAAAAAAAAGAAAAAAAGAGGAAGAATCATTTCAATAGTCCGGAGTAACCCACCACCAATTCTGAGTTTTAATACTTACTTTTCATCCACTTAGTGAGCCAAAAGGGACGTCCCTACTACTACACAGCATCCTTGAAGAGCCAGCCTGCCATGACAACTAGGACAGAGCACTGAAGGAATTATATATGGATTGGTTTTTAGCGGGTTTGGGGGAGTTGGTGTTTTTGTTTCGGGTTTTTATTTTTTTAATATTGTCTCTCCGTACTCATCTTCTCCTTTGCTTGCTCTTACATAAATTTTTTTGTTCTTTGACTTTTTAGTTCTGCTCTCTCTACCCTTCTCTTACTCAGTTCTTGCTAATGGAATTTAAATTGCTCTGTAGTTCCAGATGAAATTCCGAACCGATCATGGCTGAGCTTCTCAGCAACAAGTACTAGGAAAAGTTATTCTAAGAGCAAGATTCATAGAAACAAAGGTACTTATTACAACCTCTAGAATAAATGTGTCTTTAAAACTGTACTCCCGCACTGCAAATCTGCTTGTGCATGCCAGTCACTGGGTTTTTTTTTGAAAAGGACCCTGGTTATTATGGAAGCAGGATGTTCCTGGTTATTATAAAATCATTCATACACAAACCAATAAATTCAGACTGCATTTCAGTGGCCATATGCTGTTTCTGTAACCCTTCAGAATATGTCTGGACCAGTTTTGGCATCAGAGCCGCATCTCCCCTGGAAATCTGTATTAGCAAGAGGCAATGTCTCCAATTGGTTATTGGACAACAGAATATACAACATTATTGCAATCTGTCCAATCCAAAGCCTGTATCAAGTAGCACGTCTTCTGTTTGCACTGGTTCAAGAGACACTTAGGACGATGGTTAATTTAATACATCTATAATGTTCTAATAACTCCACATACAGCAAAACCAAATTCGAGTTCAATTGTCTTGATAAACCCCTACTTAGTATCTATAAAATTTAAAGCTTTGGTATCCATAAAGTAAGCTGCCCAGTGGGCTACCTGTACCATGAATAACATTTACATTACAGATACCGATTTCTTGAATGAAGAATGAGGTCTTCATTATAAGCTATGAAAAAATCATGTTACTTAAGGAGGCTATGTTTTCAATTTAAAACTAAAAAGCCTAAAAATGTAAAAATATTAAAATAGTCTATATCATTCGTTTAAATTTAATCTGTGATCAAATGTAGGAATGTATGTGCACATTTAAATTAAGAATATTTGAAAAATTTTAAGGCGTACCCATCGAATGGGGAGAAAAGAAAAGTCTGGGTGCTTCCTTGCACTTCCTCGAAATTTCTCTCAATGTTCATAGTATTGCCCTAATGTTCTGTTTTCCAAAAGGCTGAGATCCTCACCCACCTGATGCTAGTAATCAATGCTCTGATGCTGGATATCACTGAATTGCTCTCTACCTGGTACTATATAACCTAAAAAAAGAAAAAGTGCAGTTGCATAAAATGGTACAGGATGGGCAGTTCTGTATAACAGAACATTTGCCCATGTATCTCTTCAGATCAGCAGACAGCAGAACAGAATCTGTTTTCTCTGCCTATTCAATCCTCTGCATCCTCCTTAGAGACTTATAGCAGAGTTGACAAAAGTGATCATAAATCTATCACTCCTTGAAGACTATAACAACTACAAAGAATTATCTGAGTGCTATACGAGAGATGATGGACAAAACCAACTTGAAATGAGGAATGTCAAAATTCAGTATAAATATTAAAAAAAACCACCATGACCTGGCAATGAAATCTAGTAAGTCTCTGTATCAAACTCTCACGGAAAGTGTGTGAGCTTCACGGGATAAGGCCACAGAAACTAGAATACAGGCATCGGACAGGGAGATGAACAGATTGAACAAATAGTACTGCTCCTTCCCCGAAGCGAGTGATCAGCCATGTCAGTCAGCACTACTTCTGGCATGTTGCTGCGAGCTCCGTTTCTTCTACTTGTCCAGTGCAAGCTATATTAAGACCACCAAATCAATTTCATATAATTAACAGAGCTGAATTAGAAGAATAAACATTGTCATTGCCAAAATAATCTGGATTAAACTATTGGCTTTTCAAATTTGGCTTTTCCTAATAACACAATCAAAAGCAAGAAAAATATGCCACTACATCAGTAACCCTCAGGGTTCCACACATTGGGAACCATTTTTCCAGAACACCTAAGGTAAATCTCCTCTCCATTTAGCAGTATAGGAGAGGCAAGGGATCACAGCCAGTTATTTGGAATCTTATTTTTCTATTCACAAATCCACATTTGTCTAACCAGGCTGCTGCCAGTGCCAGAGTTCAGAATACAGTAAGAAGTCAGTACAGGCTAAAACTCTCCCGAGTTTCCCACTGACTTGAGATGAGTCTTGGCTCCCATATGCCTAAGCCACCTTTCGAAAACCCTCACTAACTTCTAAGGAATTTAGCAAATATCACACTATCTTAAAAGGACAACAAACTTTTTCATTTTCTTATTCTTGTATAATTAATTATTTCATCTGATATCTACATAGTAGTGCCATCTAGAGATCTAATACATTTGTCTTCACTGCAGCACATCAAAAATCTAGCTTAACTCACCTCAAAATTCTAAGTGAAAAGTCTAGCTCAGCATTCAGATAAAAAATGAATACTAGATAATAAAGTTAGACATATTTTAATCTGGAGAACAGATTTTTAAAATGACAAGGTGCTTTGGTATTACTTATGCAAACCGAATGGCATCGTGTCCATTCTTATTTGAATGGAAAGTAAGAGAAAGAAACTACCCAAATTATGGCTCAGGTAGGATTAACCTGAAAAAGTGAAACAGTGCAATATAGAAAAAACATGATTTTCTTTTTCATGTCATAAACCTCATTGCTGTTAATGATGAGGATAAGCTCTTTAAAATTCTGATATTTAGGAATTGCTGTAGCAACACTTACATTGGTCAAGTCCCACCACTGATGGTTCTTGCTGAAGGAGAAATTCATTTACAAGCCATTAGAGAATGGTTTGCCTCTCCAGAAAGTTTGCTCCCATCTTGATTAGTTAGGCATGGTTTACATCTGAGAATGATGACTTATGTGTGTTACACCAAGCTACTGCTCACCCTTTTTATAAGTTTTAAGCATTATCACAATTCACAGCTTTTTTTCTTGATAATTTTTACATTAAAAAGAGAAAATATGACGCTACAAGAGATTCAATTCTACAGCAATAGATGAAATCCTTCTGAAAATCCAGAGCATGTCTCCTGCTCTCACATTAAACTACCGCAAGTAACAGCTCCATAAGGAATTAATTGTGACCCTATATGAAGATCAAAGTCAATCCCAGGAATACACACACATTTACTTGCTAACTTTATGAAATTGTCTTCTTCGTATGTGAAACAGGCTTTCAAATATTTGAAACTGACTTTCTTTTTTCTAATCATTTTTTTTTACTTGAAGTTTGCTTCAAGAAGGCCTCTCTGAGCAGCGTTCACTGATGACAGCTTGTGGTGGTTGCTTAAAGTATGCAAATTCTCAACTACCTGCAAAGCATGTTCTTACAAGGGGCAACAAAATCACTTAGGCAAGAGTCTAAGGAAGCACAATCAGTAATGCTCTCCCATGAATACAGGCTCCATCAGACCTAAGAGTAGAAATATTTGTTTTTCAAATTTACAATTGGGGTTGACTTTTCTAAAAATCTGTGTCTTCAGTGTAATTTGAAAAAAGGGTGTCAACACTTTATTCTCAGTAGGTAAAAAGCTATTTCATCTTGAAAAAGAATGACAAACACTAGCAAACTCTTTTGTGGTTTAAAAACTCCTGTCTGTGCACATTACTCTTTCACAGAAAAGAAAAAAAAAAATCAAAAAAATAAAAATCTCTGTTTTACTCTGTACACAAGGCTGCAACTAATTACAAGAAGAGACAGATGCTGAGTAGCCTTAAGGCTTTCCCTGCCACCACAGTGAGTCTGTGCGCTAGTCAACAAGCAGGTAGTGAGTGAACTCAAATGTTATCTGACAAGGCAGCAGATCCCATCACCTAGGGTTAGAATACAGACAAGCAACTCTGTGTTCAGAAGTAAAGACAGAAAAATTTCAAGCAGATTGTTTCTGACAGAAATCATATCACAGCCGCACTTTCTGACAAAGTCTATGCGAATGAAACTATACACTTTCTGTTTCCCATCTTCCCCTTTAAGAAACAGCCAGTATTTCAAAGGTACATTGAAGGTGACAGCTCAATGCACAATGGTTAGCAAGTTCTGTGCTTGTTTTCTCTTTGGAGATATTAGGAAACCTTTACTGCTTGTCTAGGGGGTAGTAGAAGACTGTCCCACTTTTTTTCTAATCATTATTTCCTAAACACTTCCAACTTGCTCATAGACGTGAAGTGTCAGCTTCACAACATGTAATTGTGGCACGGAGAAAATTCACATACTATGTGGAAACCTTACAGATGTCGCATTATCCTAAAAAGGATAGCAAAAAAGTTAACAAAAAGATAAGAACCGGCTATAATTGCCAATATCATTTCCACTGCAAGACAAACAAAATTTCTTAGGAAACGCACCAGCTGAATCCCAGCAGAGAATTTGGTTATTAGCTTTGAAAGATTTTTTCCTCTTCCCCTACAATAGCCATGATCTCCAAATTAAAGGAAATTATATACATTTTTTTAAGTGTTGTAAATCTCTGCAAAGTAACATATTTGAACAGTTTTCTTGCCTTCCACCCAGAAAGGATTGAATTGATCTAGATTGATTTGGCTGTTTCACTGTGAGTAATGTCAAAACAAGACAGGAGAAATACAGTGTTCAATGGAGCACATCAGATTTTATGTACATAGGTTCTAGCAGTGCTGCGGATTTTGACCTGCAAGCTGGGCATTTGCTCCCAATGGCCCGTGAAAACCCTTAGGGAAGTTTTTGGGCTTTACTGACTAGCATTGCAAATACCACTTTATTTTGCTGAAGACCAGTATTTTCCAACCTTAAAAAATTAAATGGAGAATGTGAAGCATGCTTGCTAACCCTGTGGTATCATTAAGACACTGAAGGTGAATGAGGCATTCGTTTCTAAATATTCCTTTTAGCAGAACAGGATATACACACTGATAATTAACACAGACGAGAGGGAATTGCAAAAAGGAGAAGTGGGTAAAGAAGTATCAAACATTACAGACGGAGCATGTTCACCCTGTGTTAAAGTTATTCTGGACTCCAGATTTCCTTTATGTTTCCATTCGTTTTAGGAAAGATATTAACGGTGTTTAATACCGTGGATTTGCAGCATGGATCTCTACCTTTACCATTACTAAAATGACTATTGCAACATGTTTCAATTGAGATCATACTAGAAAACTAGTAGTGTGGAATATGGAAAATATGTTTGAGTGTCTTCTTGTTGGACTCAGTCAATTTTATAGCATTCCCTACCGTATAGCACGCTGATTTCTGTTTAACATATTGACTTCAGTCATAATTAAATTTATGTGGCTTGGGATGTAGTACCTTCCACACTGGAACAATGCTATAACTTACATAATTTTCTAAATTACTTAATTTTTACAATAGTCTCTGATAGATATTTCTAGGGATTAGAGCTATTAGAACTATATTACCAGCAGTAGTATCCAATTATATAGTTCTACAATAAATTTCATTTATTAGCCTTCATACCACACGGAGAAATTAATTTTCATGGTTTGAATGTTCTTCTGTTCTAAGTTAAAGTATTTTATAGGAAATCAAATTCCTTGTTAGCAGTAATAATTTGTCCTTAAAATTCTAGTTAGCAAGACTGTACTTATTAGATGGAGGTTTATCATACTGTAGTTGCTTTAGACTACTCCTTCAAAGTTCACTGATACAGTAGTGTCATACAGTTTATGAACAATTTAAAAGCAGTTAGACTTTGGGGCCAGTCATGTACATCATGTGTAGATCTGAGTGTCCTGCCTGAGGTTATGAAAGACCTACAGCCCACTTCTCTTTCTTTAAAAGAAGTCTGAAGAACCAAGAAGAGAAAAAGCATAATTTGCAATAGTAATATATTCTGCCAAATTACTTTCCCCATTTCTTCTATTAAACTCTTTGGATTTCTGCTAGGGATATCAACCAGCAGTCTGAAAGGTGGGGGACTGGGAAGAACAAAAACTCCACCACCTTTGTATTGAGAAAGTGACCAAGAAAAATCAGACCTACAAAAATCAACCAAAACCTTGATGATTCCAGAACTCTGGTACCTCAAACTTAGCATACAGTTTAATTCATGCAGGCAGACCCTGAACTTAAGGGCACTTAGGCTTTAGACGTTTCAAATTAAATGAATGGTTGGCTGACTTAATAATAATAATAATAATAAGCTCTTTCTATAATCAAATGAGCTGCCTGGTCTCTGTGAAATCATTATATCAGGAGTGCCTGAACATCATGAGTTCTTCTTGATTAATGTGAGTAGCCAGGAAGGCACCGTTCACAGAAGGATGAAAATCACAAGAAGTGAAAATTGCAAAGATTACAAAAGAAAATTGCTAATTTAGCCCAGAGACTCAGTTACTCTGAGGTTACTCCAGACATACAGTAGGATGAAAGATCTGCTTCAAACATGATCTCCTTTTCCATTTTTTATCCTGATTCTTGGAACAAAAGCTGTTAGTTCATCCCTCCTTAGCCACAAGACCACTTGTTTTAAGAAGCATTGGACAGCTGTCCTTATGTATTTGAGAGAGGGTTTCTACAAGTTTGGGAATGTTTTGTAGAAACTGAGCAGAGATTATACGTATTTGGTAAGAGAAGTAGACAAGTGTCCTGTATCAAACACAGCAAAAGCTTAATCAGTTTATTAACAATAGCTATGGTCTTGTAACAAAAGCAGGAACAAAAGTGTTACCATCTGATCATTCCTTGCTTTTGCCGCAAAAAGACAGCTACAGATCAGGGCTTCCACAAGGAGGTGACCTTTGCCTGGTAGGAGTCTGTCAGTACTGGAGCTCACCAGAATCCAGAAGGAAATAGTAGTGTTATATGAATACCTCCATCCAGCAAGTTTCCTAACGTTCACCGATTACAGTCCCTATAGAATTAGCAATTTTTAATGAAAGCAAGACAACAGGTTACTAGGGGCTCTGTATTAAGTTTTATCAGACCCACCGATTTTTTCCTCTGTCAGGTTCAATTCTCTGAACTACAAAATCAGAATCGTGTTATCCAAGACTGACCTCCAAGAAGAGCCTTCTCTGTACATGAGAACAGAGAAGGCTGTGTGCAACAGACAAGTTGTTAAGAAGCTTGAAAATAATTTTCATTTTAAAGTATATTTTTAAAATTTACTTTCAATGTTAAAATACACTACAAAGGAGATATATTTATCCTATTGAGAATTTTAAGGGAAACCACAAAGAGGGAGACATATACTTCAATAAGCATCTAGCTGTCTCTTTGCAAAACAGAAATAGAAGAGTTCTAAGAAATAATTTAACGGCTCCATAGCTTTTTTTTTTTTTTTCCAATGAAAGAAAAGTAGGTTAGGCCTGAGAGGAATATCCCATTTACAAGATGAACATGAATGTAGTACCGATACTTAACTACTTCTAAAATACTTCAGAAATTGTAGCTTCGTCACCACTGTTTTGTGCTTTCATAAACTTCTACCTACTTAAAGGATATGACAGTAACACTACTCTACTTTCTTGATCTTTTCTCTATTTTGTTGACCAAAAGGGCTAAAAGGCATGAAAAAAATATTTTTGAATCTGTTTATACTAAATTCTGTAGATTTTCCAAAAGTAGTCACACATTTTGTTTTCTTAATTAAAACATCTGATGAAACAATTACTGTTCACTAGAAATTCAATAAGAAAGCATTGGAAGGAATGGCAGATACATTCTAATAGTAAAGTATGATTTACTTTATGAAAACAAACTATTAAAGAAACAATTTGCAAGCATGCAGAGAAATATATGGTATAGATTTTGGAGTATGACCTTTCTCCTTAGAAATTGTCCTTACTGCATACCATCACAGCAGGAGGAGTACTTTGTTGTAGCTGTCCCGTGACTCCAAATGGGAGCTCAAGGAGCGTTCTACTCAGACATTAACATGTCTCTGGTGCTTTCAAAAAAAATCACATCATGCTTTCAAAGTTAGAAATACTAAACTTAAGAATCCGAGTGCCTAAAGAAGTGATTGGGGACTTCTAAGGAAACAGACCCTGTTGACAGTGAATTAAGGATAAGCCGTTGTCTGAATTCTCTCTCTGGATTGCCTAAGGGCCCAGAAGTTGTGTTGTCACACAAGCTATAAAGGCGCACAAGTGGGTCAAGCACAGGTACTCATGAGAGTCTAAAATAAAATTTAAAAGTGTACTCTCAATGTACTCAAAAGTGCATATCTGTGCATTAAGATCTTATTTAAGAATGCCATGTGCCTCCTTATAAATTATTCACTCAGGGTGCTGTCTCTGTAGATGAAAATATACATGAATTGTCTCTAAATTTGGTGATAAAGCCTTCTTGTAAGGAATATAATGGCCAATTTAATGTGTAGCCTACAGAAAGAATTATTAAAGTTATCATTTGGGGGAAAAAACCAAACCAGCAAAAGTACCAAACTTTTGGTCCTGCTAAGATAACTAGTATGATAAATACATACATTGTGTAATTGTGTGTTGTTTTAGTGTAGCTAATGAAAGAAAGTAAGGGATTTTTTCCTCTCTCTCTGCTGTTTCCAGATAGTTGTTGCAAGTTAAGTCCATACAATTAAAGGATTTTTTGTGCACCAGGTGCTTACAAGGGCAGGAACTTTGCTTTGGTACAAGTTTTTGAAGTGCTATGTGTACTTCTGGTCCTTTAAAAAATAAACAACACTAGTATGCTTCATTTAACATATCTAAAAATATTTTTCCCTCAGGAATAGCAAGCGGGCACTCTATAGCTGGCCACAAGGCCAATAAAGTATAATGTACAGAGACATTGAGGATTCTCTCTCTACATCTCACTGTCCATTGCTATGATCTCTGGCTCCTACTTAAAGCTCTACTACTGGGAAATGGTTATTCTAGTAATTAATAATCAGTATGGGGCACTATGACTATATAAATCTAGACCAAGCCATAGTCATTTCAACATAAAATAGCTATATAACTTGGCTTTTTTCTTAAATGAGGTCCTTTGCTAAAACAAAAAAAAAAAACCAAAAAAAACCCCAAAACAACAACTTGCTAAATTAAAGAAAAATACATATTTGTATATACAAGGAAAAAAGATCATATAGAAAGGTATGGTGTGTATAAAGATAATGGCTTATATACTTTTCTGACAAGGAACATGCCAAAAAGCAGTATTGTTAAAACATACCTTCCACAGTTCCCTTTGCTTCCTTATCACTGACATTATTTGCTGCTCCTGCCCGTGTTGCCCTTCAGGGCAACGGCCATTGGCAGAGGCCGGCTGTTCCTTTTATGAACACGAGATTTGCTATACGGCCTCTCCTGAAGAAAGTTTGATCGTCATTGACAGTTGCCCTGCTGCTCTCAGAAATGCCAGGAGGAAGAGCTGAGGGGCAGACAACTTACAGATATAAAGCCGTTTCCATAAACAATGGCCACAAATCCTGCCTCTAGAAACACGAGCAGTGCAACATTTACAGAACTAGCATAGCTTTTGTATGAGGAAAACAGCATATGCTTGTTTATCACCAATTTTGCATCTCAGTTGCTTTTGTTGGACATTCATTAGACTACATGTTTTCTAGGAGATATTTTCCTGCTATTCAGAAAGCATCTAGTCAGGTATTTGTTTATTTGTTCAGGAGACACTGTTTAAAACAAAAATCCAAGACTAAAACTAAGCTAACGAATGAAGCTGCATAAAGACATTTCAATTATACAAGCTACATTCCACTCACCCTGAGCCATACTTAGGACACACAATTACTCCTAAAGGGAGAGAAGTACAGAAAGGTTTTATTTTTTTTTTTTTAATAGATCAAATGAGAAGAATCACCAAGAAGCTTCCCTGGGAAGCTTTCAAAACTGGACATGGATTCTCCATGAGGAGCCCCTCAATAGGGAATGGGCAGGAAATGTCTACTTCAGATCTCCTAAAGTACTTCAGGTGTGCTCTACCCTATTGCTAAATTCGTTCCATATAATTTAAAACGAAGAGGCAATGCATTGCAATCTTACCCTTAAAGAAGGCAAAACCATACATTTTCTGTGTCTCAAAGCAACAGCATGAGGATGCAGAGAACAGAAGAGAGAAGTGGAATATAAGAGTAATTTTACCAGGCTTTATTAGTAGCAGCAGTCAAACCACTAAGCATATATGGCAGTACAAAGGCAACATAGGTAAACCATAATTCTGTAATGCGTGTCCTACAGGTGAACTGCTGTTCAAACATGGATCTGCCCTGACTTCTTCAGGATTCTTTAGGACAAGGTGCAAGTCAGTCATGTTACAGATCCTATGTCTAAATTTTATAGATCATTTATGAGCTCAATTATCAATTGTTAAAAATATAGCTAAATTAATAAAGGAAAACATGCTGCATATTTGTCTTGACTATACAAGTCAAAGTGTACTGAATCAGTATCCAGGAACATGTTGGGGACACTCTCCCATATACTACAATTATTTGTTCACTGTTGCTTATTTTCCATTATTACAAATAGCATCCACCAAACAACAGAAAAACACAAGCATTTGTTTGAAATAAGTATTATCCCAATTTTACACAACTTAACAGGAAAAAAGTACAGGATTAAAACTATTTTCACTAACCTCCAAGAAAAACGTTTCATAGCTTTTGGGTATTTAATGAATTAAGTCTTGGTTTTGTTGTTAAACATGATTTTTAGCCACATTGAAAATTGTTCCTTGGTAATAATAGGTTTTCAAGCAAATGCTTCTTTTTTTTTTTTTTCCTTTTCTTTCTCTCATCAGCTGCTATTTTGTTTCTCTTTTTGTCTCCAGCTGTTCATGTTATTACTTGCTTAATTTTTCCTTTTTCTCTTTCGATCTTCCCTCCCTCCAGGTGTTTCCATGCTAGTTTTCAACTATTCTATTTTGTGGTAGATTTCTCAAGCAGGGATTTGTTTCCATCATGTTGCTAGATTTTGTGTATTTATTTTTGCTATTTTAAATTAAAATAATCTTATCAGATCGTTGTCATTCCTGTTAGAGTGATTTTTTTTTTTCATAAATATACATGAGATTAATATGTGGCTGAACACAGCTTTGTTTTACAGCATAATTTCAGCTTTCTATTTATTGGTTACAATCTCAAGAAAACATACCATCAGCTCATCAAAATCAATCTATTGTAGGAATTTACATTTAATAATTACATTAACATTCATTCTGAGTTTGCTTGTGGGCTTTAAAAACAGTAGCAAATAATTTTTCTCTCTCTGCACATGTAAGTGATGATCTGCAGACTGAAAACCATATTCACGTTAAGCAAATGCCAGAAGCAGAATAAAAACTGCACAAGGTACGTGACAAATAAAGCTGCTGTCTACAAAAGCTATTTCATCCTGTAGCAGTGGGAAAACCCATTCAGTAGCCAATTCTTTAGCTTCAGTCTAAGCCTACTTAGGTAAGCTTCCTGCAGTGTGGTACTCTAGGGAGTAATAATGTTTCTGTAGTGTTATAGCGGTCCAGCAGAACTTAATGTCTCTCGGACAGTTTCACAAGTGAAGTTAGTCATGGACTAAGATGAACAGCCTGCCCACCAAATTGCAATTGCTCTTAGAATTATATGAATAATTATTTCCCATGCCAAATGTACTCAAATGTGTCGATAACAAACTGTTTACGTAGAAATAATCTGATTTTCCAATACGCTTCCATTGTATTTTGCTACATTCTTGTGATGACACGTTCACTAAACAGCCACTAGAACTTAATGAATTTCAGTGATTAACATATCGTCTTATAGTTAGAGTATTTTGACATCAGTGAGAAACACAGGCAGAAATCTTAGACCCTAATTTGACTGTTTGCATAGATAGAAGTTTTTAAAATTTGGGAGCTACTCAGGGATGGAAAAAGAAACCTGATCAAAGATCAGCACTAAATTTGCATCCTTACACTGATTTTACACTTAGAATAATAGCAGAACATTTTCTCGTTTATATATGTGTGAATAAGAATTGTAAAGGTATGTATTGATATACATGTATATATTCTTATGCCTTCAAATATGTATGCCTTTATCTATATATATAGAGCTATTTCTTGTACATTTCAAATGTTAATGCCATGAGGAGTAACCTGTTGATAACCACATTTTTTATTTTAGTTAATATTTCATGCTTAGAGTGTTGATTTTGTTCAGTTTGGTTTTGTTGTGGGTTTGTATTTTTTAACATTATCATCCCCTAGGAGACCTGCTGATGCTCTTAATCATTTCACTTTGTACAGTACTGCCTCAAAAAACCACCAATAATCACCATAGATGAAGAATGTCTCTGAAGCAATGGGAATAGGAGTTAGCCAAAAACACAACTAAAAGCCAGCACAAATACTACGTGGATTTCTGAGGCAGATACAATTTTATCTTCATAATGTCAGCAAACCATAATCTATACTGAGACACCCTCAATTTTAATTCATCAGTGCTACTTTCTGGGCCAAATGCTATGACAATCCCATCAAACAACCGCTTCTTGCACTGACATGCTTTTATATTTGTTAGAAAGCGATAAAGATAAGGAGTATATGCATAAAACCCTAACTTTGACACAGATGTTTAAAGTTTAAAGAAAAGTGAAAAGTCTTAATTTAGTAATTCCACTACAATAAGAATAAATATTAGATAATTTACTTAAAACTTCAGAATAATTGTAGTAAATAAAATTTCACCAAAGTAAAAATGTAGCTGAGATTTCAATTTCCTCTACTTCTGTTGCTTTTCTTATTGCAACTAAGAAAGCTGACAAACTTCCAACACCATCAAAGTCTATCCCCCTCGGCCTGATTATTTCTCCATAGGGTTTTCCAGCCTTTATTGAGGAAATCGTGTTGCAACACAGGGAAATGTGTCTATAAAAAGTTAGTCCCAAAGCAATAAAAAAAAAAAAAAAAAAAGGTAGGCTTTAGTTACACTGCCTTAAATTGACTAAGGCTACAGTAGACACCTACTGCATCAGGCGACATGAATCTTTAAAACTAGATTAAAGGCTCTATGCCTACACACCTCTTTTTCCCATCATTTCTTAATGGAGAGGGATTCAAATGGAAACACATAGCAACAGAAACAGCAGGAAAAACAGCAGAAACAGTTGCCTGAAAAGCTCAGCCCTGTGGTCTGTTATGGGACTTCCTCCTTCAGGCTGCATGGTGGTGGGGAAACAGACAGGTTCAAGCCTGCCATTATCCTGCCTGGGATTCAGATCAAAACAGGATTACTCTTTCACTGTATGCAATCCCATCTTTTCTCCTCTGCAAGCATTTATAGGACACAGGACATCCTCTACCAAAGAAGAGAACGTGTAACGATAATGTATTTATGAAACTTAAATGGTTCAATTATTTTCATACCAGTAGCTTTATGAGAGAGGAAAAACTATGAAACTCCATGAAACGATATAACTCCTAGGAATTTATTACAATGCTTGTGCATTACTACTAATTCCACCCTATTAGATGATACTATATCTTTTCATAATGAAGATTAAATGCAGCAGAAACTATATAATGGCAGAACTGCTGTAGATCAAATTGAGTCTACCATAAGAAAAATGATCGCTGATCCCAAGACGTTATGGAATAGTAAACTTAAATTGTGCTGCTTTTCAAGTTTATGTGACTATGATTATTTAATTTTCCTTTGTGCGTGCTCAAGTATAGCTGTTATGTGACTACACATGAGAGAACCTGAAATTAATTTGTCTGTATAAGATCAGTGACTGTACAAATTCTTATGAAAACTAACATGCCATGACAATAGTAATTTTGATAAAATTACAGCAAGAACTGCAATTCTCTGCCATCTGGCTGTCTCATCATAACTACTTTGATGTGCTTTTTATTACTTATTTACTTACTTCAACTACTTTATCAGTTGTTTCAGAGCTTAGAAATGTTAACTGCAGAACAGCATTAAAGAAACAGCATTGCCAAAGCTTAGCATTAATTCCTTATCAAAGTTTAAAATAATTTGCAATCATTTTTTAAAGTCCTAAAAATGATAGATCCACTCTAGAAAAAAGCAGACACATTTCATATTTTAAAATGCAAATATGTATCAATTTTCAGAGTATTTCGATTAGTTTCTTCAAAAGTCTGCATGAACTGCCATTCCCCTTTCATCTTCCTATATAAAACCTTGCAATTAAGTTTGGAGCTGAATTACTTATTTACTTGGTATACAGACATAATTAACAGACTAACAGAGAAATATATCTAAGTACATTTTTACAAATAAAGAACCCATTTGCTTGAGGTCACGGTATCAGTACTGTGCATTTCTAATTCAATCATATTTATTCTAAGGCAAATCATCTCTTTGGTGACTTCTTATGAATAATAACTAGCCACCGTAATTTATTTTCTTTATAAGGGGTGGAGAATAGCAGAGGAGGTCAAATACTGCCTTTATCTTACCACTGCAAATTCATTTGCCTGATAAAGGTCCTGATCCAAAGACATAAAACTTTTGTAATTTTTTTACTCTAATGTTTCAGATTCAAATTCCTGAGATAAAACCCAGCATGACCAAAGCTCAAAGAATCATTCCTCTTTTCCAGGAGATAGGGATATTTTTCATATCCATTAGAGAATTATTAGATCATAGTATGCAATATGGTTCAAAATGTGTGCACACTGAGCATCATCCAATACATGATAATTTAGCACTTGTAGATTTTATAGAAATGTTAAACTTCTGAAGCCTAAGGCTAAAAAATAAAATAAAATAAAATTGTAGAAAGTAAGCACACAACTATCAACCTAGCAGCAATCTAGTTCCGGTTATTTTTTCATTTAGTCCTTAATACGTATGTACTGTGATACTACCTGAGAAAAGTCAGTGAAGTATAAAGAATAGATTTGGTGAGATAAATAGTTTCAGTGCAATTTCTAGTGAAGACTTCCATCATGAAACCTGCCACCAGACCTGGCACTATTGACATTCTTGTTACTGCTAACAGTTCAGTTGGAAGGTCCTACAAAAGTCAAAGGCTAACTATCCCGCATTGATCTTGGTCTGGTTATGATTTCACCCATGACCCTGTAAAGCCCACTTCCACTTTGAAGTGGTAGTCAAACCCTCACCCGGTGTAAACTGCCAGTTCATCGAATTAGTCGAGTTCAGTGAAACTGTAAGAATTAGTACCAGGTTAGAGTCTAAATCTGTATCTCTAGGTCAAGGCAAAGACCTATAACGGTAGAAGCTCCACTAATGATGCTGTATTGGCATTGCGAAGCTGGAAGTCTATAAGGCTGTCAACTTCACCTTCCACGAGCTCTAAATTCTCAGAGAATTAAATTAAAAAAACCACAACAACAGATAGTGCTGCCATCAGAAATTCTTTGCAGATGGCATAAAATAGCTTAACTACAATTCACTGGGAGCTAATTTCAGTCATTGGTAATACATGCTGGGTAGAAAATTAGTGTCAAACAACAAAATGGCATGATTTGTTTTAAAAGCATTTGGATTCAAGTTTCAAATACTCTCAATTAACCAGTATTCAAGTTTCCAGATTCAAGTCTCTCCCACAGAATTATACACTGCCAGCTATTCTTTCAGCTTTAATAAAAAATATACATCATCTTGAACTTTATTGTTAGATTACAATAATTAGAACAATGAAACCTATGACTATATAGTACAGCCAGATATTTATGTAATGACTGGACAGATATAACATTTTGCTAAATATTTACATATCTGAGTTGTTTTCCTCTGGCAAACAGTGGAATGTTTCTGCACAGAAGTTCTCCTTTTATTCTGTATTTGATCCCTCCATAGCTTTATTAGTAAAGACCTACCTGAATAGGCCACGCTACCAAAAGTATGGAGACAGAACATGCAATTCAGATTTGTTTCCCTGGGTCCTTTTATTTATTTTTTGTAAAAAAGCTTTTTTACTTTTTAATCTGAAGACCTACAAATTAAGAGACCATCAAGCGCACTATAAACAAGTGTATCAGGCAATCTGCAGATTTCTTTCGGAGACAAAAAATAGCTTACTGTAAAAATACTTCTAAAATGCACCAGACCCACTGCTTTGGTAACACCACATATGAAGGTGTAAGCAACATTCATCGATGATATTTTTATTTTGTTTTCAAACTTCATTGATTAATGCAGAATTGAACAGGCAATAATGGATAGGTACTCTGTACATCTAAATGTTAAAGTGTTAAGGCTGCAATACTGTTAATTCTACAGGATTTCTGAAAGTCACGAAGTATTTTTTTTTTTAATTAGAAAGTGAAAAGTCGTTTGTAAAAATAATGGATTTTTTTTTAAAAAGCCTGTAGACACTAGTAAGAGTCAAACAATGGGTTGCATACAACTGGAGGCAAGTACTTGACATTAAAAAACCCCACACTATTTTTGCTTTCTGCTATTCTAAAATTAAAGAGCTTTCTCATTTGCTTTGCACTTACACGCATTCCAAAGCTTGACCTATGTTTATATACACCAGACACAAAATACAAGATAGACGTACAGGAAAATCGTAAATGTAGAAGCCAATTAAAGCTAAAGGAACTAATAATAATTTCACCTGTAACTTTCTAAGACCTTTTAAATATGAGACCTTTTACATTCATCTTTAACACAAGTATTGTCATTCCATATTAAAACTCAGAGCATTCTCAGCTCCATAGTTTAAGTGAAATCTCTATTGGGCTTTTTATTTTCCTCCAAGCAAGCTGTGGAAGGATAAATACTTATTAGTGAGGAAGCCAAAAGTGTTCCAATTCTAAAAAAAAGGAATTACTTGTAGAGTGAGTTTTTGTTATGAAAATAATAATTACATGGCAAAAACCTCCAAACAATTATGCTGGGACAAAACCATGACTTCAGAGATAATGGATATAGCCAGCAGGGATTAAAATGTGCAGGATTTCCTGGTCATTTACTCACTGGAAGATTTGAAAATCAGCTTATTGATGGGAGAAAAATAACCCATTGCCATCAGTCCTTGATGATAAAACACACAGAACTGTAAACTCTCAGTGCAATATTGAGAGGAGACAAATGTGCATCTAATCAGCTTTGCCCTTCATAGCAGGTATCACTTTGGCAATCAGGAGCACACTGTGGATAGCAAAAATAATGGGAAGACAATATTCTGAATGGAAAAAAAAAGAAAAACAAACCATACTACAATGACACACTTTGCAAAATACAGAGAAAGACTGTAACCACAGGTGGCTATTTTTGCTGACCTAAAACAATTCCCTAAAACGGTGGCTGTGATGCAGCCAGAACATGAAGGGCATGTTTTCTTTCTAACTCATGCATTCTTCTGGAATCCTGAGGTCTGAGTAAACCGCACCATCCCCAATAACCCTTCAAGATGCAAAGGAAAGCTCACACTGACAATCCACAAAGAGGGTGCATTAAATGACTACCTCTTACCACTGAAATCCCAAAGAACCATTTTTCTTTACACGTCTATATCAGGAATTTTATTCACTTCCACTTGAGAGAAACCTGAACAAATGAAGCACCCTTACTGAACAGGATGGTAATTTTCATAAAATGCACAAACTGGTAAGGACAAAATCATCTAAATTCTCCACTTTTTACTTCCATTTGAAATAAAATAATGTGAAATACCGTCATTGTGGGTTTCTTATAATAAGAAACACTTTACAGGTACTAACACCAGTAAGTAATGTATATGAATAATTTTTTTCTGGCAATTCTGAACTGCTTGTCTTTCATAGGATTTCTTATGGCTATTTACATTTTCACTCAGTGAAAATCAATTACCTTCCTGCAATAAGCCTCATTTGCTACCTTTGAGTATAATAGAAACACCATTAGGATGATGACATTACCCAAAAGAAGGGCACCACACAGTTGGTAGACATAAATTAAGGACCCTTTCACATATGCATTAGAAATACTGCTGTGACTGAAATATGCATAAAATCTGTATCTATTAGAGCTATTAGTGTTGTGCTGGTGATGATTTTGAAGGAGGAGGGGGAGATTGTGATCTACTACTTTGACAAAATTATGTATTTCCTTTTTTTCTCAGTGTGTGCCACTGATGCAATAAGCAGAGGCCCCCAGCTGAGCTGCATTTGGAAATGCCACTGAGCATGGTATACGCGCTTCACTTGCCTTTGCTGAAGCAAGACACTGTCAGGAATAGAGTGCATGTGTGCCGCCGAGCCCGCTCCTCCTTCCTCACCCTGACCTCCGCTGCTCTGCGGATGTACGCCTGGGTGAAGGCACCGCTCATGTGGAAAACAGCTCCTGCAGATCAATTCATAGGATTTAGGGACATTTAACTTCCATCAAGACCACATCATCTTATTGATATTTGAAGACTAACTTATTACCGAACGTTAATGGGACTAACATAAAGGGCTGTGTGTTTGCTTGGGGGGAAGAAACTAATTTAGAGATTCCTCCCTTGGAGTCTGTTAAGCAGAGGAAACTACTTCTGAACGCGGTTATTTTTACCTGGGTTCTTATGAGCTTAAGCAAAACAAAATTATAACTCAGTATGATGATGTATTATGTATTAAAAGTATAAAATGCAATTCCCACCTTCCTACTTCTGTATTCATCTGACATACCAATGAGCCCATTATGAATAAGGAAAATATAGGGACACTGTCTCTCTTACGAAAGGATTACTGATCAGATTTACATGCGTTAACAGAAAAAGCTCTAGTTACCTTCTCTTATGGACACATTAAAAACTATTTCAGTTTTACCAGGACTCAGGAAAATGGCACATTTTAAGATTGCTTTTACAAATCGAAAGTTAGGATGTTCTCAGTCCTACAGCAGACTTCCTACTGATGGTGCTATGAACACAGGGTTAAATCCACCAAACATCCAACACAGATATATAGAAACTTGATTAATTAGCAAAGACAGAAATATTTAATATGCAGAAGGGTGATCCAAGACTCGCGACATTCCATAACAAAAAGCCACATTAGGAATACAACAAAAGTAGTAACCTGGGCAGCTCTGTCTTATAAATTAGACAAATGGAAGTGCACGGACAAAAGGCAAACAAAGGAGAGAACTAGATCTAGGCACTGCTTTCTGTAGTCTGATTTCCCTGTAATCTGAGTCTCCTTCTACACTGCAGTCCTGTATTCTGAGAAATCAGAGGTAGAAGTCCTATACACAGTACTTGATACTGAGCAAACTGACATCATCAAGCAAAGCATTCCTAGAAATCAAACATTAAGGCCATTCAGTTAACCAGAGGCATTAAAGGTTGTACTATATTTGAGAAAAATGCTGAGAATCTTGCAAGGTGCAGCCTCCAGATCAATAGTAGGGTTAGTAAGATTTTTCAGATGCAAGATTACCTTGCTCATAGTTTAAAAGAAAAAAATTTTTTATCCTAGAATCAAACATATTTATACAATTATTTTTAGGAAGTTGCCATTAAATCCTGGACTATCATTGTAATCTAAATATTCAACCACACTAGAATAAAATGAACATGTAGTATTCCCTGGGTAATTTTCCTTCTAGTCTATTTCATTTTTTCTGTTATGCATAAAAATAGTATCTGTATACATTGGTTACATATTATTTCTAACTAAGCTTGAAGGTAATAAAGGTCTTACTGAGTTCCTAAGGAAAATGAAGTAAAGAACTAACCTCTTCTATACTTTTTCCCAGAAAGATGCATATATACAGACTAAGTACATAAACATAATCTTACAATGTGCTTGTGATATATTTTAGATTTAAAATGATGATTGGTAGTGGAATGCTTATACCTCTTCAGGCATTTATGTTGCTACAACGTACAGTAGAAAATATGCAGAATGGATTAATCATTTAGACACTATACATTTCATAAGGATAAAGGTCATAACAGTTGAGCAAGCCATTTCCATCAACATTATAAATAAGAAGATTATATGATACACAGAATTTTCATTTACACTAACTGGACAGAATGCACGCAAGGTATTGTAGCATTCCTGGAAATTACCTGTCCAAAGAAAACACTATAGTGGAAAATGTAGTAGTTCTTTAAATAAAAAACAAACAAAAAAACAAAAGGCAACTAAGCAATAAATTCTTTTTAAAAAAAAAAAAATAAATACTGTTTCGTTTTAAATACACATAAAAGTGCTTCATCTATTCAAACCCTAGACTTAGGAGGGTTTTATTTTAGGTTTTGGGTTTTTTTTAACATATAGATAGGTAAGTACATTTAAGTAAAATGTGAAAGAAATGTTTCCTCAGAAATAAGTTTAAGAAATTAATAAGAATTTGGAATTACTATTAATTCCACTATTTATTGCAAGCATGTGTATCTAGGTACAAAACTACACAAAGCTCTCTATATATTGCCTTTCTTCCTCAGATAATTATATTGTTCTGATCTTTATTCTATAAATGTATGTGAAGAGAAACATTTCTTGTTTTCCTGTCACTGTATTCTTTTGCATCTAATTATTAGCAAAGCTTAATAAAGTATTTGATACATGTCTTTATTACATGATTGATGGATGTCAGTTTTGAAATTACATAATCTAGCAAGGAATCAATTTTTTTCTTGTGAAAATCTCTCTATATATTGAAAACCAGGACCTTGTGAAATGGATGCCTTCCTTTCCCTGCATTTCTTTCATCCCAACTTTCCATTCCCCAAAGTGATGAGATTAGAGGGAGGATGAGTAAAAATTCTTTCAGACTGAGAAATAAGCATTCTAAGAAAAAAATTTGTTCTATCACAAGTATATTGCAAAGTCCAAAATAAGTACACTTGATACCAAAATCAGAGAAGTAGGAAGCGAATGCCCCAGGGATTGTTTGGTAGGAGAAAATATGTCTTGTTACATTAACACTAACTTAAAGATAGGGAGTGTTAAAGTGCCTGGTATTAGTAGCTTGCTTACTGTTGCTTCATACTGAAGTGGAGACAGAGAGAGTTAGAATGGAAATTAAAAAGGGCTTCATCCTACTCCGCCTCACTGTCACTTTTCAATTTCAATCAAGAACTACACTCAGTCCCTTGAATTCAATCAAGCTGTACCACAGAACAAAGGCAAAATACAAGAGCAGTCTTGATGAGACACTGGATCCAGTGTTCCAGTAATGTTGGGAGCCTCCAGGAACCAAATTCATCGACTTTACAACTGTTGTGCAGTACCAGACTAAGTTAGAGCAGAAAGAAAAAGACTAAGGACTTGGGGCTTAATTTTATTAAGATAACACTGAATTCTTGCAAGGTTCATATGTTGATGTAAAATGTCATTTACAATCCACAAAAACCCAAATATTTTGGAAAATAAGACCACTCAAACAATTAACAGTTAGGAAACTAAGGCTGAATCTGAATTCCAGCCTTCAGCTCCTTTGTTTTATATAACTGATTTTAACCTTATTCACTTATAGCAAGACAAACCCTTTACAATCAGTTGAAAAACTCCAATGATCAGTTTAGTCTAGATATTTTGATTACTTAAATACTGCTTCCTTAAACTACATTTCTTACAATTTTTCTGGCACTTTAGATGTGCTGGAGGATTTGGATTCCAGGGGATTGCCCTGCTAGTCCTCTAATCCACTACTGCTTATCTTTATTTCCAAAACACTAAACATTGGAGCAATCTCCTTAAGAGACTGTAAACAGAAAGGAATACTTACAGCAATGCCTCATACTACCCCTCTCCTACTTTCCATCATCACATCTCTGCATATCACAGCCCTCACAGTTTTAATTTCACTAGACAGGGTGGAGATACTTCTTCTGCAGCATTTACCAAACTTTACCTTCCTTATTAGACCAAAATTAGACCAAAATTAGACCAAAAATTCTTCATACGTAAATAGGACAAAAAACATAAGTTTTTTGTTCCTTGCTGAGGCTTATGCTTCTGTAGAATACTACCTTACTGCATTCTCTACACCTTTTGTAATGATTTTACTCCAGTTGCCCGCTGAAGAACAAGATATTGCAATAACAAAAGGCCCTATGAAAATTTCATCTGCACAGCAGATCGATGTCAGGAGAGCAGGTCATATTTTAAGCATTATTATAAAAGGAGTGTTAAACAACCATGAAAATATCCCTATGCCATTGTTAAATCTATGAGGAATCAGCATTTTGAAAAAATACAAGCAGTTCTGGTTCTTGCCATCTGAGAATGAATGTAGAGAAAAACTAAAACAGTGTGAAGAGGCACAAGTAGGACCAAAGGTGCACAGTGGTTTCTAGGCAAGGAACAGAGTAAAATCTGATTCTTCAGTTTGAAAAGAGAAGACAGGGAGTATGAAGGAAATGTAGTAGCTGAGCATGAAGAAGGGACTAAGGGATGACTGCCTATTTGCCATCTGTTTCAATGTAAGAAGTAGGAAGTCATCAGATGGAGCAAGCCATTACAGGGTTCAGAAGAAAGGAACGCTTCTTAACAAATGCCTAATTAACCTGTGGAATAATTTGGCATATAATGCTGTAGTTACTAAAGGATTATACTTTTTGAACAAAGTCATGGAGTTAAAATTTCTTGGGCTTTTAAAAGTCTGTGGTACCCTTCATTATGCTGCTAAATGCTGGTAATGGTTCATTTCAACAATATGAAGCAGATTGAAAGATATATGTTCTTAAAAATACTACTGTAATTTTTTTTAATGATTCATTATGTATACCACAAGACTTTTTTTTAAAAAAAAAATCTTTTTAATAGATTGGAATAATCATAATTGTCACCATGAAGAAGCACCACCACTCCCTCAAAAACCCAAATACATTATCTTCATCTGCTTCAAAACATATGTGTACACTGTAGTTCAAGAGACTGTCATGGTATGGTTATCTCACATTTAGGGTACTAATAGGATGATGGCACTTATTCTTGGGTCAGTGAGCAAGCCAAAGTTGCCTAAAGTTAGACTCAAGCTGCAAGAAAAAAGAAAGAGGGCTTTGCCTTTTTTATCATTATTATTTTTTAAAGAGGAAAATGTACAGAAACGGTTAGTTTCTACTGGTTCCACACTGTTTCATCTTTGCATGCTCTCTGCTTTCTGTTTCAGCATAGCTGTGCTAGTAATATTCTTGCCTTCAGGCCAGAAGGTCAGGGGTTGAAGGACAACATAAAAACTTAGGCTCTAATTCAGTGATGACACAGAGGCACAGTGCTTGTAGGGGAAGAGCAACCACACTGTCAAAGGTGTCTTCTTTGGATGAAACACTGAACAGAGGTCCCTACTGGCAAAGTCAAATGAAAAAGGAATGAAAGCTCTGCTGTGAAAAATGTATTTTAAAAATGACTGCCCTAGAGTTCAGAAAGAAAGCTACAGTTCTGATAGTTTTGTTATTTAGCTAATAGAAATTTGTTTTACATCTATCTTTGAGATTTATAGAGGTCTGACAGAAGAAAAATATTTATGTTATCAGTTTTATGTGTCATTATCAATTTCTATTGGAATAAATACAATAAAAAAATCTCTATCTTACTAAAAGTCATGTGGTTTTGTTTAATACAAATCAAGGTTTATAATTGAGTAAAATTTAAGTAACTTTTTTCTGTCTTTTGGGAACCAGATTAAAAGGGACTCACAACTGTCTCATTTTAAAATTTTTAAATTACCTTGTGTTAGCAGTGGGTTATTAGTGAAGAAGTGTTTACGTTTGTAAGAAAATTATTTTAAAAGTGTGGTGAAAGATATCAAAAAATGAATTAATTCAGTGAGCACTAAGTTAGGAACAAAGCTTATCTGAAAGCAAACAACTAACATTATTTTATAGTCCATAATATTAAGCTGAAAGAAGAAAAAAAAAGTGGATGAAACACATTAAGTAGGAAATAAACCAGTAATCATTCTTGCTGATATATTTTGGGAAAGATATGCAGCAGACAGGAGCAGCACATGGTAGCTCAGGTGGAACTTCAATAGTTAGGTGTAGTAGGCAGACTTAACAGGAAAAAAGTCAGAACAAAAATTAATCTGATCAACAGAAACAGTGAGACATATGCTATTTACATAAGTCTAAGATAAGTATTATATAATTTTTGTTTTCTATGTTTCCTGTAAAGTTTACAATCCTCTTCAGGTGCCATAATGGTATTTTGGAAAATTCCCTACTGGCTGTCTTTAATGAGATATTTCAGGTTTTTTTTCAAGTGGAACACGTTTCAAAGACATAAACAGCAGTTACCTCCTGTGAAGCGTGCACTTCCCCATACATCCCAGGAAACCTTGAAAGGTTTGAAAAAAATATGGAATAGAACATTATAACTTAAATGCACAAATCCTTACTTCCTTATAAAGATGTATGAGTCTGAAGATTCCTTTGGTATAGAATTGTAAAATCTGATCCCTGTCCTATTGCCTCCAAAGGGACAACATACAGGGAATCAGACACTGAAGGACCAGATCCTGCAGGATTCTGAGCATCTGCACTGAGGTTTTTGGATTTTTAGGGGGCTTGGGGGTTTTTGGGGAGGTGGTGGGGGATGTGTGTGTGGAAGGGTTGTCCCCCTGATCAAGCCACCTATGGCGACAAATGTTTACAGGCCCGGCACTTTTATATATGCATTCCACTGTACACCCAGAAATGCCAACACATATACACACTTATTTTAATAGCTAACTTTGTAAATGGGCAACTTCTTTAGTATTAGGATTTTGGATTTTATTTCTAAAAAATACCACACTAACTTTTACATACAATTCCATATTCTAACAGTCAAATAAAAGCACACCTGTAAGCACAGTTTAACCTTTAGTTCATTTATAAACTGCTGTAATGACATTGGTCATTACAGCAATGACCAAAAAAATGACAGCAAAGAAGCAAAAATGTTGAAATCAACAAATCAAACAACAAGAAATTTGGTGCAGATCTAATGTGTTATAGAAGGAAAAGAAACTCAGTTTTAATCTTTTATTCTGTGTTGTGTAGGAAAATTTGTAGTGTTTTAAAAATAAAACCACCAAAAAAATGTATCCACTGACTTGATAATTTGAGTGGTTTTGTGTGAAAAGTCATTATGAGTAATACCATGACTCAATATGTGGTCACTGTCAGACAAGTGCTACTTAGACCTCTCTATTTGCTGTACCAAGAACAGTGATCCCTGCGGTCTATAAGACCACATCTACACTACAAAGTTCTGTCAGCATAATCACTCAAAAATGAGAAAAGGCTGATAAAAACAGCGACACTGAAATGAAAGCAGAAAACATGCTTTCACCAGTATAACCTTTTACTTGAGAGTGGGGAGAAACAGAAAAAAGCACAACTGTGTTGACACAAAGCTTAAATGAATTGATATAAAAGTGTTTGCACCAGGAATACTGTCGTGGTAGGGATAATACTCTCATATGAAGTAATATTGATAGAAAACCAAGATGTGTTTAGAACAAACTTGAGATTAACTGGATTGTTTTCTGTTACCATAAAGATTTTAAACTGCATTAGAATAATAATATATTGGCTCAGTCCTAATAAAAACACCTGCAGTTAAACAAGTTGAGTGAGTGACTGATCTTAGAATAGAATCATAGAATCATCCAGGTTGGAAGAGACCCTTGGGATCATCGAGTCCAACCATCTACCCTACACTACAAAGTTCTCCCCTATATCATATCCCCCAACACCATATCTATATCTATATCTATCTATCTTAGAGCATTGGAGTCAATCAGAAGGGCAACAACAGCCTGAATAAGGCTTTCAGCCAAAAAGTTGAGTTGATAGAGGTATTTGCCAGTGTTTACCACTTACCTTTCACTTTGAATGCAATATAAAATATTTAAGACCCTATATTGGCTCTATTGGAAGCTCATTAAAGCTGTGCATAAGAGTGTTGAAGCCACTTCTGAACACTGGATTTTGGATCCTACATTTTCCAAGCACATTTGGAAACCTAAGCATAAGCTTCATAAAAAAACAACTTGCTGTTAAGGCTCTTAAATGCCAGAATTGCCTCTCAAATGGGCTGATAGTGCAAAACAGCACAAAGAAAGGCACATGATTTGGAGTGCAGAAAAAGAAACAGTTATGATATTTCAGAAAACAAACTTTTTCCTGGTACACGTCCTTGCAATGAAGTGTAAGATTCCCCTAGAACTGAAGTGAGTCAAAGTAATGTGAAAAATTTAGAAAGATACGTTTCTCATTTAAATAGACTAGCAAACTAACCATGTACAACTTAACTAAGCTTCACCATTGGATCAAGTGGGATAAATTCCTATCAAAAAGACAGGAAAGGTGCAAACCTGTGTAGTACAAAGAGAGTGATGGGAGTAAATTGAGCAAACGATATTTTTTGGCTATGTGTCAGAAAAAATATTCCTAACAGAGAGGACAACTATTATACTGTAGAAAAGACACCCTCAAGGGAAGTGATAGAAGTCTCGTTCCTACAGTCCTTTGAAAATGAATTAGGTAATGCACAAGAAGAAAGATACTGTAGGAAACAACCCAGTCCTTATTATGACCTGTTACTACTTTCTCATCTCTAATTTCTGGCATTTTATGAACATGAATGGAAGAGAATAGACCATGCTTAGCAAGGAGGGAAATCTTAGGCTGTCATTGGTTTTCCTCCCTGCTAGCCTTCCTGTTTCCTGCCATTTACAACCATTCCCATCATCTACAGATGGCGCAGGGGGCAACACACAATTACAAATTAATCTCTACTATTGTTGTAGGAACCTGAAGTTGCACTCCAACAGCACATAGAGCTAATTTTCTTGTCTTTTGTTGGGAGTGGGAAGATTGGTTGTGCATTTGTCAGTTTTATCTTTGTTGGAGGGGTGTACGCTCAGTATAATGAGATAAGTAAAACAACATTTCTCAATTTTAATATCCTAGGACTTTTCACTGACATGAGGGTTACTGGCATGAAGCTTTCTTATAAAATCCTTTTGTCACATACTGTATTACAAATTATCAGATTCTCTCGATTTCAGAGTCACTGACACTTTCTCTAACCTTTCTTAAGTATCAGGATTTTCCCATACTATCAAAAAAAAAAACCCAAACCCAAACCCATACCACCTCATCTGTTGCACTTAAAAGCTGATCTCAAAAGAAATTCAGCACAATTCCTCAGATACAACAGTTTCACCATGGCTTCCAGATAGAGATACACCTACTTTTAGCAAGAAACAAGGATTATATAACTATTATGCAACCTAATATAAATTATTTTGTCCTGTAATTTAAGATAAATTCTCATCTTTTACGTTCATTAATTAAATTACATTTGGATTATAAAATACAATAACTTCAAAATATAAGGTAAGAATAAACATGCTTCCCTTTCTGTCTTCACTCTTGTGTACCACTTTACCCCGAAATAAACTTATATCTTGTAAAAAACATGAACAACCTCCCCCCCAAACAACACACAACCAGCAAAAGCCACAAAACCCCCCAGAAACAAAAAATACCCCTCAAAAACTACTACTTGTGACAAAAAAACCTAAACAAACAAACAAAAAAACCACACACCTCAGGAAAGCGTTTGTGCATAGCTTTTAAGTTTCTTTACTATTTATTTAGTTCTTCTGTATTCTTTACATTTCATTTTTCTTCATAAATGAATTTCTCCAGTATTTTCTATGCCCAAGACAGACAAAACAAGACCATGCTTAGATTGTTTGTGAGCTTATTTCTATTCCATAATCACCAAAGCATCTCCCCTTCAATTTTGACAAATTGATAAGGATTGCAACAGTAGCTCAATTTATACCTGACATACGTTGGCTGTCTAGGAAACCCTTTTATTCCTTCTGTCTCCTATTCCAATATGTTAAGCACTAGAAAAGCAGCAAGCTTTGCTAACCGTAGTTATGTTGTCACTGACTCTCTTCATGCTGTGGTCTTGCTCATTCAAGTTCATTAACTCATTGCATTTGTTTTTATTACCAGTTGATAATAAGCACTTGATAAATACAGGAACCTAGATGAAGATAGGTATATGCTTTCAAATATAATCTACCTATAAAAGCTGACTTTTTTTTTATAAAGAATTTTTCTGCTTATTTTAATCTAATTTGAAGGAAAAGTAGAGTACATAATATAAGTAAATTATCTTTTAAGTAGCAATTGTGAACATGATTGAACCCTGTATGAAAATGTCATGAAAAAATATTTTGAAGGTTAAAAAATTGGCTGGTTACTTACAGAAAAGTATACAAATTAAGTTATACTTTCATTTATGTAGATTTATGCAGTTATCTATGGGTAAAATTGGATCCTGTAAAAATATAATATACTGCCTGGCCAGACAATTTTGTTAAATATTACAAGGAGGTTTTGTGTGATTTCAATCTCCAAATTTTTATAGGATCTCAGATTTTTTCTTCATAACTTTTCTTTGAAATATAGGAAAAATTGAAAGCTATATGAGCATATACATGTAAAAATTTGTCCAATTTTCCTGAAAAAAGTGCACCCTTATAATTTTTTCATTGAAAACTTTCATTTTCTTTAAATCCTTCAAGATTTATTGATAAATACATATTCTTCCACTAACATCAGCTTAAATAGTTCATAGGCTCTGTCAAAAGAGGTGTTTTTTGCACTTGGGAATTTAAGATCAATTTACCACTTTTCAAACAGGTGATTTTATAACTGGTGGTTAATTACGGGTGCTTTAAGACAGTGATTGCAAGCAATAAAAGTTATATGACCAAGGTGTCCAACTAGCCAGCAAATAAAAGTTACTTCAAATTCATTACCTGTATAACAGTTTAGTGATCATATTAAGACATCATATTAAAATACACCTTTTCATTCCCATGATAAGTCTGTTGAACTAGCAACCCAAACAAATATTTAAAAGTTCTGAAAAAGAAGGGATGCAGCTCCCAAGTAAAGCTCTGTCAAAATTTACTATTCAATTCCTTGCTGAAATAAACTTTTTTGACAAAAACACATCACAACGTAACCCTTTAGCCTCATATTGTAAGAAAAATAGTGAACATGCTGAAACCCAATGGGAGTTGTACAGAGGTAGTTAGTTCTCAATAATACGGGCCCCTGTACTTTCTAAAAACAGGCAATGTCCTTCTGGGTCAACCAGCACACTTCATACTCATAATGTCTCCCCAAGGTCAAGTTTAGCAATTCATCAGAACCAGAGAAAACCAAAAATTCCACAATCAAGTAACAAACAAAAAAGAGTTCCTTACCAAAATACTGCAAACCACCTAGCAAATTATTTGTTCTTAATTTCATCTTGGAAAAGTACACAAATAACCCATAGGGGATGTTCTTATTTTTAACTGCTTCTCCTTAAATCTTTCTGTGGAGGAGGAACATGCCCAGAGGACTGATGGATTTGAAACCCTTTTCTCCTGTTGAAGATCCCAAATTAATCACTTCTCTGATGAGGTATTTGAATCCCCAAAAGCCTCAGGCTAGGGTCTTAAGATCCAAGGCCTTTTTTTGGCCTTGACACTCAGTGGTGAAGACACCACTTACCGTATATGTATTTAGCTTTTGCAAGTGGCACAAATAAAAACAACAACATTTTCTTGGAAAAAAAAAAAAAAAAATTGAGGCACACCATCCCTGCAACACCGTAATATGTATTAATGTACAATTTTTTTAAACAATAGTGAGAAAAATAACACCTTTGACCTAGCAAAGATGTGTTAAATGCATAGACACATATATAAATGCTAGCAGGGCAGTGTTTCTACAAAGAATAAGCAAGTTTTAGAAACTGACAGATGTTTCTGTGCAACTCTATGGCTTCAATCAATATTTAAGTTTCTCTATGGCATTAGCATTTGTTAAGAGAAATAATAGACTTCAGTGAGTTTGAAAAAAGCTCTTGGTGGCACAGCTCTTGTTTACTTCCACCAGGAAAAGTGACATATGGTTTCAGGTTTTTGTCAACACATTCAGCTTCCTTTCAGAAATGTTTTTAGAGCTGAATAGCTCCATGCAGAGGTGTGGAACTGCTTCATATACTATAGAGAATAGTATAGCAATAGGGCATAAGTTGCAAGTCTTCTGTGGACTCGCCTGCATATTTTCCAAACCATAAGAAAAAAAAGTTATTCTAGTAGTTTATTTGCACTTCCCAGTTTGTGAAGGGAGTTACACAACTTGGATAGGGTACAAGGCATACTGACCCTTTCATCATATCCAGGAGATGTGCTACGTGGAGGCACAAGAACATTTTTAATAGTCAAGATGCACTGGTGCAGCAGGTACCAGGCTGGGAAGTAGAGCATCCCTTCGGAGCATCCTGACATTGCTAGTCACTGCTCAACAAACCACAGCAGGTCACTTCCTCAGTCTATGCCAGCATCCTCTCTATCTAACCTTTGTTCACTTTATGTATATAGAGATTACACATCTACTCAGAGAAGACACAATCTTTTCCTACATCCTCAGGAAAGTAGACCTCTGTGTTTAGAACAGCAGCACTGAAATTCAAGAAAATGCTCAGTTTGGATTTTTTGTTATACATATGTGAAAACATGGATTCAGAAGACACAATGTTTCTCAACTATATATATGATGCAGTAGAGAATCATTCTGTATTTGCACATCTCCTGTTCACCACAACACGTCTTTGCACCACTTTTAAATAAGCAAGGACAGAGGATTACACCAGTGATATAACAAAAATGGAGCAATGGGACTCATTATTGCATATATCTAATGGCTCTGTCACCACACAATTAGGCAAGAGACTGTGGCCTGTATTTTAGATGATGTTGCATGCTGTACTACAGCCCTCAAAGCAACCGATTCACAAGTCTGTGTCCTCAGAGTTCAAATACAAATTTCTTTTCCCTTGCATGTGAACTCTATTCAGTATAGCTCAAACTCGGAACATCTAAAGAGACTGAGCCAAAATGTGTAAATATGAGAAGACAAATATAAACTCCCCAAAACCTACAGCAGGATAACAATTAGCACAAAGAAGATTTCAGTTTCAGTATGCAGTATACTGAAAGTATGTACTTTCAGTCTAGTGAGTGAAGTCTTTAATATTCAACTCCTGCAAAGCAATTTGTAATAACCTACTCCAAGCATATCATAGCATAAAAGCAATAAGGTATATCAACCATGTAAAATATTTACACTTTGTTAAAACAGATAGCATTACATTTTGTAAGTTGTGTTAGTCATTCACTTTTCATAAGTCATGATTTCAAGTTTTTCTTAACAATCATTTCTCACAAATCAACTAAGAACTATTATGAGAGCAGGCATGCCTGTGTTTAACAGTCTCCTAGCTGAAAATGCTAATAAAAGTGTAAGCAAAGTTATCCAAGATTTAGTACTACTGTACCAGAAAAGACCTACATACCTCGGTCAATATGGAAAAGGAAACAATTGCTTCCTATAATTCTAAGTAAGGGGAGGTGGCTTGGTGGTTTGCTTTGTAATATATCATTTAGCCATAAAAAACTGCCTAGTTTCACTGTATGCCGGATTATTTAAGATGTTATTAACAGTAGACTCAATAATTCAATCAAAATAGTTAAGTATGACAAGATATTAGGAAACAAGGGTACCAACAGACATCGAATACTGCTGCAACGTAGCTAAGAACTGAGTCAGAATGATTATAGGCATGCTTACAACAGATCTTACATGAATACGGAGAATATTTTCATTTATAATAACCAAAAGTTCTATTTCAATTTAATTTCTTGTTTTTAATGGTATAAATGCCAAGCAAATCATTAAAAGAAATGTCAGCTCTATCAGTGGCAGCTGCTCTTACTACTAAAAAAGGAGGGGAAGTGGAAGAGCAGGGCAGCCAGCAAACCCCACAGCGGTCTGCAAAGTCACTAGTGGGAAAACAACAAAGGCCTTTCCATGCAACTAACACAGATGTGCCCATAGCCAAACTGTCAGAAACAGTTAAGATGACAGCTACTCACAGTTCATTATTTCCTTCTCACAGGTCACTGGGTGACAAGCTGGGTCACCATGCTTTGTCGACTGCTACAGTCTTCCCCACCCCCCCACACCCTCCCTGTTCTTATTCTATTTAAATAAAGGTAAGGCACTCAAATCGGTATACTAATGTAAACAAATATCTTCAAATGCTTTCTGAAAATGGAAGTGTAATGATTATTATACCTTCCTTTCATTTTCAGATGGATATATAACATTTCCTCTCTGTGAGGAGAGCTGGATTTGTACCTGTAGCAGGTACAGCTATTAGAATAATTTTGTCAAGATGTGACTAAAGCAGATAATGAAAGCTAATTTGTCACCATTTCAAAGCTTTAACCTTTAGAACACTCACATGGCAGATATATCATGGAAAATCTTTGCGACTCAGTGAAAAGATGTTTTCCTCAGAGGAGTTTTCACAAACAGAAATCTGAGGGGGTACTTAAAATGAATACAGACTTTTTAAATGCAGAAAATACAAACTAAAGTGGTCTTTTTGTGGAACATATATAACGGGATTATTTTTAAAAATCTATTTTTGAATTAATTTTTTTAGCACATTCTCATCTGTCTTCACGGAGTAATCAATTTACAATACAGAGGTAGCTTATGACTTTTACCTATGTTTTGACCACTTGGAATTTAAAATTAATGAACAGTGTATAAGGAATCAAGGTCAAGCATTTGCTTAGCTGTTACAAACAATTGTACCAATTTGTAGCTCTGTCACTGATGGAAGTGGAAGAACATTTCCATCTCCTTAGGGGTACTCTTTAGTCATTTTTAGTACGCTAATCAGTCTCATAAAAAGTAATAACTGAATTTGTCCAACTGATTCAGAAAAAATAAAAGGAAACCAACTGTCCCAGATGTGTGTTTCTTAGTATTAAATATGACAAGGTCATAAGCGTTCTGACCCAGTTCCAAGAATACTTACATGTAGCATGTACTTAACTTGGAGCATACTTAAATGCGTATCTGGATTGGAGACAAGATATTCAGAAACTTGTGAAATCAAGCTTACTTATGGAAGCAAATAATCCAATAAGGCCTGCAACCAAAACTGCATTAAAACAGGTGATTAATCTTACAAATATATCTACTGCCTTTTAAAGGGGCAATTCACAAATTGAATGTTCTACTAGGACAGCACAAATCTGTTACAGCTGATGATACAAGACCACTCTCCTACCTTCCCAGTTGGGCCCAACAAGTAAGATCATAATGAGAGAAGTCATTTAAAATGCTGTTAGAAATTACAGGGGTTACATTTCCACAAGGTAACACTCCAAACATTATCATCTTGACCCGGGCAAAGATAATACTACATGATGTCTTTCTACAAGTGTCCAAAAACATTTTTTGAGTGAAAGAAGGCAATGGTTTTGCTGTTCCCATCAGTCATACAGCTCACCTCTCTATTCATCCTTATCCTAAAGGCCACAATTTTTCAGCAACTGGAACCCTCCATGTCAAGCATCTAGCTTATGATTGGAATTTGGTCTGTTTGGAGCAATACTTGTCATTTAGAAAGGATTTTTTTCCTCAACAGCATTTGCTGGAATGGATGAGTTTTTAATCATTCACATACAAACTCAAGGATTCAGTCAGGTAAATCAGAGATGAAGTTCAGGTTTTTTGTATCTTATAGGCATATGTATATTAGTAAAAGTATGAGATGCATTGAAAAAACATTGGAAAGAACACTGAATAAGATGTCTCCAACGATACTAAGGGCTTGCTGAGACCACCAAGATAGAGGAAAAACACTACCCCACCCCCCAAAAACCCAAGCTCATTTCCTTGTCATCATTACTATCATGTATCATAGGATAATGTGCAACTGGCTAAACAGTGTGCAGGTATAAAAAAGGGGCTGACTGCTGCCTTCAACCAGCAAAAATAAATAAGAAAGTCCAATTGTATGAAAATTGCTGCAAACGGACAAAATTGCCCTCTAGTTAACCACATTCTTCCAAACTTATTTTTTTTCATAAGGCTCTTCCTACACCATCCTACAGAATGACTTCTTCCAACATGGAGCTGACTTCATGCTGTTGTGGCTCACCATGAAAGTGTGATTGTTTTCTCAGAAACCAAACCAGAAAACCACCAAGAATGACAGCTCTGAAATGCACATTCCTCCAAAACACTAAGCTGGAAAAGGAAACATTTAGGGCAGGACTCAATAGCTTAAGAATAGACACTTGGTTGTATTTGAGACTGCCAATGTACCCAAAGGATCTGCATAGTTCTCACAGGTACAACATAGGACTAGCAGGAGTGTTGCAGTAACCTGAAGCAGCTAGAAGCCTGGTGATATACCACTTAACACCTAAAAATTATCCTAAGCATCTATGTCTGGGCAGCTGAATCTCCATTTAGAGACACAGTTCCCTTCCTTGATCAGTAAGCCAAAGAGTTACAAAAATCTATAAATGTGTTGAGCAGGGCAATTCACCAAAAAGCATTTTTATAAAACTAGTTGAATATCTTAGGAGGAACAGTAATCATGGCCTTCACTTTATCAACTCATAGCTGGACCAACTCCTGAAACAAAAATTCTAGGACACTGAGATACAGTTCCCTCTGCAAGCCATACCTCATTTGCACTTATGACAGGTTTTTCATGTTATTTTGTGAAGGAAGGCAAATTTTATTGCTATTTGGAAATTGAACAGCTTTTCAAATCACAAAGGATAAATAAAATCCTGTCTCCTGTTTCTTACATCACCTTTCAGGCACTGAAAGCATTCTACAGACTACAGAGTGGAATGTGGCAGCTATTTAACAGACTACATTAGTATTTATCACAGTCTAGTGAAAAATAACAGCAAAAGAGAATTTAAATCACTTAGTACCTCCCATAACAGAGGTAACTGCAGAAGTTTTGAATTAGTTACCATCGCTATTTAATGCCAAATGTTTCTGACAGTAAAATACTGTTATTTTAGTATTAAAATGTATTGTTTCTATATTTAATTCTAGTTCAGGAAAATGCCTTAGACTGCATAACTCCACTTTTGGTGGGAAGAGATACATAAAGACAGAGAAAGTCAAGCATTCAGTGCTTAAAGGCTATCTTGACTGCAGGTAGCTTTCTAAATCAAACATCTGTTTTCTGCAAGACGACATTTTTAGCTTAATATTTATATACTGTTATCTGAAGGTAAAAGCATGGAGATTTAGTTGAAGAAATTTCACTTATCCCACTGTACTTAAATGAAATGAAATACTTTGTAGTGACCTTGACATCACTTTGCATATTTAGAACATAACAATTCATACTTAAAGCACCATGGAGAAAATGATCTTTTATAAACCCTCACCTTACATTGCAGAAGGTATCTTTTGAAAGAGTCAATATAATCAATACTAAGTTTGGTACTTTAGTTTATGTTGTAAACATACCACAATATTTGCTAGTAGTTAAATCATTTATGTCGTAGCTTTAAAGTTATTTGATTCATCAAAAAACAAAATTACCCAAAATACAGGTAACCTACCTCTACCTACGCAGTTCCCCCAAAACTATTGATAGCTAATACCTTCTGATACCTCAGTCATGTCAGCCTTCAGACACATTTGAGAAATCTTTTGGATACTCAAAGATCAAATATTTCCAAGGTATATGCATAAATGAAGAACCAGAAATGTTAGTCCTTGAAGGAGGACCAGAGGAGCAAATCTATGGGTTCTCAAAGGGTAGTGCGTCCAAGGGAAGAGTTACAATAACCTAGATAAACTGAATCCGGTTGTTGCTTGCTGCCACCTGTAAATTACTGTTATTGACTTACTGCCAGTAGTAACAACATTAACTAGTTCAACTTTCATTCTAACAGCAAGTGACATCTTGTGTTCTTTCATCTGAATGGGAAGTCCATTTCTAAAGTGTTTTGATCTAAAAGTACCCAAAGAACCTCAAAGTACCTTAAAGTAGCTCAAGAATAACTAGCCAAATGCCATTTGTAAAGGAGAGTTTCAGTTAAAGAAAGGCAGTCTTCTGCCTGATATAAATAGAAGTAATTAAGAACACTGCTATTTATCTTTTACTGAAATTAAAATACAGCCCTATATTGAAAGTGACTGTCTCACTTATAGTATTTTGGCTCAGCATGACTTTGAGGTTTCTAACAAAACCTTTACCATTTAAACAAGTCTTGTGGCAAAAAATGTGTCACAATATTGATACAAGTCCTATTTGGTCCTATTTCTTTATGTAATTTGCATGATGTGATGTTTGTAGATAAAAATTAAAAAGTAAATTTGCAACTACTACCAAACATCATCCACATCAATCTTCAAAATAAAAAAAATAAAGCACATAAATGTCACCCCTTTTCATTAATTTTGGTCAAAATCCCCATTTGCTTATCAGCCAGAGGGTTTCTGAGATATTTCAATAATATCCAGGAAATCAATCTTACATGAAACTGAAGGAAAACATCTAATGTCATTGAACAATAAATATCAGTTCTGTCAGTGACTTACCTTTGAGCTGAGGCCTTAGGATGTTTCTCTTCTAGTTTCCTCACCAGTGCCACTGTCAGCTGTGTAGTCTCCCCTAGGGGATCTGCAGGCATTAAATGGGCGTCCAAAGGTCCTGAAAGTTGTTTCTGATTGGGGTTGCTGACATTTTTTTGCAGAACCTAAGAGATAGAAGTACAACCATGTAATTTATATATTGCTAATTAAAATAATGTGTGTCTACTTTTTCAAGTAAGGCTGTTGATTAGCAGAAAATGTCAGAAATACAAATAGTTATGTCAAGATGCATCAAGAAGCACAAATCTAGAGATCCAGTGATTTTTTTTTTGTTTCCCTTTCCTTCCTTGAGCTTTTCCACATAGGAATTAAAAAATTTCAAAAATTTTTCCTACATGGGCTATAAGCTTAGATTGTCTGAGACACAAATATGTATAAATTTTTATTCTTTAAAATCCTGTATACAACTATCATTTGTCCGATATATAAATATCTTATTAAATTAAGAAATCAAATGAGGTTATTTATTTAAGGAAATAAGTTGACTTCCGCACTGATATTTCTCTTTTCAAAACTTGTTTTTGAAAGGACTGTCTCTGACCTGCCTCTGGCTTAATACTGTGACCTCTTCTGCTGAGCTGCTGTCTATCTCCTGATGAGCTGCAGACCAGGCCCCATGGTGAATGCGGTTTTCTGTCTGGGTCACCTCCTCTCTTTCATTTAGTTCCTCTAGGTAGGTCAGGACAGACTCAGGGTAAGCCTGTAGGAAAGGACAAAGGCAGAGGAATAATGAAGAAAAACATCAGCTACATCAGCAGAATCGCAACAGTCTAAACACCAGAAACGATGGGAAAAGCGATTGTTGATATACGCAATGTCACAAGAGTTGCTTGCATGTAAATAACTTTGTATTTCACAAAGTTTTCAAAGTCAGAGTTAGATAGTGACCTTCTCATATGCACTAAAGTGAAAAACAAAATATTTGAACATCATCTATCAGTGTAAGAATAAAGACTAAGAGCTCTCAAAATGAAACTTCTATAAATAGGAAGAAACAAAATTTTGTATCCCTGTCGTTAGGCAATATTTAATTAAGTATAGGTGACATTTAGGAGGCATTTCAATATAATATATTAAAAAAATTTAAAATAGCATATTCTGACATCAAGGCACATCACATACAGAAAAAGCCTTCCTAGTGGTTTTGAAACCAAAAAAGAAATGTACTGCTTTAATTCATCAGTGAAGTCAATTGCCTTCTTAACACTTTTGATCCTTGCTTACATGGCAAAATGTCCCAAATAAAAAATAAAAATAATTACAGCTTAACAATTCTGTTGAATTCAAGACATTAACATTTCAGCAACTTAACCTTATAACCCCCAGATCTTGTATCATGGTTTTATTTCTTTAGCTCAGTCTGGAAAATGACTGCATTGCTGTTTCTCAGGTGCTTCTTCAATTCAAGCAGTAGTCAGTCTGCTGTCCCCGTGATGAAATGGGCAGAATCTTTCTTTATACGAAATACTTATTTATAATGAAAATCGTAGTTCAAAATTCTGTGAGAACTTGTACTATTTTTAATAGAAAGCATAACTACACTAAATTAGACCCAAAATAGGAGCTATTCAAATACAGTTAACACTTTAACAAATTGAAATCAATAATCTATTAAAACCCTTATGGTTACAGAATGAACTGCCTCACAAGAAAAGCCATCATCTTCTGTTCCATCACTCATCAGTGAATAAGCACAAGCAGTTTCATAGGGCAGCTAATATTACAATATTTAAGCACTTGGGAATATATTCCAAAGTCAATTCTGCATGGACATCCCATAGCTTCGGTGACATTTCTAAGCTCAAGTGGAAAGCAGAATATGAAAACTGAAACCTACCCTCAAGTTCTAAGACGACTTTTGGCTCATATCTTAAGAATACTTTATAATATTTTAATATTTTGTTAGTTTGTTCTTGAATTTTACTAAATATTTTTAACAATAAAGCTCAGGTTTTAGCTTCAGCTGCATGACTTTTTCTTTAGTCTTTTGACAGACTTTTCCCATGAGTGAAGATATTTTCAATTTAGGACCACTTATATTTTACTTCAAAACAAATCCCTTCAACAGCAAGAGTACAACAAGCAGTAGGGTGCTTTTATTTCTTGAGGGGAAAAAATTCTTCACCAATCAATAATACTAACTCCCCCGCTGTTTATCACCTTGTATAGACAATATATTATAAAACTTTTCTCTCCTGCTTCATAGTTCTCTGTATTTTAATTCTGATGTAATACAATAACTTAGATTCCTGGTATATTTTTCAGACTTGGCTGCATGAATGAGCCAAGATTCCACTTCTTTCAATAACAAAGTCTTTCTCTACAAGCACTTCACACTCACTTTACTTATTGCTGCTGAGAAAAGGGATTCTGGTTTCTCTGTCTCACTTTTCACCTTTTCTGCCCAAACCCATGCTATCACTGCTTTCTGTGCCAGAAGAAAGCATCTGGCAGCCATGTAATAAATACAAACAGAGAAGTGACCTAAGTTAAAATTAACACAGTAAAATGGTAGTGACTATCCATATGTGTACTCAAACCCAGTTCCCCATGTGGCACACCTGTGCCAGAACACCAGACAGCATGGAAGCTGGTGTGGGAGTCCCCATCTCTGCTTGCTCCAGCTCAAGGGTGATGGATCTGCACCTCCTTTATGCCAAACAGCTTCTGTAGGTATTCTAGGGAACCTCTCTTCTTCAGAAAAGTGAAGAAACAAAACACACTCACAGTGCAGAATGCAACAAAAGCCTCAAGCCTTCCCAGGACAAGAAAAATAATTTTCCAACTAATTTCTGCCCTATAACTAATTCAACTAATTTCTGCTAATACTTTGGAAAATTGTATTTCTAGTTCAAAACATGTTCCACTGTAAGATACATTTGGCTTCCCGTGCACACCAAATACTGAAATCTATTGTGAAATACTGCGATATACACGTTCAAAACTCAGAGCATGTTTAAGACCACTGTTAGCTTTCTTGCGTACTTTCTGGAATTGATAGTTGACTTATACTGTTATTTATTTATATTTTTATTGGCGTATACTTTTAAGTTATCCACAAGGTTTACATTGAGGGTGGTACTCAATGGCTTGAAGTCCAGATGGAGAGCAGTGACTAGTGGTGTCCCTCAAGGGTCCATCCTGGGACCAGTACTGTTTAACATTTTTATCAAAGACATAGACAGAGGGATTGAGAGCACCATCAGCAAGTTTGCAGATGACACCAAGCTGTGTGGTGTTGTCGATACACCGGAGGGACGGGATGTCATTCAGAGGGACCTGGACAGGCTGGAGAGGTGGGCCCAGATGAACCTCATGAGGTTCAACAAAAGCAAGTGCAGGATTCTGCACCTGGGAAGAAACAATCCTCAGTATAAATACAGACTGGGGGATGAGGTATTAGAAAGCAGCCCTGAGGAAAGGGACTTGGGGGTGCTGATGGACGAGAAGCTGGACATGAGCAGGCAATGTGCTCTCGCAGCCCAAAAGGCCAATCACATCCTGGGCTGCATCAAAAGAAGTGTTGCCAGCAGATCCAGAGAGGTGATTCTGCCACTTTACTCTGCTCTGGTGAGACCTCACCTGGAGTACTGTGTGCAGGTCTGGAGCCCTCAATATAGAAAGGACATGGACCTGATGGAGCGGGTCCAGAGGAGGGCCACCAAAATGATCAGGGGGCTGGAGCACCTCTCCTGTGAGGACAGACTGAGGGAGCTGGGGTTGTTTAGCTTGGAGAAAAGGAGGCTCCGGGGAGACCTCATAGCGGCCTTCCAGTACCTGAGGGGGGCCTACAGGAAGGCTGGGGAGGGTCTGTTTACAAAGGCCTGCAGCAACAGGACGAGGGGCAATGGTTTTAAGCTGGAGAAGGGGAGATTTAGATTGGATATTAGGAAAATATTCTTTACCATGAGGGTGGTGGAACACTGGAACAGGTTGCCCAGGGAGGTGGTTGAGGCCCCTTCCCTTGAGATATCCAAGGTGAAGCTCAACGAGGCCCTGGGCAGCCTGGTCTAGTTGGGGGTGTCCCTGCTGACTGCGGGGAGGTCGGACTAGATGACCTTTGGAGGTCCCTTCCGGCCTGGACCAATCTATGAATCTATGAGTAAGAGTACATAATTTGACCTGTCACAAGTATGGAGATCATTGAGTATTAGTCTATTAACTAAAAACATAAAGGGAAAAATATCAAGATTAATTTGTTGTTTCTACATAAGAATAGTTTGGAAAAGAGGAAAGCAATATCAAGATTGAATTATAAATCAACATCTTGAAAAACACTTGATAATTTTAATGTTTTTTCAGAACAAGCTAGTACTCTCTGATATAATAAAGTAAGCCATACCTTGATTGCATAGAGGAGAGTGTACACATAGAGGAGAGTATGTTAATGGCAAACACACTAAGTAGTAGGTATTAATTCCAAGAAAGTGAGTTTCGTTCTCAATCTGAATGATGTGTCACATATCATTACACTGTATTACGCTGCTTTCCTTTATGTCAGTTTTTGTTGGCCTACATATGCTGCAACTTAAAATAACCTGACACTACAGATAAAGTGAATGTGATAGGAAATATATACAGAAATACACCATTTTTCAATGAGATATACTACTAACTGCTGGCATTTTTTCCTGAGAAGAAATACAGGATAGAACAGTGTTACAGTTATTAACTCTCAAACTTTAGAAACCTCTCTCCTCATAACATACAAACTACAATAATTTTTATATTCCAGTAAATAACAATCAGTATGCATAAAGAAATAAAGACCAGTATGGCTGACAAGTGTACTTTTATTTAATGATGATCTGAATAATTCTAGCATAATTCCAGACAACAGATGAAGCAATGGGAAAAATCTGCATTTCACCAGACTGTTGGATATGTGTGAGTAATAGAATCTAACCCAATATCGAGATGAATGGATGAAAAAGGAAAGTTAGTGCTGGAGAGGAGTGTCTAGCATTGACTTCCTACTGGACAGTGGTCCTCCACAATTTTCCCAAGGCTAACAGTATATAACGCTGCAGATGTTCCCAACACCTCTGTGAATGCCTTCAAAATGCTCAGAAAAAGGTGCAATTTAAAGAATCAGAGGCACAAATCACTGGATATAACCCACTGGTATGCTAATGCAAAACCACCTCTTATTTAATAGAGGAGAACAAGGCAGCTGGGTATAAACCACCTTTCTGTGAGTACTCTACCACCCTTCCATTGCTGCCCATGGATTCTTGATAGCAGCTTGTATGAACTGGCTGACCTACAAAACATCAGGTTTCAAACAAGCTGCTGACCGAGATCGCAGGTCGTAACAAACACACATAGAACAGCTCCTCAGTCAACACTGTGCACCATCCTGACTTTCTTATCCTTCAAACACTTATCTGACCAAAGTTACCAGAACAGAACCTCTCAGTAACACATTTTTCCAGGAAATATATTTTGTTTTAATCAACAATCTGTTTTAAAAAGGGCTATTTTCTTTAGCTATGCAAGAGAAAGCACAACCAAATGGAAATTCAATATTATTTTGAAAAAACTTCTGTTACAATTACTTTTTCTGCTTCACTGGGGGGGTGTGTGTGTGTGTTTCTAAATTTGGCATTTCTGCTTACACCTGAAGAGAAAAATCATTTTGCTGTTTTTCAGTGTTAGTTTTTAGGACACCTGCTTTGATAAAGGAATTTATTAAGACTCATTGAGATTCATCCATAGCGACATTAAGGACTGTATTTTAAAATTCTCCCCACAGCATTTTAACTTCTAGTTACCACAAATTACTATACTGATTAAACAATAAGATCTACTTTTACTTTACATAATTAATAAGCGTGCACTACAATACAAGAAACGAAGCATTAAAAACAAAATTAAAATGAAAATTCAAAAGTAAAATCATGAACTGGTTCCATTAATTTTTAAAATTTTTTAATAAAATACAGTATGTTTCTATTAATTCACTAAATAGAAAATATTTATAAAAATAACATGAACAGGAAATAATGTAGTGATATCACAACATCAAAACAGTAAATATCATTTGTTAAAGATTTCATATAGAGAAAGGAAACGCACTGTAAGAAACAAAAAAACCCCAAAATCCAGTATTCAGCAAATGCAGATATAATATTGTATTTACAGTAGGTGGAGCCATTATATTCTAAAGCCACTGTTGATAGATGCTGCTTTTGTCTCCATTACAAAATGAGTAATTCAAAGAGTTATCTCTCATTTTACCAAAACACAGAAATAAATTAGGAGAGAAAATGGCATTTACACTTCAAATAGCATGATTTCACAAGGAAAAAAACCGCTTGATTTCTGAAACTAACACCATGAATAAGCATCTAATGCAGTAAATAAAGATGTGGAAAAGAAGTAAGTCCTCTACAGCTTATTCTCTTGGATAAAAAGAATGGGAAATGAATCATGCGTTAAGACTTTTTGAAGTGAAAAGGAATGAATTAATTTTTATAATAATGCAAACTAACTCAGAAAAGCTACCTCAACCAGAAGTTTTCTAGCTCTATAGGATACAGAGGACATTGAAATTCTTAAATCAGGTTCCAAATTATTACATCTCCCATTAATGTTTAACAGCATTTGAACCCAAACAACATTCATTAAGAGAACAGATTTCTGAAAATACTTCTCCTACCCAGAATAGAATTTTTCAGTTGGAAGGAACCTACAACGATCATCTAGTCCAACTGCCTGACCAATTCAGGGCTGACCAAGTTAATGCATATTGTTAAGGGCATTGCCCATATGTCACTTAAACACTGACAGGCCTGGGGCATCGACCACCTCTCTAGGAAGCCTGTCCCAGTATTTTACCACCCTCTCAGTAAAGAAATCCTTCCTAATGTCCAGTCTGAACCTCCCCTGGTGCAGCTTTGAACTGTTCCCACGTGTCCTATCACTGGATACCAGGAAGAAGAGCTCAGCACCTCCCTCTCTGCTTCCCCTCCTCAGGAAGCTGTAGAGAGAAATGAGGTAACCCCTCAGCCTCCTTTTCTCCAAAGTAGACAAACCTAAACTCCTTAGCTGCTCCTCATAGGACATGCCTTCCAGCCCTTCCACCAGCTTTGTTGCCCTCCCCTGGACGCATTCAAGGACTTTCACATCCTTCTTAAATTGTGGGGCCCAGAACTGTACACAGCACTCAAGGTGAGGCCACACCACCGCCGAATACAGCGTGATAATTGCCTCTTTGGACCAACTTGTTATGCCGTGTTTAACGCATCCCAGGATGCGTTTTGCCCTCTTGGCTGCCAGGGCACACTGTGACTCATATTGAGCCTGTGGTCAACCAGCACGCCCAGATCCCTCTCTGCAGGGCTGCTCTCCAGCCACTCCTCTCCCTGTTTATACTTGTGCCTGTTGTTACTCCATCCCAGGTGCAGAATCTGCATATTATGCCAGATATGCAAATTTGAAACAGCACATGTTAAGAAGGAAAGGAAAAGTTTGCATTCCTGTAACTAAGACAAGAACTGCAATCTCCCTGTCAATCTGGTGAGCTCTACAACAGTAGATAAAGTTTAAATTATCTATATTAGCTGAACAAAAATCAAATCATCACAAAACTTAAATTTATATTGCACAGGCAGAACTGCTAAAGTTGTATGATAAAGATAACTATCCTAAATTTGATACAGTTTTTTGAAACTGAAAACCAGTTTCAACAAAAGGCACTGCACCATACAGAAAAAAATTATGACCTTGATGCTCAAAATACAGTTTATACTCCTACTTTCTCTGAGATTTAAATAGACCATATTACATAGTTTTTCCTTGAGCCTCAGGGTAAAAAAAAAAAAAAAAAAAAAAATATCACGTATAAATCTTTAAATTCACTGAAAGCATAACATTGCTGGCAAATTCAAAAGTCCAAATTTCAAATAAGTTTTAGTTTATGTTGTTTCATTTTTCTTAATTTCAGTTTTCCAGATTTTTTCATTCTCTACTAATTTTGACATTTTGTAGTGGTCAAAATAGTTTTGTTTGTTGTTTTTGTTTGTTGGTTTTTGGTTTTTGTTTTTTTTTTAAATGTGGCAGCTGAACAGAAGTTGCTTAAATAGATGCATTTTTATCAAGTCTTGAAATAGAAGCCTTTCCTGCTCTGTAGTTTCAGGGTGTTTAGAAAAACACATTTCTGAAGTAGTGTCCTACATCAGGCAGAAAAGAATTCTTCACATGCCAATATACAGACAGTTGCTTAAGGATATATCAGCCAGCCAGGATCATGCATGTCTGACTTGCATAACACTTGCTTTAAATGTAAATAAATCAAAACTAGGTTCAGTACACAATTTTATTCATCTGGGACATGTCTTGTGAATGTCTAGCAGAGGTAGGGGTTGTTTTTCCCCCTAAGTGTCAGCAAGTGACAGATCTCAATGACACCCCATGCTATTTTTCTACAGGGAGTACCAAGAAGTAGAAATACAGACTTACTACAAATCTTGACATCTCTAACAGTCCCAGGGTATCACATCAGCCCCTTTAGGTTATTTCAATTTGATCTACATATCCATGAAAATAAAAATCAATGTGCCCAATGGTCTAGTAAAACATTCGCCCTATCCTATGCAGTCATTTCTTTTCTGTGAAGTCTGGGCATAAAAGGCACAGTGACCCTCGGAGCTATGCCATTGGGAACACATCCATCTTAGCAAGTGGTCTCTCATGCTGAACAAGTTAATAGATATAATCTATGAAGAGATCTTTCCCTTTCATCCTTCTGCCGTCACCTAGGCCTAGCTATAGCAAAAGTCAGGTGCTTTTACAGGAGCCGTGTAGAAAGACAGTAAGTATGTAATTGGACTCTTTTAAGGCTCTTGGAGGATATGGAAGACTCATCAACATCTAAATATAAAATACACTTTTTCTAGTATAATCTCATCACATCATAGAGGCTTCAGTTTGCCAACAGAAAATGTCAGAACACTTCAATGACTGAGATGAAAATATGGATTGATACTAGGAAAAAAGGCTTTAGTACTGAATATTACATCCATCATATTATTCTCTATACAGGTCCTGGGTTTCAAAGTCTTCCGAAATTAGCAAATATTTTTTCCATTATGTCAGTGAAGTTTGGCAAGATTTACAGATCTTATGAGGGAGTAATTCATAGAAAACATAGTATAGAAGAGAGAGACAGCAATGCTAAAGATAAGTAAAGTGTGTTTCTGTATACATGGAATGTGTCAGCTGTATAAATGTTTTGCTTATCACCGGAGGCAGCTAAAATAGCCCTCCAAAATACAGCTTACTCATTGTAGGGCCAGAGTAAACTTGGAGCTATCCAGAATATACTATGCAACAAAATAAACACTGCTCTCTTGGCAGGGAGCAAAGAAGAAAAGAAATATAGGCACAGGTCCTAATCTGAGACAAAATAGTACACTTTCACTGTCTCCAGATCCTTACAAGATCAGAGGAAGAATTCAGATCTGGAAAACACATGTTGTAGACTATATGTAACCCCTTTTTAAAATTCATATTTTAAAGTGGCAAAATTCTTAAAATATATAAATCTTTATGAGCATTTGAAATATTTAATAGATAAGGTATTACGATTCAATTGTAATTTAGTGACTAGTTATAGAATTGAAATTTACTTCCAGTCAGAATTTAAATACAAAATGTCAGCTATAATATAATATAGGTTATTATAGTATGAATTACTTACTATTTACAGATTTAACAACAACCGATACCAAAAAATATTGCAGATATTCCAGTATTACCCAAACTACACGCATTATATTACATACAGAAAATCTATTGCAGATGCAGAGTACCTTCCTGGTATACTTAAGTTTATATTCATTTACAGATGTGCCACCACCACTGATTTCAGCTGTAATTGGCTGACCAACAGCAAGGCAGCTCTGTACCACAGCTCAATTCAGAATCCTTCCAGCCTTCCAATGAATGGAGAAAAAGAAAAAAAAAAGGGGGGGGGGGGGGGGGGGGGGGCTTTGAATAAGTTAAAAGAACCAGAAAATTCAACAATGTGTCACAAATAGAGAGGTCATTATGCCTGGATAACCCAGGATATTAACAGTTGCAGAAAGTGAAACACTATCCACAACTTAGCAGTCAATGAGCCCTGCTCAGAACCAGTGATCTTCTGTACAACAAGGGTGGCATTTTACAGTTCAGTGCAAAATGGAACAGACCCTTGATATCTTCATTTGTCCTTTTCCTGTGCATATTTCACAGTGCAACGATTTAGGGTCCATAACGTGTCACTTGTTATAACTACAGAGTTTACTTGAAATATGTATGCACAGAAAAAAGTTCAGTGAACTGCAAAGATTGCAACAAATCTATACTCTTTGAGCCAATATAAAGTTTTACTCCAAGTCTGAAACAATGTTGGTTAAACATACCAAAAATCCAGTCTGAACTGCTTTCCCATCCAATGTGCACATTTACTACAGAAGCAGATCACTTAAACCTTTTCTAGAAATCAATGGCTCAAAAATAGTTTTTCATTAAACTCCATTTTAAAATAGCAATGGCTATAGAAATCATTATCATTAAAGTATTTTGTTTGCAACACTTTACTGCAGTGGCTATAAGGTAAGAAAAAATTAGGAATGACAGACTTGTTCTCTAAAGGACACTGTCAGTTACAATGACTGTCATGATTGCCAATTTCAGTCCTTCTTAATAAATTATAGCAGAAAATGCCTAGACAGCTAGATATTGGGAATATTGATAGGTTTTCTATATGTATTTCTATGAATGTTTTCTGCTTATAGATCTCTCTCCATTAACCATAAATACTTATCCTGAACCACTGCTTAAGAGGTAACTGTAAAAATTTCAGTCTGCAGAGATGGTTTATTATTTCTATGAAATACCTGCTGCATGAATACTGCTTAATACCTGCAAATATTTTAGGCAACATTATGCTACAGAACAGCAAGAGATAAACAAATCATACTTGAAGTTTCCCTGTGTACTGTAGAACATCAGAAAACATTATTTGGTTCAATTAAGTATGAAAATGTCTCAGCATAATATCCAAAAACCAGACTGAATGATTTTTAGAAGTTCTGATAAAGTTTTGTACCTGAACTTTCACAGCTGTTGTGTTTTTTTCTGTTAGCTGAGGCCAGAAATGGAAACACAAGGCAAAGTTTTTCCTGAATTGCTGGCTTGACTGCAACAGAAAATACTGGAAATCATAAAAATGCCAGTTTCGTGAGCTTTCCATACAAAAGCATTTTTCTGTGGATTCAAGGATCTTTCAGACTGTCCTGTGCTTACTTAGCTGAACTTCTGAACCTATGTTCTATCTTGGCTTCCAGTTATATGTTTTACATATGGGTTACTTTTCACAACGCAACGAATGTCTTCATGCAAAAAAAAAAAAAAAAAAAAAAAAATTTAAAAAAATCAGGTGAACCTTAGTTAAGCAGAATAGTAAGATGCAAAGGAGAAGCGAGTATTCTGAAAGAATGAAAAAAGAAACAATATGGCTTTTAACTCACAAACATTAGTATTTCCATTACACAAAGACCATCGGTCCTTACTCAAATGTGATAAGGAAAACATATCTGGAGAATGAATTGAGGCATTATGCTGTTTATTGTGTATCTTCAAACCATAAAAAGACCTGTATTACACGATGAACTCCTACTCAGATAAATTTATAAGATAAACAGTTTAATAAAATGCATTCAGTTCATTTTGCCACATAGTAGAATTAGACACTTGAGTATATGCATATTTCTTTGCAGTAAAATAAAGAAGAGGTTGATCTTAGGTCACTTCAACAGTCTATCAACATTTAGATTTGATAGGATTATTACAAACTACTCCAGTTTGCTTTTACATGTTTCAAGTGTACTGTGAATCTCTCCCATAAGCCATAGGAAAAAATATAACTAATAAACAGTAAATTTAGAAAAGACATAACTGAGATTTCTGGAATGGATTTTGGATGGTCACGGTTATGCAGGGTGAACAAGGAGAAGGTCTCCATTTCATTGTATCAGTAAATAAGATATATGAATAGCAGAAATAACCAAGTTTGAGTTTAAACTCTGTAAATCACTTAGACACAAAGTGTAACCCCCAAAAGTGAATTATTTGTATAATTTGTCCTGTAATTGCTAACAGAAATCAAAACTCCAAATAATAGTTAGTGTAACACTATCCCAGGCTAAACCAGCTAATTAGGTAAATACTCCTTCTGCGGATTGACTGATGTGTTACTTACAGTATCACCGTCTCCTTTCAGACAAATCTGCACAGCGCAAGTCGTTCACATTTAGCAATAAAGTTGGCAATATGTTAATGTACTTGATGAGTGTGGAATGGCTCTCTTGTTGCCAGACCTTTGACTTGAACTTGATAGGGCTGATTTGGCATTCAGTGACTGGTTACATTCATCAAGAGGTGAAGCTTCACAACAAAGATAATGTGGTGGAAGCAATTAGTATTCAGAACATCTATAACAGGTCTTTGACATGTGACTGTGGGCTAAGCAAGGCTTTAGTAATATATGGTATGTAATACACTTTTTAAAAATCATATCACAAAACTATTCTAACTTTATACAGAAATATCACCTGTTTTTCATGTAGAAATAATTTTAAAATATACTCTAGGTTTTTCTATTTAATAGAAGCTGTACTTATCTTCACAAAAACATATTCCAAGACTTTTCTAAGCTTTCCAAGAAGTTAAACATATTTGTTTTCAATTAAAGTGCATAACAAAGTAGCAAAAAGCAGTTTTCTCCTTTTCTTCAGGAATTAGTTTAGAAATGTTAGCATTTGCAATTTATGGCCCCAGATTACGCTACATTGTAGAGTGAAGGTGAGTCAAGAATAGGACAGCAATAGTAGTTTTCCCCATAGTTTCCATCATCTCCGATGGGGTCACAGAATCATAGAATGGTTAGAGTTGGAAGGGAGCTTAAAGATCATCAAGTTCCAAGCCCCCTGCCATGGGCAGGGACACCTCCCACTAGACCGGGTTGCTCAAAGCCCCATCCAGCCTCTTCTGGAACACTTCCAGGGATGGGGCATCCACAACTTCTCTGGGCAGCCTGTTCCAGTGCCTCAACACTCTGACAGTAAAGAATTTTTTCCTAATATCTAATCTAAATCTCCCTTCTTTCAATTTCAAACCATTACCCCTTGTCCTATCACTACACTCCCTGATAAAGAGTCCCTCCCCATCTCCTGTAGGCCCCCCTTCAGGTACTGGAAGGCCACTCTGAGGTCTCCGCAGAGCCTTCTCTTCTCCAGGCTGAACAACCCCAACTCTTTCAGCCTGTCTTCATAGGAGAGGTGCTCCATTCCTCTGATCATTTTTGTGGCCCTCCTCTGGATCTTCTCCAACAGGTCCATGCCCTTCCTGTGCTGACTCCAGAGCTGAGTGCAATACTCCAGGTGTGGTCTCACCAGGGTGGAGTAGAGGGGTAGAATCACCTCCCTCGACCTGCTGGCCATGCTTCTTTTGATGCAGCCTGGGATGCAGTTGGCTTTCCTTTTATTCCTTGCCAAGGAATAAAATTATTACTCTGTGCTAGCCAATAACTTGGGTTTGGCTGTATCAAAGACCCTGTCTCTTCCCTTCTCTCCAGAATTTGAGTATGAACTCTCATCTGAATATGCTCCCTCTGCTGTTAGTTAAGAGAACAGAAAAGCAGGGATAATTCTTGATTATGAAGGCAGTCCAGTTGTTAAAGACACATCACAAGGAGTTGTTTTACCCCATTTGCATTGGGGAGTAGGGAGACCATGGTGAAATACAGGATCATATCAGTGCCATTGCTCTGTCAAGAAAATGCTTTTGTAAGGCTTATGATGACGAAGGAAAAAATAAATGATTAGGTCACATAATCATTCATTTTAAAAGAGACCTTAGAAGTTCATCTCTCAAAAAATCCTGTTCAGAGCTGGGTCAGCACTGAATTTGAACCTAGCTGTTCAGGGCTTAGTCCTTCCAGGTCTTGAAAACCTCCAAGGACGGAGGTTCCATAACCCTTTTGCCACCTTCTTTCAATGCTTAATCATCCTTAAAGGGAATACTCTTCATCCTGTATCATTAAACCCCCTCTTTCAATTTATGACTATTGTCTTTCATTCTCCCACTATGGATCTCTGAAGAGCCCGGATTCATCAACATCTTTATAGGTATCAGAAGGCAGCTATTGGGTCTCCCCAAAGCTTCCCTACTCCAGGCTAAACAATCTCACTTCCCACAGCCTCTTTGCACTCACTCCAGCCCCTTCACCATTTTGGTGGCCTTCCACTAGACTCGCTCAAGTTTACCAACTTCTCCCTTGTATCATTCTTTATTGTGCAGTCTAAGTGCATATACAGAAGTCCCAGCAAACAGTAAGTCTCCCACACAGCCCTGCAGTGAAAGGTATAGAAAAAAATAAAGAAAAATCCAATTCAATATGTGAAAAACAGATGTTAACTACATACCTCTACTGTATTTTCTAAAACTTTTATGAACTTCACAAAGTTCATATTATTTATTGCTAATTAGTTCATCTTCATACTATAAAAAAGGGAATGATTAAAACTGTACAGATAACTTATTTCCTGCTGAGGACAAATAATTGTTACTGAAATTTCAAAATATCATTTTGCTAGTTAGGAAAACTCCAAACTGGAAATAAGAGAAACAGCTACCAAATGATATGAAAATGTGAAAAAAAAAAATATCTAAACTATACTTTGTTTTCCAGTGAAATACAAGAGGAACATAGGGCTGAGTCAAAGAGGAAAAAACTTAGAAATGAAATCTAATAATTGAATCCTGATTTTGATCATGAGATAGTTAGAATAAAAGCCTAAAATCAAGCAAACTTTGTGCTGACTTACACCTTGTTTAGGCAAACTTACCGACCCAATTTGCCAGAACATCTGAATAGTTGCAAAGGTGTAATTTTAAGTGAATTAAATTTAAAATTAGATAGGAGGGGTAACAATTTCAATGAGATAGCCTACTTCTGTTGTTCAGAAATTATCTTATATTCAGTTACCCATAGGGAATAGAAAAGTATTTACAGGGACAATAAGGACATAAGGACAATAAGTCACAACATTTCAGTATTATTTTCAACCATGCCTTTTTCAAGGAAAGATTAGTTAGAAGTTTTCAGCTGTGTCTTTTCTCATGACTACTTTCTGTCATAAGCTTATGCTTCCATGACCACAAGGCTTAGACACTATAATTCCTTCCAAGCACAGTAAAAACAAAGCAGACACAAACGCCAACTTTCCCTTCCTCCTCCCCTTTGAACCCTAGCTCAGTTTTCCCTGCAATATTTTCCTTAAAAAAAAAAAAACAACACAGAAGTGAGACACTTCTTTACGCTAAAGCATTATAAGAATATTTTTTTCTCATGGTGACCTGTACAATCACTACATTGACAAAACTAAAACTAGAGATTATGTCCCAACAATTAGACTACGGAGTATCTTTTTTTTTTTTTATAATGTATTATTTATGTTTTAGCCTGAGAGAGTTACTAAACTGGCTTATTTGCACAAGGAATGAAGAAAAGTCTGAAGCAAAGTAGTATTAATGAATTAATTTTAGGTCAAAGGTTTTAACCTTTCAATATTTCATTTAGTTGTTGATCACATACCAACTCCCAGGAATACAAAGAGGCATCATGGTTGTGACAGTACATAAAGAGTCAACATCATGCTCCTCTTATCCCACTTGAAGTGTTTAAAAGTGCAGAACTAGAAGAAATAGCATCTGTAGAAATAACTGGCTGTTAATTTTCTTCTTGGGGACTTAAGCTTTATCAATTTATTTTACAGTTTGTTCAAGACCACCAGGCATGAGAGGCATTAGCTGAGCTAGAGCAGTCAAAGCTGCAAATGAAGCTGAAAAAGTTTGCAAACAGCAGTAGAAAAGTTACACTGCAGCTTTTATTGTGCAACACAAAACTATCATATCACACATTACAGATAGGCTGCCTTTATCACACTTATGAAAGAGTTTTCTTTAAGCGTTCATAAGACAAAACACAGGAATGCAGACAAGAGTATAATGCATCTAATAAAAGCCTATAGAATAAACTAAAAAAAAGTAAATTAGAATGAAAAATGATTTGTTCATTAGTTAGCTAAGTGAAAGTTTGTAATATTAAAAAAACCCAACTATAATAAAGAACAGCAACACAGTCAAATCAAAATTGTAGGTAGTATAAGTTTTTTCCTCGTTTTTTATATTGACAAACATCCATTCTAATAACTACAGTTTGACAAAATACTCATAGTAAAGTGCTAATGCTCTACTTAAGGTGTTTAATTCATAAAGGGGCCTCAATTATTTTCATCTATTATATTTTCTTTATTCAAAATACCTTGACTGAATGGTTATACACAACATGGAACAGCATGATGGAAAGTCATACTTGGATTATCCATAAAACACTGAAAAATTCCCACTATGAATGAAAAAAATTAGTAACCTTTGCAGATAAATTTAAGTTGTTCCACATTCTGATAAGATCAAGAACAGAGAGGTAAATAATAACTCTTCTAAAACTCTTAACAGAAATAGACTGCTAAACTCTACAAGAGTAATATTTATTTGTCAAAAATACCAAACAACAATTCTCTCCACCCCCATCCCCCCCCAAAAAAAAATCAAACCAGCTGACAAAACACTGAGAGATTGTATTAGTTGATGGTTGTCTATCCCAACTTGCTGGTTTATAGATGATCTTTCTCAACAGTGATAAAAGAACAACAGGTTGTAATTGTCAAGGTTAGCTACAATCCCAGGCTTATGCACAAGGATTATACATCCCAAATTCTCCTCTGCTGGAAAGGTTTTACTTGGCAATAAAAGATTAAAAGCAACAGCCAGGGGCTCAGCTCTAATACCTAAACCTAAAGACATTTTTAAAGCATATACATCTAGAACATACATCTGAGCCTTTTCCCTCTTAGCGTAATCCTCTTAGTGCTCTCTGCACCTCGCTGAACTTTAAGATACAGTATTTTTATTTTCAGAATCTGGTGCCTTTACCCTGAATTTGGATTTAAAGATTCCCTCTTGAAGATATCACATTACACTTTATAATATAGTGTTAATTCCAGATGCATAACTGCTGGATTCTTTCATCCTGTTTTCTAATATGAAAACCACAAAATATAAGCACAAATTCTGTTTTTAAGTTTGTGTTAGCCATTCCTTTCATTTTTAGAATATATTTGCACTAGGAATATTCAAACGTTCCTGATCAAAAAATGGCTGAAACATTAGATCACTGTGAGCAGATAAAATATGAAACCACTGCATAATAAATAAACATTAAGATTACTATTTTGAAAAAAAAAAAAAAAAGCTAAGCATGTTACTATTCTGTTACCAAAATGAAGTTGGGTAAAACTGAAGTCTTCAAGTCAGAGAGGTACTAATCACTTCTAGCTTCTCCTGCACACACCCTTCTTGTGTCCCACCAAGAAAGGGATCTAACAGTTCCAGTGGTGTCTACTGAGTTGTTTACAGTAATGGAGTCAGATCAGGAATTTATGCAAACTGATTGCATTGCAGTGATCTTAGTGGCAAACTGCTGTGTAAAAACCCTCTAACCAAAATTATTTAAATTCTTCTAAGACAAGTCAAGCGGCTTGTCCATTGTTGGGTCAGGAATAGCCAGAGAAGTGAGATAGATATCTGCATCTGAACCAATCCAACTCTATAGCCAATACTGAGAAATAAGCACCCATGAAGTGTAATTCACAAAAGCTATCTAGAAATTTACTTTAGGATGAAATTAATAGCTTTTTATAAATGTATATTCACCTTAATTAAATATAAAGGTAGCCTAGATAACTCAGAGTAGGTAATTACACCATATGGGTTATCAATCCTAGTTCAGTACCTGCTTCTTAGGGATAAATTGCCTCTTGATTTTACATGAGTAAGTTTAATTTGTACCCAAATACTTAAGTATTCACTTATTCATACTCTTGATTTCATAAGCTAATTACTTCTGCATTGAGACCCTTTATGTAAGAAAATCATCATATCAAATTAATATTCTAAAATCTTATATAAATACAATACAAAAATTTGTTTCCAATGTCTTGTCTTTTCCTATAGATACGTTTGACATGCATTCATTTCCAAACCTTACATGAAAACAAATATTATAAAAGTCTTTAGTCCATGGAGGATGTGAATTTATGGTACATCTGTAAAAATGAACAGAACTGTAAGAGTCCTGCCGATCCACAGGCCATGCAAGGAAATATTAAGATCTTAAACTGAAAAAAAAACCAAACAACCAAACCAGGATGGGAGAATCAAATACATAAAATAATTCTTAAGTAACATTAATTTTATATGTTGTAACAAAAAATGAATATACTGACCTTCAACTGTATGTAACAGTTTTTCATATCAGTCCTGGGCAAGCTGTGAAGTACATGCTAGTCTCTACACTAGAAATTTTCTGGCAGTCGTGAACAAGCTTCCAACTAAGAGTAAACAAAGGCAAAGACATTGATTTTCAGAGCTTTAGCAAGAAAGTATTTTCTTAAACAACTGTTTTCTCATATAAGAATCCCAATTTGGGCTCATATTACTATTTAGAAAACAGAATGAAATGTACCAATAAGACATAATTGAAGTGGTTATGATAGTATAACTAATAATAATCAGCATAAAGCTGAAGTAAACTGAAACCATGAAAAAAACAGACAAGTTCCATACCATACTTCCAGTTAAACTGAAACAAAGAAGAAAGAAATTATTGTCTAATTCTGTTTTTTCTCTGTCCCTAGATATAGCATGAAACAGTCTTCAAACTTTTCTAAACAGTCACAGTGATACTAGCTCCAGGGATTATGGGTGCAGTGATGTCCAGACAAATTTTCTCTCTCACCTTTTAACATGTCCACCAAATTGCAAGCTCTAGAGAGGAAGCTGATGATAGCGAAACAGTTTTCTGGCACCACATATCCAGGGGAATACAAGGTTTCCTGCAGGTTTGGAGTTTTTCTGTGAACTTCACTGATGGTCAGGTTTGCCCCCAGTATCAGTAACCAACGTTAAGTAGTATATATTTCATTTCCTGAAGTTTCTACTTTTTCCCTGTGAAAAGTTAATGGTATCCCATACCAATAGAGAAACAGAAATAACATCTGTGCTGCCAAATATTTCTGAGGTTTTTATCATTATAGAATACACTTGGATTCTGTTCCCACACAGAAAAAGCTGTGCATTCTCAGTGAAGTATTGCAAACCTTACTTATGGCACCTTGGCAAAACTGGGCACGGGAGAGATGATGGAAGACTACAACTAAGCTAATGTTGTGACTACTTACTATAGGTGCACATGAACGCTACATTAAATTTTTATAAAAACAGAACTTGCTTGTGCAAACCTCAACTATCCTTCAAAAAGCCAGCCAGTGAGCAAGATAAATTTAGGTTATTATTGTTCTAGATAACAGACTTTCTTGGCTAGTACTTAAAAATCAATATGTACATGTAATAATGAAATATAGATCCTAATTCTGCAAAACAGATACAGTTATGTCTGCTTGGTCTGATCATATAAGCATTCTTCTTAAGTTGAACAAAGCTACTCGTATACTTAATGTTGACTATGGGGAACTTGGGTGTGCAAGCACGTACAGGATCAAGATTATACAGGGGACAATAGTGCACATAAGGCATTAAGAAACTTAAGCAGCTTCTGGTTTAACATATTGGCAATTTTTACTTAAGATACATTTTAGTAAATGTCAAAACAAGTGTCCTTCATTTTTATTTCAATTTCCAGTAAGCACCGAATTGAAATAACCTATTAAACTTTTGCAGGTAGGAATGGAGATGATATACCTATTCCTTGTAGGACACATCCTGTTATAACATGGATGTAATAAATTAACTGATTTTTGTACCTATTGAAATCAGAAAGAACTGATGATAAAGTAATGTTCTGTTACATTGTTATCAATTAGGTCATTTCTAGAGAGATTCACAAGGCTATTTTTGCAATGTGGTTTCCTCCCGCTCCTCACCCCACCCCCCCTTCCTCCACTCTTTCTCTAAGCCCAATTATTTTATTATATCAGATAACTGTGACAAAGCAGGAATTAATGCACTTGTCACATCCAATCAGCAGATAAACGTTAGTATTCAGAAAAGTTTTATAAATTGGAATACCACTGTTTTCAGCTGCAGTCGCTCTGTCAAAGATCAACCTCAGAACACAATTTAAGGGAGGCCTGGAAATAGAAATAACATCAAAGTTGACCTTTGAGTAAAATCAAACAGCTGTAAAGCCAGTAATGAGATTATATATACATAGGCAGTAAGCATAGCAATGAATGTTCAGCAGAATGAATTAGGAAAGGAAATACTAACACCTATACTGTATTTTTATGTTGGACAGGAAACTAACCACCTACCAGCCACTTGCTGGTATTTGTTCAGGTACTTCCACCTTAGACAGTAATTCTCTCAGCAGACAGCTTTTTGTTTTTTTTAACCTATGGATTATAGGGAAAGTTTCAATGTGATTGGTATCTTAGTACTAGATTTTATACTGGCACAAATAAGAACTGTTCGGAAACAAAAAGATTTGAACAATATGACTGTCTTTACACTGATGATAAAGGATGTGGCTGGTTACTGTTCATGATTTACAAGCATCATAAATGCCTTTAGAAGAAATATTAGGAAATTTTGCATATTTTAATATTATTTACCTGAACTATAATGATGAAGTATACATTGAAGACTATTACTGGTAGATGATCTATTATACAGTTATGTATCTGGAAGCATTCAAACTGTTAGAAAATAAAAGCAGGAAAAAAGTTTTGTTTTTTTTTTTTTTAATAAAGGATATTGTAAGAGAATTCTAAAAATTCATTGATTATTTGCAGATATGTGTGACAGCTAGGATAAGTATTATTCAGACAAATTAGAAATAAATAATTTTGTAGGTGTTTTCTTTCAACATCTTACACTATGTACACTTTATAGTATTTTGCACATAAATGGCTTCCACTACACCAGCATTTATCCTCCTGTTGTCAATTTGGGCATTTCAGGCAGACAATCAGTAACCAAGGTTAACAGTTTGGGGGCTTCTTGGTTTTTTTGGGACTAGGCTTTTTGTTCGTTTTTAAATCCTCTTTTTTTCCCCTGGGTATATTCACTCTGTTTTACTGCAGGGGTATTGAGACAGCAGCTCAATTTAAAAAAACAAACACTTAATTAACTCTGGTGAAATTAGGCAGTATTGGTTGTCAGTTTGGCTTTATAAAACAGAACTCCTTAACGGATTAAAATACAACTTCATAGCACAGTAAAAGAAATGCACACCAAAATATGTTAAATAAAAATTTATAAACTGTATAAAAAGCACATTATTTGCAAAATGTATTACTGTTCTTTAAGGAAATCTATCACAGATGGGGGACAGTAAAACTACTTTTGAAATCATTATTAATAATCATGTAATAGTCCATTTTCCATTAAATTATGAACTAGCATGTTTTATTGGTTTAAAGCTGGTCATTTGAGTATGGGTACAAGGATAGGCAAAGTAGTAATTTTCTGATATATGAAATACAGTCAAACTGGCTTATATAAAGTAAGAAGATAAAATAAAAAGAATAACATGTTTCAGTTAGAATCTTTTCTGAACAATGACTGGAAGACTTGCCATTGAGTATTTTTTAGCTTATTCCCCAATTTTAATCGATTCTAAATTTACCTAGAAAGTTACCAAACATAGATTTAGCACAGGCATTTTTGAAAATCAATTAGCTTGATCACTGGTGCAGTCAGACATCCAGATCACAGCCAGACTTTTGAATGTAACTCGTTGCATAAGGATTTAGACAGGTGCCTAGTAGCTTTTTCAGAAGTGCATAGTCACTTAACACATTTAAATTAATCATATGTAAGCATTTGAAGGTGATTCTCAAAAAATCCAGCAAGTGTCTGACCTCACCTTCTAGTACCTAAAACCCCTTAATTGTCAGTGTCCCATTTTCATTTAAATGGAATACTCCACAAAATTATTTAATTTACTTCACTAGTTCTTCTGCATCCTGAACTCGTTTTCATCCAAGATTTTACGAAATTAACCTAGATTATTCTTCATTTTAATTTCACTTCTGAGTAACAATAGAGGTAATTAGAGATTTAGTATATGATGCTACTCTAATCTAAGAATGCATTTTATATATTCCAGCCAAAATGTGGTTAAATAGTTTCAAGGCTGATAAAAATATACATTTAAGAAACTAGTATGAGGAAAAATACGTGTGTTAAAAAATAATTTAAATCTATTTTAACATGGAAAATTGAAAAAAGATTTTATTGCTGTATGGCAGAAACAACATTCAAATCCATGTACAAAGCTTTCTTGACAATTCATAAGTCACGCTTTTACTGTAAAACAACACAGTCCTAGCTTTCTGAAGCTACTTATGTTCCAGTAAGACAGATTTTTTCTCTCAGGATATGAAGGATATTCAACTATCGTGATATTAAACAAAAGCCATATAACTAAAATCATCTTTCACTATTCCACTAACATACCACTTTCTTACATTTGTAATGATTTAAAGATATTTTTAATGAAAAACTATTACAAAACCAAACCCTAGTTTCTATCTGCTCATAATTTTAACAGTTTTTGTAAATCAGATTAGAGAATCTTAATAAGAAAAAAAATCCTAAAATGCCAATGCAAACAACAATGAATTTATGAGTCTTCAGAGCTAGTTCTAGAAGTTTCCTGACAATGTGTATAACTTCACAATACTTCAACATGATCAAAGCAGGTAAGACAGCAATGGATTGATAGTGCATATGTAGTTAGTGCATACATAGTTTTCATTAGGAAATCAATAATTCTATGCCAAAAAAAAGAAAAAGATTTATCTAAGGAATTAAACACCCACCAGCCATGATGAGGGTGTAACACCGCTTGGATGTATCCTGAGGAAGAAAAAGAAAGGAAAAAGAAAGCTTTGGTAGGCCAATCTTTATAAAGCTTTACCAATTTAGGTTTCTTTCTACTCTTATTGGTGCTTAAGAGGTTAAGACTTTATTTGTGAAAACAGAGAGAGATAGCAGGGAATCATGTTGTCTGCAGCTTCCTAAGTCTTGCTTAAGATCCTTTTCAATTACCATCCATTTCTCCTTTAAAAAGGGACAAAAAAATAGAGGAGTGGAAACAGGTCAGGGCAGTCTGTGACAATGACAGTGTGATGGGCTTGGACCCCCTGTGGTGTTTCCATCTGCTATCATTAAGGTGACTATTCAGACATGAAAAAATCCCTCTTGCTGTGCTGACAGGCAGACATCAAGAACTATGACAAGGCATTAAGACAGAAAGTAGAGACAGAGATGTCATATTCCACAAACAATCCTGCCTCAAACAAGACCTCTAAAATTTTATTGGAATTTAAAATAAAAATCAAAGGGCTTTTACCTGGAGGTTATCAAACTTCCCTTCGTATTAGTTTGACAACGAAGACAGCCACAAACACTTAGCTCCTACCTGCAGTCTCTACCATAAGAAATCCAATTAAAAAAAAAAATTATTGAAGAGCGGGCAAAAAAAAAAAATGGAGTTTTAATTTATTTAATTCTGATTTATTTGTAAATCATCAAAAAGCTGAGCAGGAAGACGGTTAAGCTCTGAAGTTTTTCTCAAATGGCGCTGACAAAAATGCAAAAGAATAAACTAAGAAGGCGAACACCTAAGAGAAACCGGTTTTACTCCCTAGCCAGCGAAGCCCAGCCGAACGGCAATGAAATTCAGGCGCAATGCTAAAAGGCGTGCGAACCGGGCGCGGCGCTGGAAGGCCGTTAGCCGGCAGGGGGGGCGGCAGGACCGCCGCCAGGCCCACCGCGGCAGCGCCGAGCCCTCGGCTCCCGTCCGCGAAAAGGCTATAAGGCTGTCTCGTCCCCACGCGAGAAACTGTTTTGCTCGTGTTCGTGCCGAGCTCGCTCAGCTTTTCGCAGAAGAGCTCCTCTCCTTCCTGCTGAACCCTAGGTGATCAATAGTTTGACAACAATATCGCAAGCTTCATTTAACAATTTCCAATGGTGGCTCTTAACTTGCCCTACCCAGAGCAGCCTTGATTCCAGCGCCTGGGAGTCCCAGTCTCCTTTCTCAGGAGCTGATTCATACGGTCATTGCAAAAGGTATTTCATTTTTAGACCACGCTTCCCTCAGCGGCATCTGGCTCTCCAGCATGTAGCACCAATACACAGCTCGCCATTCCATCACACTGTAAAGACGATTCTGAATCTCAAGTCCTCTTTTTTTTGCCATTCTTCTGACTAAAAAACAATTTCTCTGTAAATACTAACTCTTGAAGCATGGTTACTTCTCCTTCTCTTCAGTCTCAGTTCTGGTGCAAAGTCTTATCTCTCTTTCTGCTTTACATACTCCCATGCTTTTGTTCCCAAACCCTTCGCATCTTCACCTGTGACAGCATAACTGTTTTTGTAGCCATGTGATGAATCAAGATGGAAAACTGATCCTTTTTTTCCTCAAATAAGGGAAAAGAGGGCCTTAATATGTGCATGAAGTGCCAAGGACAGGGACTACTTAAAGAGATTTTTCACCAGAAGAAACATTTATGTATGTAGCCATGTCCGTCTTACCTACTCACAATCTGATTTACCACTTCTTTAAATCGCCTTTTGGTCATACCTAGTGCATGCTAAGGAAGGGGAAGACAGCCAGATAGAGCAATAGATAAAATTGATACATTACGTAAAGTTCCCATTTGAGCTCAAGAATTCTGTGTGTGGGTACGTGCACACATACATATGTGGAGGCTTCCATATTTTTAAATAATGCCGGTACGTGATGGTGGGAAACTAAATACTGAAGGGGAACACTAGACACCAAATGAAGTTTTCCACACTGTTATACCAATTGCCTTGATATTCTGATACCTATGAATTAATGAATATTAATCAGTTCAAATCAATCTTTGAAGTAACTAGCAAGTACTTATGGAAAGATAAAGATAATATCCTAATAGTTGACGTTACATTTATCATTCATTTAATATCTTACATGCTTGTTCAACAGTCTGTAGCAGTACGAAGATGTATTTTATTATTTGAAATCTCAGGTTTTCTATAAACATGTTTATAAGTTTATTTGAACCACTAATTTACATATCAGAAATATACATGGAAGAAAGTGAAAAAACTATGGATAATGCATTTTCCTCCATTTGGTTACAGCAGGAATGGAGGCATGATGGTTTAAATTTCAGTAACTACTACAGCTATTTCAGCCACCAGTTAAAGAGGAATTCTTGCTTCATTTAGAATAAATGAGATTTTTAAAAGTTGTCATCTAGTCTAAACTACTTGTTTAGGATTTTTCTATAATCTACAGGATGAGATTGGCACCCACCTGAGCCAATTCACACTGGGTTTATCCTAAACAAGACCTTTTGCATCATCTCTCTCTCCCCCTTGAGAACATAAACAGCTTCACCAACTAGCTTATGTTAGGTACATCATTGCTGTTAGCAAAGACTAAAAGCCAACCAGCCATTAGAGTCTCTTAAATAAGGGGGACTGGAGCACAAATTTCAGTGCAATAATTTTTTGCATGTAGATTATGCATTTTGATTATAATGAAAACATTGGAATAACAAGACATATATGCTACACATTAAATACAGAACCCACAATCATGGCTGCCCATATATCTTATTATCAAATAACGAGGAGCTTTTGCCTTTGAAGTATCCATGCAAGGCACATCTGTGCCTCACCCTTCCTCATCTTTCCACCAGTTGAGCTTATCTGACACTATTCAAGTCTCCCATCCTCAAGAAACTCACAACAGGCTCTCATGCATCCTGCAACACATTTTGACATGGAGAAAATGAAGTCAGGAAACAAGCCCAAGGTAAATCTAGGCAGTATCTATAGGAATACGCTGTGCTAAACAACAAAACAACTCACCTGTATAAGAAAAATCTATAAGAACTAGACTTCTTCCACCATCTTAATCAAGACTATTCCAATTATAAATCCTTTCTCTAATGTTTGAAATAGCAAACTTCTCCACTGATGGCCACATGCCTGAAGATTGGGGCCATGAAAATCCTGAACATTATACTTAAGCAGTAACAGAGATAGACGTCTTAAATCTCACTGGAATTTTGGAACCATTGAGACGGAAGGCCACTGAAACTTTATCAGCCAGCACTTAGAGGCAAAGGTCTGCAAGCCTTACACATCTTGACTGAGCTGGGACCACAACCATGTTCCCTTAACTCTAGCAGGTAGCTTACCAAGGTTGCCACTGGGACCTGAGCTGAAGAGGACTGGAATGTTAAGCAGGTTGCTTAAACCTCCCAAGGCATATCAAATTCATTATTGTATTCCTGAACAAGGCGAGTGAAAAGAAGCGAAGAGGAGGGAGAAAGAAAAGATTTCCTAATTATACATATGGGAGGAGAAATAACTCCCCAGTGGGAGGAGGTACGGGATTGCCAAATGCCTTCTTGTCTCTCTGCTAGATAAAGCATACTTCTTCCACTGTGAATCTAGTATTGAAGATGTTAAGCATTAAAAAGCTAAGAAAAGGAAGAGTTTGTACAAACAGTGAGAGGAAATCAAGGGTATGTCAATAAAAGCAAATATACAATATACCAGCAAGGAAATTTACAGGGAAAGATAGAGCATGTTACATACAGAATAGTAAAGAAGCTGACATGAACTTCAAGAAACCATCAAGAAAAGATCAAAGTGTAAATAAGATCATAGGGGTCCTTTTTTATTTTTACAACTTGTTTTATGTGCCTTTTATGTGTGGAGGAAATAAATAAATAATCTTTCGTTTGAACTTTAATCAACTCACAGATTCCAGGAACAAAAGGGCTTATAGGTAGCAATCCCTGTTGTTTCAACAAGAGAAACAAGGGGTTCCATCCCCAGAGACCCCTACAGTAAAATGTGGGTTCATTCATCTACAAATAATGTGGGTTTCATTGACACTGAGTGGTGCATTGACTCTCTCTATAAAGGAATGTTTAATCTAGCAGACAAAAGTAGAACAAATCAGGCATAATTTGAAAAACAAAGCAGCATGTATTTGTTTTGGTTGTTTTGGTTTTTTTTTTTTTTAAATAAGTATGTAGTAATACAATGGATTCTTTAATACACAGAAGCTGTAAAGTGACTGGTATCTTTGCAAGGGAAGGAGTGTACACCAAGTAAGCATTAAGAATTACATAGGAATCACCGGGCAAAATTCTGAGCACAGCCACCTTGGTTTTCTGCTCTCAGAATTGAGATTCTGGGAATGATGAACAGTATCTTAGAGCATCTTCATATGAAAAGTATCTTTATTCATGAAAATACCTTAACAACATCACATCATAGGCACACTGTGTAGAGGTAGTCACATACTCTAGCCAAAAAGACAGCACAATTTATGATTTAATAGTCTCTAAGCTATTTGCGACTGCCCTTGACCCAAGACATAATAACCATTTGAGAGCTCTTAGTATATTTCTGTTCAGTGTGAAACAGGTCTGTCTAGAGTGTGCAGACCTTAACATCATCATCCTCAGTCCCAGAAAACCCAGCTGCTCTTGGCAGTCAATGGTAGTAGCAATCCAGCACATAGTGTTGTGTGTCATGCAACATGACTTCAGTCAGATCTACTTAAAAAAAAAAAAAGCCTGACACTAATGGCTTGCAAGAATAGACTTCCACTGTCTCCAGTATTGATGGTAAGATGAAGACCAGTGACAGGAACTGATCAATGGTGAAACATTGACAGAAAAGAAGTTACTTTGTATTAGACTAATTGAATTTATGACAGATACACAGTTTCACAGAATAATCTCCCCTGAAGCAGTTCTTGGATTAGTCAAAAATAAAAAGACAATTTGTGGATGAAAATATTTCACCTCAGACAGGTTCTTCTTATGTCCACTTTGGACATAAAGATAGCACTAATGGTAAAGCTCTTAATGGTTAATCTTAATAATTTAGAGAAATAAAACTGAACTACAGAAGTAAGGCGCATAAGCCAAGAACCTTCACTCAAAAAAGTAATGGAAGTACTAATCAACTATTCTACAAAACCACTGTATCAGTCTATCCCTGGATTTCTACTGAGTAGAAGTGTTCTGCCATAAACAAAAATGAAGGGACAAGCAGAAGGAAACAAAAAGCCCCTCCCTTGGGGAAGGAACAAAGAGCACAAGACACCACAAACAAAAGGTATTTTAAAAGTAGCAGCTACATGTTCTTTCCAATGTCACAACATTTTTGTGGAATTCAGCAAGGAGCTGCTTTAAACACATACTTTATGATATATTTATTAGATTATTTTTCCCCTCCCAACAGATCTCAGTGTACTTTTTTTCCACGATGTCACATGTCAGTTTTCAGTTTGAGTAACAAATTAGTATTTTGACCTGGCTAAAATAAATATTCCTATGGACATCTGATTCTGAAGGAGAAGAATGATGTATGAAATGGAACTACTGATAAAAAGGACATTCAAAACTAGTTTATATAGGAAATTGGATATAGCCCTGAATGCTATTTAAAAACAAATTTCCCACAAATTTTTGTGGTTTGCCAGAAATTATTGCCACTGAATAACACTCTCTCAGAAATAAAAAGAAAAAAAAAAAGAGAAAAATTTGTCACTAGCTTAAAGAGATTTTCAATAAAGAGCTCCAGGAATAGAGCCAGCTTCTACCAGCTGCTTTCAAAGCAGATGAATTTTCAACATATAACAAGAATGATCACTAGTTAGCTTTTACAGATGATGGCATTTCATTGATGCCAGAGCAATTTGATTCAAATTTTAATTCTTTAATGGATCCATTAAATCCATTTTTTCAGTAGTCATACTTGCACATAGGTCAGATTGGCAGTAGATTCTATCAGGCTTCCCTGGAGCCAGACTATTTTACTGATATAACAACGAACTCCAGATTAAGGAAAGACACCTACATACAGAAAATGTGGAAATTTACACAGCAACTGCAGTCTGACCAACTTTGTGAATGTATTGACAATGAATCTGTAGTTTAAAGACCTCTCTGCACAAGCATTGGGCTACAGAATATGGACTATCAGAACTACCCTATAAATTAATGTTCCTATCAAATTGCAAGTATTATAGTTATCATGAAGTGTAAATCATTTGTCACTTCTGTGAAAGCGGTAGCCAGAAGAGAACAAAAGAAATGCAATTATTTTCAAAACTAAGCTTGTTCATATGGATACAAAGTTCAAATTAAAGTGATATAAAATAACCATCTGGTTAGACAAGGAATAGAATAAAGAGATTTTGTACATGTTGTTTTCACCAAAAAATATGCTGGCTATGTAAGGAATGAGCTAAAATAACATGTCAGGAGATAAATCAGTTGCTCTTTCACTCTAAGTCACGTTGATAGAAGCTAAGCCCATTATGTTCATTAACTACCTATGGACTAGAAATGCCAGCATAAGCTTGTATGAGCACTTGGGTTCTACTGCCACTTGTCCTCTGAGACTTCTTCCTGCACATCGGTGTTACGATTGTATCTCAGATGTCTGAGCACAGCAAGTCCTGGATCTCTACCTGGCAAGTGTCCAATTGCACAAGGGATATTGCTACCACTCTGATGTGGGAAGGGCCCTATATATTAATCCCCTGTGGTAGCCTTAGTGGTCACCAGTGAAAGCTGTAAAAGCCCAATTCTTCTGAGTGAAAGCCTGAAATCATTTAATTCTGAACAATCTAATAGTTGAATTAAAAGTGGACATTTACTTACTCTTTTCATAATAGCTCTGGATTGATTCTCAGAGTAATTTTCCCATTTATTTTTCATTAATCAAGTAGTAATTCTCATGTGCCTTATCTTCATGTACCTGAAAAACAAATAAATGCAAGTTAAAGATGTAAAATAAAACAACAATCAACTTTCAGTAATCATTTGGATGCATCTATATTAGCGTTTCAGTTTAGACCTAGAGAAGCATCTTTGAGGCAGATCTCCCAGCCATCCTCACTTCCCACATTTTATTTCATCCCACAGTCTTGGAACATGGAATTGGATTCCTTTTGCATGAAGCTAAACAGAACATTGCACTGCAGCAACACACCTGATGTTCTCCAATCATAAATAAAGCATTCAGCCTACAGACCACACAGGACCTAATTAAGTAAAACCCACCAAGTTGCATTTACAGCATTTGCAAGACCATAAGCATTCACTCATTTGCTCTCCAGAGCTGCTGTGTCACAGTATTTGCTAGTCATAGACACTGTCTGTGAAACTCCTGGCATTTCTCTGACACTTTTTGCCTTAAAATATTCAGTTCACTTAAAAAGTACTACACTACTGTATGAAAAATACAGTATAAAGGGACTTCTTGTTTATAAGATAGTGTAGTCCATTGTTGTTCATAGTCTTACATAAAATTTTCTAAAGTATCTCAGTTACATAAAGCCTAACATTCATTAAAAGTTTGCACAATATCTGTCCTGTACTTTGTGTTTTGGCCTCTGAGCAACTATTTCTCTTTCATATGAAAAACCTTCATATATTTTTTTCAGCAAAACAACTCCAGCAATGCAAGGCCAACACAAACTTCAGGGCTTTCTCTATATGAGTTCCATGCTTCATATATCAGCATATAAATGCTGACACCTTTTTACGTGTCCTATAGGTAAGGATCTCCCATGAGATCAATTCCAAGTAGCCTCTAGTGCATGATGTTGATTAGCGCCGTGTACGGCATTGACTTCCATAACTCCAATCCTCAGAAAATTCATGCCGGCTGCCAGACCTGAAGCTAACAGGGTCATGCTACTGGACAACACAGGGCCCACAGTAGTTCCACTTCCAGCACAACTAAAACAACTGTTAAAAAGCTCTACCAAGTCTAACAGTAGGTGTTACACCAAGGGCCGTTGAGCAGTATGTGTTTCCTATATTACAGCCAAAACAACTTTTGACCCAGTTGAAGAGACACAGAGAGATACAAAAACTAAAAAGATGGACCTGTGATTTACTGCACTTTGCAGAACCAATGCAAAGATCAGCTCTTAAAAAAAAAAAAAAAAATAGAGGACTTCTGGATTTCACTGAATTTTAGAGTTGGAAGGGACCATAAAGATCATCTAGTCCAACTCCCCTGCTGAAGCAGGATTGCCCAGACCATGTCAGAGCACGTTACTCAGGACTGCATCCAGGCGGGTCTTGAAAATCTCCAGAGACGGGGACTTCCACAACCTCCCTGGGCAGCCTGTTCCAGTGCTCTGTCACCCTCACCGTAAAGTTTCTTCTCATATTTGAGTGGAACCTCCTATGTTCCAGCTTGTGCCCGTTGCCCCTCATCCTCTCACTGGCAACCACTGAAAAGAGTCTGGCTCCCTCCTCCTTCAACCCACCCTTCAGATACTTATAGGCATTCATAAGGTCTCCCCTCAGCCTTCTCTTCTCCAGGCTAAAGAGTCCCAGCTCTCTCAGCCTTTCCTCATAAGGGAGATGCTCCAATCCTTGAATCATCCTCGTTGCCCTTCGCTGGACTCTTTCCAGTAGTTCCCTGTCCCTCTTGAATTGGGGAGCCCAGAACTGGATGCAGTATTCCAGTTGTGGCCTCACCAGTGCAGAGTATAGGGGGAGAATGACTTCCCTCGACCTACTAGCCACACTCTTCCTTATGCAGCCCAGGATTCCATTGGCCTTCCTGGCCATAAGAGCACACTGCTTGCTCATTGTCATTTTTCTGTCTACCAGGACCCCCAGATCTTTGTCTTCAAAACTTGATTCCAGCAGGTCCACACCTAACCTGTATTGGTGCCTAACATTCTTCTTCCCCAGGTGCAGGACCCTACACTTTTCCCTGTTGAACCTCATGAGGTTCTTCCTTGCTCAGCTCTCCAGCCTGTCCAGGTCTCACTGGATGGCAGCACGGCCCTCCGGGGTGTCAGCCACCCCTCCCAGTTTGGTGTCATCAGCAAACTTGCTGAGGATACACTCGGTCCCCTCGTCCAGGTCGCTGATGAATATGTTGAACAGACGGCTTGAAGCAAACCACTTAAGTCAAATACGACTAGGCCATTGCTAAAAGTGATTCACATTCAGAGAGCTCTACATTTAAGGCGATTCTTTTAAGAGAGGGGAAGCAGATATTTATTCATTCCTACTGATTTAAACGTTCCTTTCTACATCCGCATTTTCCTTTCATATTGCAGCATCTGCTAAGAACAAAGATTAGATAAAAGTGAATCCATATACTGCTAGACAGATCTTTAGACTATTTTCTATATTTTTTAATGAACACATGGTACAAGAACAAAAATCCAGATTTTTTTTTTTTACATGTCCTTTTTGATTCAGAAGAAAATTTAAATTCTTAACGTGGTCTTTAGAACACCCCTAATCCAGAGCATAACTATGTGATTAATCGCATTCTTCCAGAAAAAATTGGTTTAAAGTAAAACTTGTTTAAGGGCCGGGTTGAGAAAGTTCTCTGAAAAAGGTCTGTATGTAAATGACAACTAGTTAAAGATCAAAGTCCTAGAATTCATGTTTTAATGTTTCTTTAACAAAAACTACAACCTAACTTCAATCAACTCAAGTAAACCAGTTTACCTAGTTGTTAGGAACAAATAAAAAAGCTGCCATCTACGGCTTCCAGTTCTCATGAGTCTTTATTCAATTTGCAGTGCTGCCAGCACACTGAGGGGTTACCTAGAAGTGGTGCAACAGAAAGTTTCCATACTTGATGCAATACAACTCAAAACAGATACACAGACCATCCATAAAGTTTCTCTAAAGAATAGAGTGAGAATTCAAGCCTAAGCCTAAAGAATAGTTTAAAAATCTTCCAACATATTTAAGAACTGGAAAGTATGAAAATGGGATACGGATGATTTCTTGTTTGTTGTTTTAAGTACACACTACACACAAATCTATGTACACACATTTGTTACGTGCATATGTGTTTGATGTAAGCAATAAAAAAAATAGATTGGAAAAACTGAAATCTGCTTTTAACTGAAAGTCTAGATTCTTTCATCTATATGCTCCAAGTTGAACGTTTCGCTGGTAACCTGTGAGGAGAATCAGGCCATAGGTGAGAAACACTAATCAAGATGTATAATCAATGCATAATTCCATCAATGAAATAATGTCATCTCTTGATGAAAAATGGCAGATAACCAGTGCAAAGCTTGCTACATAAACAGCTACAAATTTTGGTAGCATAATATCAGGTGACACTTGGGTGTTTGAAATTCACCAAAACCAGCAGAATACACTGAAATTTGTCATTTTTAGCATTTCTGTATGTATGCAGCTAGAATTATCCTTTAATGTCATACAAAAGAAAATACTTCACATGCAAATCAGAGCTAAACAACCTTAGTCTACAAACCAGGACCTATATTCCCTGTAGACATATGACATAATATCTTGGAATTCTACAGAAGCAGGCACTGGCACTTAAGAATAACGTAACCTGTGAGTGCAAGCACAGAAGGATTAAAGCAAGCTGTGCTGCACAGCACTTATGACATGAACGCACTCCGTGTTGTGCTCTTCATTCATCTCAGTCTTTTTTTTTTTTTTAAGCCACAGAATATGCTTTTTACCTACAGTATGGTTTTGTTAGATATGATTTAATTAGGAGTCAGTCTGCATATCTGCAACGCTTGATTTAATGATAATTTAAGATGGATAGCCAGATGTGTTGGCATCATGGCAGTGGTTAGACAAGTATTTAAAATGTGCTGGAGGGGAGGGTGGGGGGAATGCACAATGAAACAAACTTTTCACCCTGCATCTATTTTGCAACGTAATAAGAAAAAAAACATGAACCAGAGAACAACGAAATTAAAAGCAACCATAGAATCAGAGGTCAAAATTGCATGAAAAACAATAAATAAGCATCTCCCTTAACAACTCAGCTCTATGTGCAACCACATTTCCTCCCTCGCCCCCCCCCCCTTTTTTTTTTTTTTTAATTAAACAGCAGATACTGAGCTGTTAACCACATGAATAATCCTTATATGGGACTTGTAAGGAAATGTTCTTAATTTCTATGGAGGCAGTGGAAAAAAAAAATTTCAGAAAAAGTGTTGAAAAAAATACGTTAAGATTCACTGTTACAGCATACAAGTCTGTTGGAAAAGATTTAGAACTGAAATATATTTGAAGTACAGTTCTGATTGAACATAAGCATATATATATGAAGCTTCAAACAAAAGCTATTCAAGCCCTACTATCGCTCATACTAAAGTCAATAGCAGAGTTTTATTGTGATCTATGATTAAGTTAGCAAGTGCAGTGCTGATGCCTTTGTGGAATATATTTGATTCAATCTAGCCTTCTTATGCATAATGTGAAAATATATTTGAGCATATTACAATGTATCCATCATCAGTACCTCAAGAGAGTACAGTCCTAAAATAAAAGTCAATAGCGTTGCTTGAAATCATCCACAGGAAAAACCCACCATCAAATCTTCTGAAGACTAAAATAGTTCATGAAAACAAAGAAGTGAACAAGAAGTTTCTGCCTGGAGTTTCCTGTTGAAAGTTACTCGTTACTCTCCTTATGCAGTTTTGAGATTAGAAGTACTCTACCTGACCAAAAAAAAAAAAAAAAGAGCTTTTGACAGAAAGAGTTAAAATTTTCATAAGAATGTTTACTCAGTCCAGGTGTAACACAGAGGTACACTAAAGACAGCAGTCACCCCAAACCTAAAAAAAAAAATAACTGAAGGATTTTTTTTTTTTTTTCCCAAAAAAGCCACAGAAGACTAACTTACACAAGATGGCAATTATCTTTACAACAGAAGATATTGGAAGCTTAGGCATCTAACAAGCAAATATTGCTCTTAAAATGTAATAAAAATAAAATTAGATTATTTTCAGTGATATATTTCAAGTTAGGAAAAACATTTCTGTAACTCTCAAAATCATATAACTTATTAGACAAGAAGGATATCTAGGTAGTGCTAAAAACGTATTCTTTCAAATATTTAGTAACAGTTATGGACTGAAAACATACACCTGTGGTATTTGATAAAATGCCTGCCCACAAGACAGTTCCACCACACAAGGAGGTGGAACCAGCTTACTTTCACCATACTATGGTTTCCCTGAAAAATTATACTGCTTTAAGAGAGTACCCAAAATACCTAAAGCTGCCTCACTCACAAGTTCCATAATTTCCAGTAGCCGTGTAAAAAAAAAAAAACCTCAAAACAACAAAAAACAAGCTCACACTTTTCATTTAGTTTCCAGCAACACCTAGAGCCCCACCTACAATAAGCATGCAGAAATACTGCAATTCCTGAGGCACCAGGTGCCCTGATTCTTGCCTAAGATCACAAGACATTGGGAACAGCTGCAGAAAATCAAAAGATTGCACAGTATAAACCTGAATGATACAAGGTCAAAACTTACTTTCTTAATGTTCAGCTCTGGAAAATATAGAAGTTAACTACATATGTGTATATTGATAGGCAAGTATTTAAGCTTCAGCCAGCAGTTCCTTCTGAACGTCTCTGAAGAACAAAGGGTGATTAGAGATTTGGTTTAGTTGCAACAAATAGCCAAATGGGAAAGCATAGGTCTAATTCACAGCCTGTACTGCTGTGTAGGTACAATGTTCCATCACTTCCCAAGCACACAGAGAACCAAAGCAAACTAAATAACAAGATTTTTAACTTCAGCATCTGCAAGCTCTAGCCCTCAAAACTAATTGTTCCCAGGCTAGTCCTGCCACGCACCATCAGTTTTCCTCATTCTCATTTAAAAGCTTCTTAATGCAGAATACGGAAAAAACCTAAACCCAACTGGGATTGATTTTAATTTTGAGAAACACCTCACATTCTATTTCATTCTCTATTACAGTTTGGATAGGGCATCATGGTCAGAAATAAAGAGGTTCTCTTCATTTTCTGAATATTCAGTATTAAACATGAGTCTCTGCAATATCTCCCCACTGATGTACAACTGAGCTATATGTGCTTTCTAGAGCCTTTGCCAGAAACAGCTGTCAAATGACACCAGCACAATTTTTACCTACATAATACTTCTTGCTTTTTTCTCTGACAAAGAAGTGAAAAATATGAAGGTTTTTTTCCAAAGCAAAGTCAGAAATTACCACAGCTTATAATATAGCAGAATGCCATAATACGAAAAGGAAAAATTCCACGTTTAAAACTAGGCTTTCCTGAAAAAACAGATCATATGGTAAGTTGATTTCTTGAGTGATAGCAATTAAATCTATGGGTTTCCTGTAGATGTAGAACAGACCCACAGTACTCACGGGTACAGCTCGGTATAGGAAACAATAAATATCTGAAACCTGGGTATTCACCCGCTTTCTTTCTGGGAAAGAGTGAAGAAAGAAAGAAGATAATCAGCTGCGTTGTTAGTGTAACAGAGTTCAAGAAACAAGATTTAGAGTTATCGTTATACCAACAAAACTGCTGAAACAAGTAAGGACAGGCTAAGCTGAAAAAAGTTAAGACAGCAAGTTCCAGTGTGTTTCTAAGCTGTTCGTGAAGTTGTCCCAAGCCCAGGAAATTGCTCCTATTCTCTTCATTTGAGCTTGTTAGACCCCATAACAGGTACCTAACACTCTCCTAGGCACTGTGAAGCTAACATTGCTGTGTGAAAGTCATCCTGAATTATTTTAGTTTGCACATGGCTATCCAGTAGGTCAAAGTGGATATCCACATCCATGTCTAAAGAGGATATGCTACTGATCAGAATTTCTTAGAATATTTGTCTGTGAAAGTAAGGTTGAGTATAGCTTAGAACAGACATATCAAGTGTATTTTCCCAGATCTATTAATATATTTTCTCATGAATGCTATAGATCTTCAAGCCATTCTGTTAAGATTTTTAATGTTCCAGGAAATTCTGCTAGAAAGTACTGTTTAATTTCATGAAATTTAACTTTAAAAAAAAAAAAGGAGTTTAGGTGCATATCTATTCTGTTCATTTATTTTCAAAACTAATTAGTGAAACAAATTGACAATTTCTATTTATTTTAACAGCTTTGTTTCAGGTTAAAGACTATTACAAACCAGCTCTAGGCCCCTGCCCATAAGAAACACTCTATTGAACAAATACATTTCAGAATTCATAGAGGCATATACAATATCACCAAGACCAAACCACGATTTTTTCAACCATCAAAAAAACCCAACTCTTGAAACATACCACACTGCAGATACAGATCCTGCAACTTCTGCTCGTAGAATGCTCTGTTATGTATAGATACAGATACAAAACACACACTAGTGTTCCTGCTTAGCCTGTAATAGTGGAGCAGGTTTAGAGGGATGACCTCTATAGCTTTAGGCAGCTGCTTGTAATTCATCAATCAGCTTCTTCACCTGAGTGCTTAAATTACAACAGGTACTAGAAAGAGCTGATGTTGATGTCATCACACATACCAGATTTTCCCTCCCAAACCTATAGAAAGTATGGGCATTTTACTGTTCCAAGTTGGGTAGGACATATAATACCTATGTGTAGCTTCTATCTATCAACCTATTTCTAATACAGATGTATAGGTGCGTTTTTATGCCTCTAGAGAAAAAGAACCACACACAAGAGGGGCAAATGCAAGGAATAAACAGTTCCCCCCCTGTTTTTTTCATTTTATAGACAACCACATGAACCACCAGTAATTATACACTTACAATGACCTTTAATAACTAGGGGGGGAAAAAAAATTATTTCCATAATTGGTAATTTACAAACTCTGTATTCAAAAAAAATGGCATACCTTAAAATAAAAAAGGACTACAACTCCCAGAGGTTATATGTAGAAACTATACATATTTCTTTGAATACATTTAGCACATATTCTTTCAGTTATCATTAAAATATTTTCAATATGTTTGTACACATTTCATGCTATATTTTCATTACTATAAGAACCATAAATTTTTTTAATGAACTTGGGAAGGACAAGAGAGTATCTCAAATCAAGGAAGTATAGAAGATATCTAAATGAAGTCAAAATCATCCCTGCCATGTGTTCAAAAATCAAGATTATCCTACGTGTCCTTGGAAAAAAATAGATGACCTTTCCAGTGGTGAAATGTTTATATTCAACGGACACAGTAACAATGTAGTTACAGTTTAGAATTTACATTCTTGTAGCTGTTAAAAATAGCTGATCATGTAAAATATGTCATCAACCCCATCATAATGTTAAATTTTGTAAATTAAGAAACGCTAATGAAATTAGCCTTCAGAAAGGGCTAACATCAGCAGAATGCTAAAAAGAGGGGTACTTCCAAAAAGCCAACCCAAATTCCCTCAATCCTTTTGGTTTCATGAATTACAGGTTTCAGAATTGCAAAGTCTCACCAGTCATACACCAGTTAATAATTTAAACATAGGACTACAATTATTGAGTCGTTTTTCAGTATGGAAACATAAAACTTCATATCTAACTTGAAAATGTAAGCTTTACATGGACAAACACAAATACTGGGACCACAGTATGTCTCAGCTGATACCTCCAGCTGTCTCCATTTGTGTTCCCAACTTCATTTTTCACACGTAATTGTGCATCTAACTTAAAGAAAATTAGATTACATATACCATTAGTTTTAATGGCTTAGAAGAAATAACGGGGACAGATTGTGCATGGCAATTAAAGAATTATAGCTTTGTATTGCATGGGCAATCACATGGTTTTCTTATTGTATTTTACTGCTGAGTATGTATGTACATACAGAAAACCATATTCACACTATCAAGGCAGCCATGAATCCTGAGTTGTATGAGATCTTCCAGTTTTATTTATTCTGCCTTTTATTTGAAGGACATTGTAATATGTATTGAAGGGAAAAAGAATAACAGCTCAAACACAAATTACGCTTCTTCTTTATTACTAGATTATTCGATCTCTTATTCTATTCCATTATTGATAAAGTACACCAGATATGAAAACACAAGACCTACAGATTCCTGCATATTAAAAAATAATATGAACATTGCCACATACTGCTCAATCCAGTCCAGTCCAGCTGAGTCTCTGAAATTGAGAGATGCAAAACATATCAGCCCTACTAAGTTAATGACTTATTACAAGTTTTTCCCCTGTATTATGCAAACTTAGATTTTCTAAAGTAGTACCAAAATTATCTGTTTATTTTTGCTTATTTTCAAACAACAAAGGTACAAGACTCAATGATATCTTGCAAATGAGAGTTCTGGATTTTCATTAAGTACTTAGAAGAAAAAAAAAAAAGTACCAGGCCTTATTTTTGTTGAATTTGGTATATCTATTTTATGCCAGTTGTAACTTACATTTTCATTACATTCGGTTTTATTCTCATCCTAGTTGAGCCACAGTATTTTCATTTTTTCTTTAAATAAAATATTTGTACTCTTTTTGAAGACAAATCTTTAAGCTACTTGCATTTTTACTATAGCTTTCTTTCCTATCTCTGCAAAAAAACCCCCCACCTAATATGAAATTTCAGATGGCAGCATTTGTATAAAAGTATTACAATATTTTGCTATAATTTTCTTTCTTCATTTTATACGGTGTCAGAGTTGATTTCCTTTCATTACTCTATTTAATCCAGCCTATAGGATTCCTAGATGATTTTACTGAGCAGCAATAGTCAATTTTTGAATTAGTAATTTTTAAATTGTATAAATAATGCCAAAGATTCTTTCCATTGTGTATCACATTTGTTATTAATGCATTTAATTTGTTACCATAATTCCTGATTCCTTAGCTTTCTTAGGTTTCTCTGAACTTGTTTGACTGATGTCTAGCCTTAACCACACTTAAAAATTCTATATCACTTCTGCATTTTTCTACTTCAGGATATTTTGTATCACTTTTTGCAAATATAAACAAAGCATAAAGACATAGTAATACATTTTTAGGGTTACAAAAGGTGAGCAGTGGTGTACTTTAAAGATTCATACTTGCAAGTATTTGCACTTCCACATGAACATATGCAAACACATATACATAAAAAGATGCCAAAAGTAATGCAGAGCTTTAGGGAATAATGTTAACCTTTTGCCATCTTAAAAGCACCTATTATTATTTCAGTCTCGGTTCTCTGTTTCTCAACTATGTTTTCTGTAGAAAATATAGCAGAAAGTATTTTTAGGTATTAGAGTGATTTCATGACTCTGCATAGCTGGATATGGAACATGAAAATACAGCAGCAGAATCTCTTCAATAATATTACTTGATTTTGTTCTTGCAAAGATATTTGTGAAAATAATATAAATTTTACTTATGGTGAGATCAGGCAGAGCACTTTGTAACATCCACTTCTATGTAGAAGTTTAATATAACTTTTCAAATTAATAGTTTAAAGGTTCTGAAGGATTAACTCAACTTCAATGTAAGATTTTCCTAAGAAAATATTTTAGCGCCTAGACCTCTATTACTATAAAAAATCTAAAGTTTTTTCTTGGAATATTTTTACAATTTTTCTTCAGCTAAATATATTCACTACAGTAGCAGGAAAATTTTGCTCAAGTTCCTTTTTAGTGCTTTTTTTTTTCCTTAGGTAGCAGGTCATTCCATAAGGTAACCCTACAAGTGACCCAAGCGAGATATATTAAAATCTAGTAATACAATACCCCCAGACTATTTTACATAATAAGATTTTTCTTCCAACTCCCAGATGTTGCTAAAGGACAGAAAGAAAGACCTGTAAAATTCTTCATCATGAATCTTTTTTTCTGCAAATCCCTTTTTTCCCCCCTTTCAAAAGCAATTCTGAATAGAGGTAAAAGAAGACAAAACTTGACCTTTTGTGATCCCAGCATTAATAGGTCTGTTCATAATTCAATCTGTGTGTGTGTAGAAGCATCCATGTGGAAACATGCAGGCCTGAGAGACATAAAGCCTTTCCCTTTAAACATTATCTGACCCTATGAGTCTTATTCACAAAAGAAGGCTTACGTACGCATAAGTTGAAAAAAATGCATGCTTTCATTGTGCTACAGAGAGCCTACACATTTTACTCCTCATTCTCCAGGAAAACTCATCATGGAAGTGACACTTGTACAGGAGTTGTTTGAGGGAATGGTAAATGAACACAACGTAGCAAAAAAAAAAAAAAAAAAGCACATGCAAAGAATAAGCTACTTTTCTCATTAAAAATATAGGAGGGGCATCTCCTTGGCTGGCATATAACAGGGTAACGGTGCTGATGTGAGAGAAGTTGAGGTCCCCTGTATATTTCAGCCTTGCAAAATTCTGCCTTATGAGAGAAGCATGTTTTTCTTGCTATACTAAAACTATTTTCTTCTTCCATAATCTCTGTCTACCAAGGTGAGGGATGACTGTGTCATTTGTACATGGACTGGGAAATATTTCTAATATAATGTTATAATATCTTAAAGTCTAAGGAACTGCTTATGATTATACAGTACACAGGTTTCAATGCAACTCTGTAAGGTATTTTATAAGTTAAAGACTACTGGTGCTACAGCAAATCCACAGCAAATAAGAGTATCAATTATTTGTCTTATGATTCTATGTAAAGTTCATGTATTATCAGTATCTCTTCATGCCTCTCCTGTTTAGTTTGGCACTGTAAAGTCAGCTGTCAGTTTAAATGCTATATTACTCAGAGTCCACTCGTTATCTGAGAGTGCTCTAAGCCACTTTACACTGAACCTGTCAATTGAAATCTGAACAAGGGGCAGGAGATATACAATTGTAAGAATAGCAATAAGAGTTCACATTTAGTGAAACAAATCCTCAGTTGGTATAGATCAACCAAGCTTCAACAGCTTCAGTATTGATTTATACTAGGATCTGAGCTCAGCATCTGTAATTATTTTCTAAACCAGGCAAAACAAATGGCATGAGGGATCATGAGGAAGGCTTTTCTTAGTAATGAGTGAAGTAATTCTGCAACATGATGACTTCCCCATCAAAGTTTTCACCATATTCACTCCCAATAGAGAGGAAATACTGCCCAGATTTTGAAAATCACATTCTGTACCTATCTGCATCTTCATATGCCCAAATGTTTTCCAAATATGGCTTGACAGCCCTCACCTTGTAGAATCTCAGAGGAGGACTGTTAAGGTAGGAAAGAAATGGAAATTTCATGGACCTTTATTACTTTAATTGTAAAACAGAAACAAGACTATTCAACAGGTAATCAGAAAAGAGAAAAAACCACTTGAGAGTAAGGCTGTGATGGTACAACAATTAGTGATTTACTATGGGTGCAAATGTTCAGATTCATCACCTTTTAAATAATATGAAAAATACCATGTACTCCAGTGGTATCAATAGTGTTAAACAATTGGTCATTGCTTGCTACCTTGAATGTCTAATTAAGTTGTTAGTGAATAAAAACTAATCTTTGATTGACTAACTATATCTGTGTTTCATTATTATTATGACCACTAATGTGATACAATATATTTTATTTGAATTACACTTATAAGAAATTGCTTAGTTAGATGAATTATAAAAATAAGGAATATTTAAAGGTAAAGCTGTATCATTTAACATGGAATTATTATTGAATTGGTATTCATGCTCATGTCAAGTGATATTAAAATTAATACCCACATAGAAGGACATATGAAATACTGACAACTGATTGAGTTATTCAAAAGGCAAAATAAATAAGCCTGCATTCTCTAAGCCATGGATTTTATAATTCCATTGAAAAGAACTAGAGAGCTGTGACTTCATTCCACCCAGCGACCACTTTACAGGCTGCACCACTTAGAGTAGCTTCTTACTTCCTCCTTGTTGCTTCATTGTTGGTCATAGGTTAAGCTGCTCACAGGAGCAGTGGTGAGTCCTGCTCTTCAGATTCAGACTCATTCGAACAGAAGCATGACCTTTCCTGTACCAGGTGCTTGGGCGTTGGGTGTTGCAGAACCTGGCACCACTGCCATACTTTTCAGCATGCCAGAAGTCTATAGGAGGATGGTTAAAACACCCTGCTGAAGATTAGTGAAAAACCTGAACGGCTATTGCATGTGATTCACAAACATTGAAATAAATCAAGTGGATTTGTGTATGCAGGGTATTCATTTGCAGGCTCTAAATAGAAAATCTAGTGTCTGCAGATTAACTGAATAACATGTACTGGAAGATCTTAAGCATCTGGAAACAAGAAGATGTTTAATATTTTGCACACTTAATACATATTTTCCTTTCTTCCTCTAGATACATTTTCTTGTTCCTTTTTATTTTTATGGCCTTCTAAACATTTCAAGAATGGTTCTGTGCAGTATTTATATTTATAAATAATGTTTGTTGTCTGTCTCCATATTTTGGTAATAAGTGATGGGTCATTAAAAGCTTTTTACTTGGTATGTGCCTTTCAGTAGGCGGAGACAAAATTACCAAGCACATGGAACCAGAAAAGTTATTGATCTCAACTTCAGGCAGATAGTTTAGAACTTCTGCCCAAGTAAGGAGTTCAAGATTGAGGTCTCCATGTAAACACCATTTAGAAAGCCTGATTTATTTAAGAAAAAAAATCGGTTAGAAATCAGTAGATAACAAGGAAAAGTAACATTACTGAAAACAAGTTAACGTCAAACGTAAGTTATTGGTAGGAAAATGAAGTATCATTGACATAATTCTAAAAAGATTTTTAATTATTCAAATAAATGAAATGTTAATAAGTATTTACTGGTGGCATCGCAATAAGATGCATGTATTAATATTATTATATCTGAAGGAATAAGGGGGTTTTGCCATCCAGAAACCCATGAGGAAGTCATTCTTCACTTTTACCTGCCACAAATTTTATATTAATGGAGTCCCCTTATTTGGAGATTTTCAAGACCCGCCTGGATGCAGTCCTGAGTAACATGCTCTGACATGCTCTGGGCAATCCTGCTTCGGCAGGGGAGTTGGACTAGATGATCTTTATGGTCCCTTCCAACTCTAAAAAAATTCAGTGAAATTCAGTGAAATTAATGTTTCATTTCTAGAATATGCTGTCAACTTCACAGCATGAGCTATTGTAAGAAAAACGCTTGATTTAATAGTTTTTCATTATAATATTTCCTGCATAATCTTACGTTTAACTTACTAAGTCTTCACATTGTAAACTACACTTTTTTCCCTGAAAGATTAGAACAGAGTTTAACATTTTTCTTTAGAGCAACAACACAGTTCTAACAAAAGCAAAGAAGTTGCTTAAACTCCTAAATGAATACTAAATATTTTGCCAGGGTGAAAAATCTCTTTTAAAAATTATTTCACCAGGAAAAGGAATTGCATATTAGAAAATGTAGGAAACAAATTTGAAGAAAACATCCCTAATTTTTTAGAAATTTGAGAATTGATAAAAAGTATGACATATACCAAAACTTCTATCGAGTATATGAGATCAATTATTCATACTCACTGCAATCTGGGAGGTTTTCTCTAGAGGAAGGATGAATCTATCCTCTACATGGGGTCAAATACAGTGCTGGAGTCACACATGACATTAAACATATTACAGCTACTACATAGAATGTGTTGGCATATATTGAAATTTTACTTCATTTCAAGCTTCCCACACGTTCTTTGAGTGGGAACATCCAACCACTGGAGGCTTTTCCTTTGTTCCAAAAACATCAGCAGAAACTAGGCTGGCAGCAGAGAGAGGACATAGTCTTTGCTATACATTTTCATCATACAAGGTACTGAAGCTGGCCATGAGGGTAAAATCATGATCAAAGATCAATGGAATTTATTTCCATCTGGCACAATGATGGAACAGAAATGAAATTGTGCTTGCCAGAAGTCTGTTTGAGGGCACAATAGCTAGCTGTGCACTGCTTCTTACACAGTACTAGCAACTTTTACTTTTTTGTATTCAATGTTAGATGTCAACAAAAAAGAATGCTTGATTGTAACCATGGATCCTAATGATTCTCTTCATTTTCAGTTTGGTCATTGAACCAATTGGAGCTAGAAGTTAATCTTCAATGTATTTTTACACTGTAGAAGATACATGAAGAGAAAGGGACAGAAAAGAGAAGAAAGTTTAAAAGCCCATGTCAGACCCATTGAATATGGAATTAGGAAGATAAAAAAGACCAAAAAAAATTGGGGGGAAATGCAATAGTTGTCTTCACAGAGAAAAGAGTAAATGAGTCACCAACCTTGCTAACCTAAAGGATTTATAAATACTGTTCAAGTTTTAACAGATACAGTGTTATCAAAGTGACCGATGCCTTATATCCAGAGACATTCTAGAATATGAATAATTTTTGAAAAATTTATTCATGAAAGGCATCATCAATTGTAAACTTCATCTACTTTAATAAGGACTGAGGGTTTTGTGCCAGTCAGTATTGATACTGACTTTCCAAGGTATTTATTTGTTTCTGATAAGCATGGTAAAATTTATCAATAGAACTGAATCATAAACCAACGAGAGACTAAGCTTAAATAGGGTCACATAAATAGGTGCCCTGGAGACTTTTTTGTGTATTCCTAAAGCCAATGCACAGAAGAAAAGCAAGTTGTTAGCTCTTGCCTAGTACAGCTCTTGCTCTATGTGTTAGGGAAATTACCCTTTGCTACGGATCACAATACTCCACAGAAAAAAGATATATATCTAAAGATTCAGAAATCCGTACCTTGAAGTTATTTTTGGCAATTCCTTTACTAGATCATTAAAAAGCACAGTGGTAGAAAATGGTTCCATTTTCACATGGAGATCAAAATCAGCTTTAAAGTCAGTTACAAAAAATAACTTTGCTGGCCTTCAAATATAGTCTTTATGATCTTTTTTTTCTCTTATTTGTCAACAAAATTACTTTATACAATTCACTTACTTTGATTTTAAATATAATTCCTCTGTTATCATTGAAATGATATCTAATGATTTTTCCCTTCTGAACATTAATAGCAAACTCCAACTGAAGAATGAAAAATAACACAGTACATACACATGGATTAAATTCCCATATGAAGCACTTTCATACAAACATATATGGTATTTGCTTATACATTTTCATATGAGCCTTTTAATGTACTTTTTTTTTTATTCTGCATCAACTTGAAAAGGCATATATTTTAAACATTACTAGGGTTGGCTTAGCTTGCAATATAATTACAAAAAACACCTCTCAGAATGAATAGCCTAAAAATTTCTACATCCCAAATACATTTTTCAGTAGTCACTATTCTAAAGTTCAGAAAACAGTGTCTAATTTATACACAGTAGAGACAAAGTTAAAAAAAAAAATAAGACCATGCTACATTTGACTGTATTCAATTGCTTTTGTATGGATTGTTTAAAACTCTCAGTCTCCAACTCATTGAGGGGGTGCTATTTAAACGATACTTGTACCCTACCTAAGGTAGCGATTTGCCTCACATCTGCATTTTCCTCTTCTGAACAATAGGCATTCTACAATGTTTTTACCTTCCTCTAGATACCTGTTGGAATGGATGAGTATGAGAGGATCAGTTATTAAATTAAATGAAACTAGGGTTTCATCCACTGTCCAAAAGTTTGAAACAATTCAAACTATCCATCTAAGTGTGGCCAATGAAATCTCTAGAAAGGAAAAAAGGGTCTGTATATGCTTGCTGTCACAAGGCAATTTGATTGACACTAGTACACCCACTGGTCTTCAGCAATTACAGCTGAAAGCAAAACCAGAAGAACTGGGAGCAGATGGGCAAGCTTTTAAGTTAATATAAAAGTTAGAGATGATTGCTGTTAGCCTTATCACATAAATGTTTTCTTCACAGAAACAAGCAAAGAGCTAACAACGTTAGCTATAAATGACATGCCTTTCATTTGACAAATTCTTATGGCACTACTAAGGATTTCAGAACACATAGACCTGCATTTTCATGCATAACTAAAAATAAGGTTAAACATTTCTAAAGAAAAATTAAACAAAAGTTTAAGCCAAAAGAGTTGTTTTAAGGCACAGTTCTTTGCAAATTTGCATACTGCATCTTTACTTCTGTTTAATGGAAATGAAAGATACAAATACAGTGTCTTATTTTTTTCAGCATATGTTTAATTTTATTCTTGTATCATGCTTATAGCTGTCGAATGGGACTGTACTAGCTGAAAAAGCATTTTAACTGTTGGTTACATTTCAGACAGAAAACAGATATGTTTTTCCAGTCAAAGGAAAACTTGTAAAGTTGGACAAAGTATTGGACAAAGTAACTTGTCCAATAAAACAAATATACTTAGATAACTGCAACATAATGTCTTTCAAAGACCAGGATCTGTTTCTTATCATCCTTGTTTCCTTTTGTAACACCTGAAGCTGTAGGAGAGACAAAAGCTAAAAAGCTCTACAAAGCTGCTGTTCAGAGACTTTCTGAAAGGCTTTGGTGGAGAAGGCGTAAGTCCAGGTTTGCATGTCACTCAATTAAATGAGTAAAAAGCCACCAACTTCAACTGACATCACTTCACTGCAGCTGAGGGTCTGTCCCAGGACATTCAGATACACAGGGGGAGGGACAAGACAATTGTAAGTATGGATACGTTGAGATCACAGGAAAAGCCTATGCATCTCTGGGTCTTCACAAAAGGCTACAGAAGCGACACAGAAGAATAGCTCTTCCTTTTCCTCCCCCGACCCTCCACAACCAGTAAAGAACGATGCACTATGAGTGCCTGATCTACATCCACAAGGCACAGAGCAAGATACATAGAAGTTAAATATAACAAGTTAGGCATTAATTTCTGCAGCAAACTTCTGCTCTATGCATGGATTTCTATATAAAATATAGCTCTTTCCAAGTCCTTTTTGCTCTGCTTATACATGCTTTTTCAGAAGTATGCTAATCCCTGGTGTTCAAATGAAAAGGGAAAAGAGCAAAGACATTTGGTTAATTTTTTCCCCTTGCAACTTACTAGGAATTTTTAAAAAATTAAACTTTTGCTAAGTCTAACTAGGTTCTAGTGAGGCTTGCTGAACATCAGAATATCATTGCTGATATATATTGCTTAATCATAAGTTATTTTAATATTATATATTTTGTTAATCAGATCTTCCTGGACAGGATTAATGACAGATGGAAACTGGTGGTCCATCTGTGCTAGCACTCCAAAAGGGAGCTAAATTATATTAGGAAAACTACATTAAATAAAGAAAAAGGAAGTAAGTATGACAAGCAAAAATATTTTTCCTTGGAAAACCAATTTCCTTGGTAAACAAAAAAGATTAAGAATTAGAATAAAGCAGATACAAGAAATGCATACACAAAAGATGGACAGAATATGAAATTGTAAAAACAAGGTATGACATAATTAACTCACAGAATTAGAATAACTAAATCAGCGAGTTTCAAGACTGATGTTCCAGATTAGAAATCCACAATTTACACTTTCCCAGATTTCTTTTTTTAGGCATAGAAAACTATACAAAATGAAAATCCACACTTTGTTAAATCTTGTAAGAAACACAAGGAATATTCACATGGACACAAGGCACATGACATCTTATTTCCTTCTAACTTGAGTAGCTTTCTATAGAATTTATATCCAGTTGCAGTAAAATGCATTTGATCTGCTAATATTTTACATTCTGTGTGCCATGGCTGATGCAACTTCACAGGTGCAAGAACCTGGAGAATCAGGAGTAGTGTGGTACTAACTCCATTAATTCTTCATGATATTTCTATATGTGTTAGTAAAATCCATTGGAAATATACCTTCAGCAAAATTCTAACGAACGCTTAACTTCCCTTAATGTTTTGTAATCAGCAAATTGCAGGGGTCAGTAGAACTCCGTGTCCTTTGTTTGCTATATAAAAATTGTTCCTGCAACGCAGCTGTTGAACAAATGCAGCATATTTTTAAGTGTTATGTCTCAGTATTTAAATTTATAAAAAAGAAACCAAATAGTTATTTACTTATTCAAGAAACCCCATAGCAATAAAAGAGAAGATAAGAAAGCTCACTTTCTTCAAAATAAAATGGTGTGCATATATGTATATGAAGAATTAATATAAACAGTGTATCAAAAAATATAACAGATGATATGCTACAACAATATGCAAAAGTTACAAGATGAGTTAACATTTATTCAAATATTTGTTTGGTTGATCATATATAAAAAACTATCAAAGTATATTTCATATAACTTTAATAACTGGTGTCAAAAGGAAATAGGAATTTCTCAAATAACGAACATCATGCCTATTAACATTTAAAAGTCCGCATTTGTAACCAAATAGCAAACAGCTACTGTAAATATTTTTAAATTATGCTTTATATACATATTGATATAAATAATATCATTTAACCAAATCCTATGACACTCAACCTTCATATATATGTTGACAAGATTCTCCAATGGTTTGTTACCATACAAAAGAGTGGGACAAATTACTTATTTATATATACAAAACATGCTTATAAAGGCCAGCTGCAGGTATTTTTTGGAAAGTGCATTTTAATAAGGTCCTATTCAGTGGGGGAACAAATGGAGAAAAAGTAGTTTGCACTACAGAGTTTAGTGCAAGAGCTTTCTCTTTTTCTAACAACGAAATCAATCATTTGTCCAGACTGTGGGGAGTCAGAGTTAGTTACTGAAAAGAGCTCCATATATAAACAAGTCAATAACTCATTGTGTGTTATTGTTGGACTGAAGAAGTCTGCTTTCAAAAAGCTGCCCCTGCTTCTCTGAGAATGAATGTCACTGTATTCAGAGAGTGAGAGAGGGGGTCTTTTGTTTCTATCTATTGCTGACTGCCATTTATGTATGGGAAAAGAGATGTGGCTGCTAGTTGTCTCAGGAAAACCATACCATCACCACCACACAGTTCCACATTATGGTTGCCCTGGACCTTACTTTTGTAAATGTAGTTCTATAAGAGAATTCACACATTTCATCGAGCTCCTGAATTCAAGAGTAATATTTGTAAATATTATTTTTGTTTTATACAAACAAAATGGCTGAAGACAAGAGGAAGTAAACATATTTGAGCACTTGATGAAAGTGTAAGGAATAACACTCTAAATATATTAGCTTTAAAGTTTTCTGAATAAATACCAGTATGTTTAGAAACTCAACAGCACGTGAGTGAACTTTGACAATTTTTTGTACTGTTTCATGTTTCTTGTTTAAAACAGAGTAAAACTCACTGTTGCTGAGTCATCTCAATTCAGACTTGGGGGAAAAAAAGAAATTAAAATGTTATTTTTGTTCACCTGGCTATGATTGCCTCCTTACACTGCAGCCCAATTAATTAAAGAAAGTTCCCAGCTTTGAGATTTAATAATAAAAATCAGAGGTTCTGCAAAAAATATTCTCATTCCACAAGAGAACTCAGTGGAGTTACATTCATGTCTGTTAAGATATACACATGCAGAAGTGTTTTCACATTGACACACAGCTGTAGTCTAGATTTCACTGTTGTTAAAAATTACAGACTTCACTAATTTTAAAATAATTCCCTTTTCATTTAAAAACATTGCATGACATGCTCTTTACATGGACATACCATCCTGTGGAATTAGCACAGGTTCACAGAGGAAATAAGCTTTATCCATGTTTCAAAATATTTACAACACTTCCTTAGACTATAGAACCTTTCTAAGTAATAAAACAATATAGAATAAACATCCTTTTCCTACCAAAAACATCGTGATGAACATTCAATATTTTTAGGTGGCAGATCAATAGGAAACGCCCAACAGGAAAAGCCCATCAATATATTTTCAGAGAGTAAAATCATGATTGCACTGTAAAATCCCACCTATTACACAGATTTGCAGTTCACAGCTGATCTAGTCTGTGCAATCAAACATGGCTTTGATGACCACTATTGCACTTATTCTGGACTTTCAGAATTCACTCATGCCTTTAAGCCTCTATGTGGCTACAGGACAGATCCAGGTGAAGTACACTGTAACTCTAAATTATGTTTCAAAACCTGTAATTCTGAGTAATTTTTTTCTTATCAGATGCAGATAAATGTACAGTAGTTCCTTTTTTTGTCTATTAAAGAGTAGTAAGATTCTGCATACTGGGGAAAGCAGGACCACCTGGGTGAAAATAACCATTGAAGAACCCAAATAAGATACAGGCAATGAATATTCTAAAAGTAACAGTTACTAAAGCTGAGGGTACATTTAAAGGTTTTTTAAAATCCAAATTTGTATACAGTTTTTCTGAGCAAAACCATAGAGACTAGACTTACACCTTAGCAGTATTCTATGAACAAACTGTCTGCAAAGAAAGGCAGACAATGTCACGTCAACTTGGGACTCTGACAAACAATAAGAGACTGAGTTTGGGTTCTGACCTGAGAAGGCACCTTCAGAAGTGTTCAGGAGATGCAATGAATAAAAGAACCTTCCTGCTGGACTAGCTATAAATTTACCCTTCAATATTATTTACTTTATCGATACTGAAATCCTGTTTGAGAACACGGACACTCTGTAGCCCAAGTCACTTAAACAGAAAAAATACTGACCTAATGCTGAATAAAGACCCAAAAGTGAATACGACAGAGTAAGTCCACCATAGCTGGGCACATAAATGGGTGTACTAAGTTATGTATGGATGACAAATCTTTAACCTGAAATAAATCACAACTTGAAAATAATTCCTGTACAAAAACCCCACAAGTATATATGTCACAGTTACTGAAGCTGATAGGCAACAATATAGCCCAGTCTTTACATCCTAGAAGATTTTCAAATACTAGTTAGGTCAAAAAAATGGAGTGAAAATGGTAGGAGTTGCCTGAATTAAAAAGG